>NC_058521.1:581735062-582038092 GCF_904849725.1 Hordeum vulgare subsp. vulgare
ACGAAGACCTAGGGAAATTTTGAGGAAGCCCATCATTGGAATATACAAGCCAAGTTATATAATAAAGATTCCCACTAGCATATGGTACTGACAAAGCAAGAAGCTCTAAATCTTGAAGAATACGGTGCTATTATGAAGCACAAGTGTGGAAAAAGATAGTAGCATTGTCCCTTCTCTCTTTTTCTCTCTTCTCTTTTTTTTTATTTGGGCTCTTAGGCCTCTTTTTTGTTTTTCTCTCTTTTTTTTGGGCTCTTTGGCCTCTCTTTTTTCCTCACATGGGACAATGCTCTAATGATGATCATCACACTTTTATTTACTCACAACTCAAAGCTTAGAACGATGATAACTCTATAGGAAATGCCTCCGGCAGTGTACCGGGATGTGCAACGATCTAGCTTGGCGTATGACGTTGAAACATCTCGCTAGCTATCTTACGATCATGCAATGGCAATATGAGAGTGACGGCACAAGTCATGAGACGGAGCGGTGGGAGTTGCATGGCAATATATCTCGGAATGGCTATGAAAATGCCATAGTAGGTAGGTATGGTGGCTGTTTTGAGGAAGGCATATGGTGGGTTTGTGTACCGACGAGAATTGCGCGGCACTAGAGAGGCTAGCAATGGTTAAAGGTGAAAGTGCATCTATACCATGGACTCACATTAGTCATGAAGAACTCACATACTTGTTGCGAAAGTTTTTATTAGTAATTGAAACAAAGTGCTAAACGCATACTCCTAGGGGAAGGGTTGGTAGGTGTAAACCATCGCGCG
Organism: Hordeum vulgare subsp. vulgare; assembly: GCF_904849725.1. Lineage (NCBI taxonomy): Eukaryota > Viridiplantae > Streptophyta > Magnoliopsida > Poales > Poaceae > Hordeum > Hordeum vulgare. The sequence continues at coordinate 581,735,835 of NC_058521.1, forward strand.
ATCCCGACCCCAACACAAAGGATGACAATCAATAGATCAATTATGCTCCGACTTCCTAACATAGCGGTTCACCATACGTGCATGCTACGGGAATCACTAACTTCAACACAAGTATTTGTAGATTCACAACACCTTACTAACATAACTCTTAATATTACCAGATCCGCGTCTCAAAACTAATTGAGAGGAATCAAAACTTCTCTTTCTACTCAATGCACATGAAGATGGAGGTTTTTGTATCTTCTTTGGGTACCTATCAACTTTGGGACTACTTTCATAGCATAAGCCAACTACCAAGTCACGGACCGTCGTGCTCTAAAAGATATAAGTGAAGCAGATAGAGCAAAATTCTCTAGCTCAAAAGATATAAGTGAAGCAATATGAGCATTCTAGCAAAATCACGATGAGTGCATGTCTCTCTCTCTCAAAAAGGTGTGCATCAAGGATGATTGCACAACAAAAAGAAAAGACTCCTACGATATAAGACGCTCCAAGCAAAACACATATCATGTGGTGAATAAAAATATAGCTCCAAGTAATGTTACCGATGGATTCAAGACGAAAGAGGGGATGCCTTCCCGGGGCATCCCCAAGCTTAGGCTTTTTGGTGTCCTTGAATTTGTCTTGGGATGCCTTGGGAATCCCCAAGCTTGAGCTCTTTCCACTCCTTATCTCTTTGTCCATGAGAACATCACCCAAAACTTGAAAACTTCACAATACAAAACATAAACAGAAACTCGTGATAACATTAGTACAAGAAAACAAACTACCACCTCTTTTGGTACTGTAGCAAACTTGAATTCTATCTATATTGGTGTTGGGCTACTGTATTCTCACTTTTCCATGGCTAGTATCCCCCTATACTAACCATAGTTTCATCAAAACAAGCAACCAACTCAACAAAAACAGAATCTATCAAAAACAGACCAGTCTGTAGCAATCTGTCTACTTCGTGTACTTCTGGTACCTCAAAAATTCTTAAAAATTACTACTGCATGGTAAAAAGTCGTATCAACGAGAAGCAAAAAGAATCAACTCAAAAGCTCTTTATGAATGAAAATGAAAAATCATCTAGTGAGCGAAAAGTTTCTGTCTTTTTCCAGCAGGATCAAACAACCATTACCAAGACTAGTCATAAAGGTTTTGCTTGGCTCAAACACAAAAAGAAACACACAAAAAAAGCACAATCACAACAGAACTATGATGGTGTGGACAAAAGAAAACAGAAAGCAAAAAGCAAAAATAAATTTATTCATTGGGTTGCCTCCCAACAAGCGCTACTGTTTAACGCCCTTAGCTAGGCATTGATAATTCAAAGATGATCACACAAAAGACAAGAATTGAAGCACAACGAGAGCATCATGAAACATGTGAAAATCACATCTAAGTCTAAAATACTTCCTATGCATAGGCATTTTGTAGGAAAACAAATTGTCAAGACAACCACAAGCTACCATATGCAAGGAAGAAGAAAGAGACAAGAGCAATCTCAACATCACGAGAGGTGATTTAGTGATACGAAAGTTTCTACCACAATATTTTCCTCTCTCGTTACATGTGGGATCATATTCAAATTCAACAATATAACTATCACATAGGATAGTCTTTTCATGATCCACATGCATGCAAAGTTGACGCTCTTCAAAAATAGTGGGATTATCATCAACTAAAGTCATGACTTCTCGAGACCCACTTTCAATAATATTGCAAATATCATATTCATCTTGAGGCTTGAACAAATTTTCAAGATCATAAGAAAAATCATCACCCCAATCATGATCTTTCCAACAAGTAGTGGACAAAGCAAAACTAGCATCCCCAAGCTTAGGGTTTTGCATATTTTTGGCATGATTGTCACTAATAGAATTTATAGTGAAACCATTGCAATCATGCTTTTCATCCAAGGAGCCCTCGTGAATCACTTCATAAATTTCTTCCTCACAATTATCAGATTCACGCATCTCAAGCAAAACTCCATAGAGAAAGTCAAGTGCACTCAACTCACTAGCAATTGGATCAACATAATTGGATCTCTTAAAGAGATTAGCAAGTGGATGAGGATCCATATCAATAGATTTTCAGCAAGCGAAGATGCAAGCATATTGAAGGCACATAGCACACAGGGAAAGGAAAGGCAAACGAAAAAGGCAAATGAAAAAAGGCAATTTGGTGACCTGGGGGAGAGGAAAACGAGAGGCAACTGCAAACAAAGTAAATGCAAGAGATGAGTTTGCGACACTTACTTGGATGAGTTCTTGACTTGATCCTCCCCGGCAACGGCGCCAGAAATCCTTCTGCTACTTCTCAAACAACAACGCCAAAAATTGACACGTTGACGGAGACTTGCTTGCGTTGGTTTTTCCCTTGAAGAGGAAAGGGTGATGCAGCACAGGAGCAGTAAGTATTTCCCTCAGTTTGAGAACCAAGGTATCAATCCAGTAGGAGAATCTCGTCAAGTCCAGAGTACCTGCACAAACACAAAAGAGCTTGCACCCAACGCTATAAAGGGTTGTCAATCCCTTCAAGATTGTTTGCAAAGTGAGATCTGAAGACGGAAAGTGCAACGAAGTAAAAAGTGTAAGGCTGAAAATATGGTGTGGAGTAGACCCGGGGGCCATAGTGTTCACTAGAGGCTTCTCACAAAATAGCAAGTATCACGGTGGGTGAACAAATTACTGTCGAGCAATTGATAGAACCGCGCACAGTCATGACGATATCTAAGGCAATGATCATCCATATAGGCATCACATCCGAGACAAGTAGATCGATACTTTCTGCATCTACTACTATTAATCTACACATCTACCGCTATCCAGCATGCATCTAGTGTATTGAGTTCATGAAGAACATAGTAACACCTTAAGCAAGATGACATGATGTAGAGGGATAATCTCAAACCAATGATGAAAACCCCATCATTTTACCCTTGATGGCAACAACACGATGCGTGCCTCGCTACCCCTTCTGTCACTGGGTGAGGTCACCGCACGGTATGAACCCAAAACCAAGCACTTCTCCCATTGCAAGAATCATAGATCTAGTTGGCCAGACAAAACTCACAACTCGAAGAGAATTACAAGGATATGAAATCATGCATGAGAGAGATCAGAAGAAACTCAAATAAGATTCATAGATAATCTGATCATAAATCCACAATTCATCGGATCTCGACAAACACACTGCAAAAGAAGATTACATTGGATAGATCTCCATGAAGATCATGGGGAACTTTGTATTGAAGATCCAAGAGAGAGAAGAAGCCATCTAGCTACTAGCTATGGACCCGTAGGTCTATGGTGAACTACTCACGCATCATCGGAGAGGTCATGGTGTTGATGAAGAAGCCCTCCTTGTCTGAATCCCCCCTGCAGCAGGGCACCAGAACGTGTTGGGGAATGTCGCATGGGAAACAAAAAATTTCCTACGCGCACGAAGACCTATCATGGTGATGTCCATCTACGAGAGGGGATGAGTGATCTACGTACCCTTGTAGATCGTACATTAGAAGCGTTAGAGAACGCGGTTGATGTAGTGGAACGTCCTCACGTCCCTCGATCCGCCCCGCGAACAATCCCGTGATCAGTCCCACGATCTAGTACCGAACGGACGGCACCTTCGGTATGTCATTCCCTTTGTCCTTCGGTATGTTACTTGCCCGAGATTCGATCGTCAGTATCCGTATACCTATTTCAATCTCGTTTACAGGCAAGTCTCTTTACTCGTTCCGTAATACAAGATCCCGCAACTTACACTAAGTTACATTGCTTGCAAGGCTTGTGTGTGACGTTGTATTACCGAGTGGGCCCCGAGATACCTCTCCGTCACACGGAGTGACAAATCCCAGTCTTGATCCATACTAACTCAACTAACACCTTCGGAGATACCTGTAGAGCATCTTTATAGTCACCCAGTTACGTTGCGACGTTTGATACACACAAAGCATTCCTCCGGTGTCAGTGAGTTATATGATCTCATGGTCATAGGAATAAATACTTGACACGCAGAAAACAGTAGCAACAAAATGACACGATCAACATGCTACGTCTATTAGTTTGGGTCTAGTCCATCACGTGATTCTCCCAATGACGTGATCCAGTTATCAAGCAACAACACCTTGTTCATAATCAGAAGACACTGACTATCATCGATCAACTGGCTAGCCAACTAGAGGCATGCTAGGGACGGTGTTTTGTCTATGTATCCACACATGTAAATGAGTCTTCATTCAATACAATTATAGCATGGATAATAAACTATTATCTTGATACAGGAATTATAATAATAACTATATTTATTATTGCCTCTAGGGCATAATTCCAACAGTCTCCCACTTGCACTAGAGTCAATAATCCAGCCCTCACATCACCATGTGAATTACACTGTAATAAATCTGACACCCATACAGTTCTGGTGTCGATCATGTTTTGGTCGTGGAAGAGGTTTAGTCAGCGGGTCTGCTACATTCAGATCCGTGTGCATTTTGCATATATTTACGTCCTCTTCCTCGACGTAGTCGCGGATGAGGTTGAAGCGTCGTTTGATGTGTCTGGTCTTCTTGTGAAACCGTGGTTCCTTTGCTAAGCCAATGACACCAGTGTTGTCACAGAACAAGGTTATTGGATTCAGTGCGCTTGGCACCACTCCAAGATCTATCATGAACTGCTTCATCCAGACACCCTCCTTAGCCGCCTCCGAGGCAGCCATGTACTCTGCTTCACATGTAGAATCTGCTACAACGCTTTGCTTGGAACTGCACCAGCTTACTGCACCCCCATTAAGAATAAATACGTATCCGGTCTGCGACTTAGAGTCGTCCGGATCTGTGTCAAAGCTTGCATCGACGTAACCTTTTACGGCGAGCTCTTCGTCACCTCCATACACGAGAAACATCTCCTTAGTCCTTTTCAGGTACTTCAGGATATCCTTGACCGCTGTCCAGTGATCCACTCCTGGATTACTCTGGAACCTACCTGCCATACTTATGGCCAGGCTAACACCCGGTCTAGTGCACAGCATCGCATACATGATAGAACCTATGGCTGAAGCATAGGGGATGGAGCGCATATGCTCTCTATCTTCATCAGTTGCTGGGCACTGAGTCTTACTCAATCTCGTACCTTGTAAAACTGGCAAGAACCCTTTCTTGGACTATTCCATTTTGAACCTCTTCAAAACTTTATCAAGGTATGTGCTTTGTGAAAGTCCTATCAGGCGTTTTGATCTATCCCTATAGATCTTAATGCCTAGAATGTAAGCAGCTTCTCCTAGGTCCTTCATAGAGAAACTTTCATTTAAGTAACCTTTTATGCTCTCCAAAAGCTCTACGTTGTTTCCAATCAGTAATATGTCATCCACATATAATATTAGAAACGCCACAGAGCTCCTACTCACTTTCTTGTAAATACAAGATTCTCCAACCACTTGTATAAACCCAAATGCTTTGATCACCTCATCAAAGCGTTTGTTCCAACTCCGAGATGCTTGCACCAGTCCATAAATGGATCGCTGGAGCTTGCACACTTTGTCAGCATTTTTAGGATCGACAAAACCTTCGGGTTGCATCATATACAACTCTTCCTTAAGGAAACCGTTAAGGAACGCCGTCTTGACATCCATCTGCCAGATTTCATAATCGAAAAATGCAGCTATTGCTAACATGATTCTGACGGACTTAAGCATCGCTACGGGTGAGAAAGTCTCATCGTAGTCAACTCCTGGAACTTGTGAAAAACCCTTTGCCACAAGTCGAGCTTTATAAACGGTCACATTACCGTCAGCGTCCGTCTTCTTCTTAAAGATCCATTTGTTCTGAATAGCCTTGCGGCCCTCAGGTAGTATCTCCAAAGTCCACACTTTGTTCTCATACATGGATCCTATCTCGGATTTCATGGCTTCTAGCCATTTGTTGGAATCTGGGCCCACCATTGCTTCTTCATAATTTGCAGGTTCATTGTTGTCTAACAACATGATTGATAAGACGGGATTACCGTACCACTCTGGAGCAGCGCGTGATCTCGTCGACCTGCGTGGTTCAACAGAAACTTGAACTGGAGTTTCATGATCATCATCATTAACTTCCTCCTCAACCGGCGTCGCAACGACAGAGGTTTCCCCTTGCCCTGCGCCACCATCCAGAGGGATGAGAGGTTCGACAACCTCGTCAAGTTCTATCTTCCTCCCACTCAATTCTCTCGAGAGAAACACCTTCTTGAGAAAAGCTCCGTTTTTAGCAACAAACACTTTGCCCTCGGATTTGAGATAGAAGGTGTACCCAACTGTCTCTTTTGGGTAACCTATGAAGACGCACTTTTCCGCTTTGGGTTCCAGCTTTTCAGGCTGAAGCTTTTTGACATAAGCATCACATCCCCAAACTTTAAGAAATGACAACTTTGGCCTTTTGCCATACCACAGTTCGTATGGTGTCGTCTCAACGGATTTTGATGGTGCCCTATTTAAAGTAAATGCAGCTGTTTCTAATGCATAACCCCAAAATGATAACGGCAAATCAGTAAGAGACATCATAGATCGCACCATCTCTAACAAAGTACGATTACGACGTTCGGACACACCATTACGCTGTGGTGTTCCAGGCGGTGTTAACTGCGAAACAATTCCACATTGTCTTAAGTGAGCACCAAACTCGAAACTCAGATATTCACCCCCACGATCAGACCGTAGGAACTTGATCTTCTTGTTACGATGATTTTCCACTTCACTCTGGAATTGCTTGAACTTTTCAAATGTTTCAGACTTGTGCTTCATCAAGTAGACATAACCATATCTACTTAAATCGTCAGTGAAGGTGAGAAAATAACGATATCCGCCGCGTGCCTCCACGCTCAATGGACCACACACATCGGTATGTATGATTTCCAACAAGTCACTTGCATGCTCCATTGTTCCGGAGAACGGAGTCTTAGTCATCTTGCCCATGAGGCATGGTTCGCACGTGTCAAGTGAATCAAAGTCAAGTGACTCCAAAAGTCCATCAGCATGGAGTTTCTTCATGCGCTTTACACCAATATGACCCAAGCAGCAGTGCCACAAAAATATGGCGCTATCATTGTTTACTCTAACTCTTTTGGTCTCAATGTTATGTATATGCGTATCGCTATCAAGATTCAATATGAACAATCCTCTCACATTCGGTGCATGACCATAAAAGATGTTACTCATAGAAATAGAACAACCATTATTCTTAGACTTAAAAGAGTAACCGTCTCGCAATAAACAAGATCCAGATATAATGTTCATGCTCAACGCAGGCACTAAATAACAATGATTTAAGTTCATCACTAATCCCGATGGTAGCTGAAGTGACACTGTGCCGACGGCGATTGCATCAACCTTGGAACCATTTCCTACGCGCATCGTCACTTCGTCTTTCGCCGGCCTTCGTCTATTTTGCAGTTCCTGCTTCGAGTTGCAAATGTGAGCAACAGAACCGGTATCGAATACCCAGGCACTACTACGAGAGCCGGTTAAGTATACATCAATAACATGTATATCAAATATACCTGATTTTTCTTTGCCCGCCTTCTTATCTGCCAGATACTTGGGGCAATTGCGCTTCCAGTGACCCATACCCTTGCAATAGAAGCACTCTGTTTCAGGCTTAGGTCCAGCCTTGGGTTTCTTCGGCGGATTGGCAACAGGCTTGCCGCTCTTCTTCGAATTGCCCTTCTTTCCTTTGCCGTTTCTCTTGAAACTAGTGGTCTTGCTCACCATCAACACTTGATGCTCTTTACGGAGTTCAGACTCTGCGACTTTCAGCATCGCAAACAACTCACCGGGAGACTTGTTCATCCCTTGCATGTTGTAGTTCAACACAAAGCCTTTATATCTTGGCGGCAGTGATTGAAGGATTCTGTCAGTGATAGCTTCTTGCGGGAGTTCAATCCCCAGCTCAGCTAGACGGTTTGAGTACCCAGACATTTTGAGCACATGTTCACTGACAGACGAGTTTTCCTCCATCTTGCAAGCATAGAATTTATCGGAGGTCTCATACCTCTCGATCCGGGCGTTCTTCTGAAAGATAAACTCCAACTCCTGGAACATCTCAAATGCTCCATGACGCTCAAAGCGACGTTGAAGTCCCGGTTCTAAGCCATACAAGACTGCACATTGAACTATTGAGTAGTCCTCCTTACGTGCTAACCAAGCGTTCTTAACATCCTGATCAGCCATAGCGGGTGGTTCATCTCCTAGCGCAGCATTAAGGACATAATCCTTCTTCCCAGCTTGTAAGATTAGCTTAAGGTTACGAGCCCAGTCTACAAAGTTGCTTCCATCATCTTTCAACTTAGCTTTCTCTAGGAACGTATTAAAATTCAGGATGACTGTCGCGTGAGCCATGATCTACAACACAAATATATTCAAAGTGGACTTAGACTATGTTCAAGATAATTAGAGTTCAACTTAATCAAATTATATGCTAAACTCCCACTCAAAAAGTACATCTCTCTAGTCATTTGAGTGGTTCATGATCCACTTACACTATCCCAAGTCCGATCATCACGTGAGTCGAGCGTAGTTTCAGTGGTAAGCATGCCTATGCTAATCATATCAACTATATGATTCATGATCGACCTTTCGGTCTCATGTGTTCCGAGGCCATGTCTGCACATGCTAGGCTCGTCAAGCTTAACCCGAGTGTTCCGCGTGCGCAACTGTTTTGCACCCGTTGTATGTGAACATTGAGTCTATCACACCCGATCATCACGTGGTGTCTCGAAACGACGAACTGTAGCAACGGTGCACAGTCGGGGAGAACACAATTTCGTATTGAAATTTTAGTGAGAGATCACCTCATAATGCTACCGTCGTTCTAAGCAAAATAAGGTGCATAAAAGGATTAACATCACATGCAATTCATAAGTGACATGATATGGCCATCATCACGTGCTTCTTGATCTCCATCACCAAAGCACCGGCATGATCTTCTTGTCACCGGCGCCACACCATGATCATCCATCAACGTGTTGCCATCGGGGTTGTCGTGCTACTTATGCTATTACTACTAAAGCTACATCCTAGTAAAATAGTAAACGCATCTGCAAGCACAAACGTTAGTATAAAGACAACCCTATGGCTCCTGCCGGTTGCCGTACCATCGACGTGCAAGTCGATATTTCTATTACAACATGATCATCTCATACATCCAATATATCACATCACATCGTTGGCCATATCACATCACAATCATACCCTGCAAAAAGAAGTTAGACGTCCTCTAATTTTGTTGTTGCATGTTTTACGTGGTGACCAAGGGTATCTAGTAGGATCGCATCTTACTTACGCAAACACCACAACGGAGATCTATGAGTTGCTATTTAACCTCATTCAAGGACCTCCTCGGTCAAATCCGATTCAACTAGAGTTGGAGAAACCGTCATTTGCCAGTCATCTTTGAGCAAAGGGGGTTACTCGTAACGATGAAACCAGTCTCTCGTAAGCGTACAAGTAATGTCGGTCCAAGCCGCTTCAATCCAACAATACCGCGGAATCAAGAAAAGACTAAGGAGGGCAGCAAAACGCACATCACCGCCCACAAAAACTTTTGTGTTCTACTCAAGAAGACATCTACGCATGAACCTAGCTCTGATACCACTGTTGGGGAACGTCGCATGGGAAACAAAAATTTTCCTACGCGCACGAAGACCTATCATGGTGATGTCCATCTACGAGAGGGGATGAGTGATCTACGTACCCTTGTAGATTGTACAGCAGAAGCGTTAGAGAACGCGGTTGATGTAGTGGAACGTCCTCACGTCCCTCGATCCGCCCCGCGAACAATCCCGCGATCAGTCCCACGATCTAGTACCGAACGGACGGCACCTCCGCGTTCAGCACACGTACAGCTCGACGATGATCTCGGCCTTCTTGATCCAGCAAGAGAGATGGAGAGGTAGAAGAGTTCCCCGGCAGCGTGACGGTGCTCCGGAGGTTGGTGATGACCTTGTCTCAGCAGGGCTCCGCCCGAGCTCCGCAGAAACGCGATCTAGAGGAAAAACCGTGGAGGTATGTGGTCGGGCTGCCGTGGAAAAGTCGTCTCAAATCAGCCCTAAAACCTCCGTATATATAGGTGGGAGGGAGGGGGCCTTGCCTTGGGGTCCAAGGACCCTCAAGGGGTCGGCCGAGCCAAGGGGGAGGACTCTCCCCCCCCAAACCGAGTTGGACTAGGTTTGGTGGGAGGGAGTCCCCCTCCCTTCCCACCTCCTCCCTTTTTTTTCTTTTTCCTTTGATTTCTTATCCTTGGCGCATAGGGCCCTTTTGGGCTGTCCCACCAGCCCACTAAGGGCTGGTGCGCCACCCTTATGGCCTATGGGCTTCCCGGGGGTGGGTTGCCCCCCCCGGTGAACTCCCGGAACCCATTCGTCATTCCCGGTAACTCCGAAAACCTTCCGGTAATCAAATGAGGTCATCCTATATATCAATCTTCGTTTCCGGACCATTCCGGAAACCCTCGTGACGTCCGTGATCTCATCCGGGACTCCGAACAACATTCGATAACCAACCATATAACTCAAATACGCATAAAACAACGTCGAACCTTAAGTGTGCAGACCCTGCGGGTTCGAGAACCATGTAGACATGACCCGAGAGACTCCTCGGACAATATCCAATAGCGGGACCTGGATGCCCATATTGGATCCTACATATTCTACGAAGATCTTATCGTTTGAACCTCAGTGCCAAGGATTCGTATAATCCCGTATGTCATTCCCTTTGTCCTTCGGTATGTTACTTGCCCGAGATTCGATCATCAGTATCCGTATACCTATTTCAATCTCGTTTACAGGCAAGTCTCTTTACTCGTTCTGTAATACAAGATCCCGCAACTTACACTAAGTTACATTGCTTGCAAGGCTTGTGTGTGACGTTGTATTACCGAGTGGGCCCCGAGATACCTCTCCGTCACACGGAGTGACAAATCCCAGTCTTGATCCATACTAACTCAACTAACACCTTCGGAGATACCTGTAGAGCATCTTTATAGTCACCCAGTTACGTTGCGACGTTTGATACACACAAAGCATTCCTCCGGTGTCAGTGAGTTATATGATCTCATGGTCATAGGAATAAATACTTGACACGTAGAAAACAGTAGCAACAAAATGACACGATCAACATGCTACGTCTATTAGTTTGGGTCTAGTCCATCACGTGATTCTCCCAATGACGTGATCCAGTTATCAAGCAACAACACCTTGTTCATAATCAGAAGACACTGACTATCATCGATCAACTGGCTAGCCAACTAGAGGCATGCTAGGGACGGTGTTTTGTCTATGTATCCACACATGTAAATGAGTCTTCATTCAATACAATTATAGCATGGATAATAAACTATTATCTTGATACAGGAATTATAATAATAACTATATTTATTATTGCCTCTAGGGCATAATTCCAACAGAACGTGCCTCAGATGGGATCTTGCGGAGACAGAAGCTTGCGGCGACGGAAAAGTACTTTCGCTGATCTCTTGATTTTTTATGGATTTTTAGAGAATATATAGGCGCAAAACCTAGGGCAGAGGTGGCCCATGGAGCCCACAAGCCTGGACGGCGCGGGCTCCCCCTTGGCCGTGCCATGAGGGGCTTGTGGGGTCCCTGAGGACCCCCTGCCTTGGTTCTCAAGTCTCCCGATCTTCTTCCGTTCCGGAAAAAATCTTTTCGGAAGTTTTATTCCGTTTGGACTCCGTTCAAAATCCTTCTCTGAAAGGGGTCAAAAATATGGAAAAATAGGAACTCGCACTTTGCACTGAGTTAATAAGATAGTCCCAAAAAATATATTAAAGGCATACAAAACATCGAAAGTTTGACAAGATAATAACATGGAACCATCAAAAATTATGGATACGTTGGAGACGTATCAGATTGGGTACTCTTCAAGTGCCACCATACCCTTTGGATGGGGTTTCTTGACAAAGTTGTTCTTGTTTGGGAAAGACTTGGCTTTGTCTTTGTGAATGAGCTTGCCCCCATTGTCTTCCCTCTTCTCATATGGACATTCTGCCACAAAGTGACTCACATTGCCGCATTTATACCATGTCCTCACACGTTGCTTGGTCTTGAACCCACTTGAATTGTTCTTGGAGAAATTGGGCCTTGAGTTTCTCTTGTTCCCATGATCCTTGAGGGCAACAGCAATAGCAGTCACCCTTCGATAGAGATCACGAGGGTCCTCATCTTCCTTCATCACAAACTCATCGGCCTCATCAAGAACCACTTCATAGTTGGACCGTTGAATGATTGAACTTCCCTTTTACAGCACCATAATGTGCTCCCAACAGTCCTTGGCCAGAGTGAAGGGGTGCAAGTGAGGAAGATCTTCAGGAGGCACTGCGGACTGGAGAATAAATAATGCGGAGTGATTATATTGATTGACCGCTTCTTCTCTTGGCGTGAGGTTGCTTGGGTCATGAGGATAGTAGCCTTGCTCGATGATTCTCCACAAATTTGTTGAGCTGTGGTTCAAATGAGACTTAATAGAAAACACCCAGTTAGCAAAATCACCCTTAACAAGCTTAGGAGGAGGACCAACAGGATTAATGCGCGGTGTAGGAACCGGTCCTCCATAGACCATGGGAGGTGGAACTGAGGCATACGTTCCAGTCCCATTATTTTCGAGAGGGGAAGAAGGTCGCATACCTTTAGCCGTTTCCTTAGAGGAATTGGCCTCCGGATCCGTGTTAGTGGGTTTAACCACCAATGCCGGTTCGGGAGAACTTTTAATTCCCTCAATTAACTCTTCAAGCATGGTCTTGACTTCGTTCGTCAAGGACGTCCTGAGGTTGGCCATAGCCGCATTCAAGTCGTGCCTTGTGACCGAAGTCAAGGCCATGGCCTCGGGTTGCCCATGGGCTCCTCCCTCATCATCATCCAGACTCTTGGGATGGTGAAACCCTTAATAAAGAGACGTGGCTCTGATACCAATTGAAAGGATTGATATGGTTGACTAGAAGGGGGGTGAATAGGCAACCGCTAATTTTTAGCTAATCTTAACAAGTTAGGGCTAGCAACATATAGGTTCTCTAAAATGACAACTAGGTGAGCAACCTATATGATGCTACCAACTATAATCGCTAAGGCAAGTAAGAAATACTCTACAACAATAACATACACAATGTAAAGGTTAGAGATAACCACAAGTGGAACCGATGAAGACGAGGATGTGTTACCGAAGTTCCTTTCCTTTGACAGGAAGTACGTCTCCGTTGGAGCAGTGTGGAGGCACAATGCTCCCCCAATAAGCCACTAGGGCCACCGTATTCTCCTCACGCCCTCACACAATGCAAGGTGTCGTGATTACACTATAGGTGCCCTTGAAGGCGGCGACCGAACCTTTACAAGCAAGGTTGGGGCAATCTCCACACAAAGCTTGAAGGCTCCCAACAAGACCACGGAGCTTCACCACAATGGAATGTGGCTCCGAGGTGACCTCAACCGTTTAGGGTGCTCAAACACCCAAGAGTAACAAGATCCGCAAGTGATTAGTGGGGGAATCAAAATTTTCTTGGTAGAAGTGTAGATCTAGGCCTTCTCGACCAATCCCTAGAAAATCAACAAGTTTGATTGGCTAGGGAGACAGATCGGGCACATATGAGCTTAGGGATCAACAATGGAGTCTTGGAGGGTCAAAGGTAGGGTTCTTGAAGTGGAAGAACCCTTTATATAGTGAGGGAACAAATCCAACTGTTACCCTCACTCTCAGCACAAGCAGGGTGGTACTACCGCTGCCGCTCCAGCGGTACTACCGCCAGCTCCAACGGTACTACCACCAGCTCCAGCGGTACTACCGCTAGGACCAAAGCGGTACTACCGCTGAGCCCATGGTAGCGCAAGGACTACTACCGGGCCTACCACCGCCAAGAAAGTCTTCGTAAAAAGTCCGACGCAGAACAGCCGCAAGGAAGGCGGTACTACAGTCTTAGAGCGGTACTACCGCTGGCCAGGGGCGGTACTACTGCCAGCTAGCGGCACTACCGCTAGGCTGGGGCGGTACTACTGCCAGCCCCAGCGGAACTACCGCCAGCTCCAGCGGTACTACCGCTAGGACCAGAGCGGTACTACCGCTCACCTCCAGTGGTACTACCACCAGAGGCCTTTTTGCAAGATAGAGAGAAAGAACAGAGGGGGAACAAGCTCCATAGCTGCAAGGGAAAAGAGATGGAGATAAAATGTGTGCGTGCGAGATTGATTCCACCCAAACCTTTCCGACATGGATCCCCTCTTAATAGTACGGCGTTCCTACGACTCAAAACCACCAAAGAAAATCGTAGAGGATACCGTGCTTCTATTCCACGGAGGGGTGCCGAATCGTCTTGTGCCTTTGTCATGTATTATCTGAAATGCTCAATGCACACGATTAGTCCACTGAGGTATTGACATCAATCACCAAAATCACTTAGGCATAAATATGCCCTAACAGATATGATTACATACCTTCAAATGATGTTGATGACGTGGCATGTAGGTGAACTTGTTGTGGATGCTCAAAGTTGATGAAGATCATCTTCAGTTGGGAGCTATCCATGTCGTTTTGGTTCACTTTTCACCTACAATAGTTAGTCATGCAAGCAAGAACATAATATATCCAAATGACATGAGTGAAATTCAATATCAAAGAATTGTCAAGGATATGATTTTGTTGTCTTCTTCCTCCATCTCCGAAAAAAAGTGGTTGTCGATACTTGGCCAGGTCAAGATTGCTTTTGATGTGAGTTGATTGCAATCTTGTGGAGTGTATTTCTTCCAAGTACCTACAGAAGGTCAGATGCAATACAAGGGAGCATAGTTTCCAAGATACAAGGTAGTCATATCAATGGCATCATGGAATGGTCATTCAATCTCATGCCCCTGCATGCATCCGAGTGAGTCTAGCTCAAGTTCGAAGCATCAATGACGTTCAACTCACTCCTCAAATGACAAAATACTTTTTCATCAAGTGGTTTGGTAAAGATCTATATCTCCTTTACCAACATGATAACGAATGAAATGATGTCGCACTTGGATATGTATTGTTCCGTGGATCAGTCACTATGCCACGGAAGGAAGCATAAATAGTTGTATCAGGATCCTCTCCAAGAGACCATTGCGACGGCGGTGGCGGTGAAGTTGAGCGGTGGTGGTGCAGAGGGAGCGAAAGTGAGGGTGAATGCAAGTGAGTGAAAGTGAGCAAGTGAACGAGAGTGAGCATCCACTGTTTCCTTTAGGGGAGCGGGCCGACTAGCTCGGTCGGTATGACCGTTAACGCTCGTTCGCATCGCACCGTCATGGTTGTCGGCTCGCGAGTGATCGACCACGTCAAAACGCGCTCGAAAAATGGTTCGGTGTCTTTTGGCACGGTCAATTCTTTGACGCGGTGCAAAATGTTACGTTTTGTAAAACGTTGTTTTCTGAGAAATGCGACGGAAAAGTGATGGTTCTATGTATTTTACTCGATTTCAAATGAAATTTGGCGGCGCCAAAGGTAGCTAATCCGGTGTCGCCTCCATCCGGCCGACGCCTAGCGCGCAGAGAGGCATCGGTGGCCGAAGTTGAGCTCGTTGCCGACTTTGCGATGTGACGTGTGTGGGTAAAGACCCCGGGATTTTGCGCAACTGGACGAAACAGAGAAAAGAAAAGGCAGCAGAGTCCCAGCCTCTCACCTCTCCTCCTGAAAGTGAGCGGCATCCGGCGACAAAAGGCGTCATGCATGGCTGCTCCTTGTTTCTTTCCTCTTATTTTTTTCTTCCACTACGTCCCAGCTAACACACATCCTATCACACGCCACCCTCTCCGTTTCAACGTGAGCACATGTCGTCTGAACTCTTGCAACAGTTGTTTGAGGCCCTCGACGTGGAATTACTACTGCTACACAAGTCAAGCTTATGCGTTGACATGACACTGGTACTGGCAGTGCAGTGCGTTCCTCCGGAAAAGGATCGGTCCGAACCCTCAAATTCAGCGGCGCTAATTCTGATGCCAGTTGTTTTTTCTGCAGGAACTGGCATCAGCTCCAGTGATCAACGATGTTACCTGAAGATTGCTAGTACTCGTAGTAGAGAAGAACATCTCAACAATTGTCTAGTCCTATAGTTAGTTTTCATCTCTTTAAGGCGATATACCGATGCATGGCGAGTTCGTCCGTGATTGATCAGTATTCATCTGACACCAGTTCTCTCTATTCCTTGCGAAATGTGTGAGCCGTCAATCATGCAAATCAACAGTACGCAAGCCACACATGTTTGATCGCACTATTCAAGTAGCTGGTGTTCCCGAACCGCACACACGAGTCCCTCGCCCTCCTGTACATCATGCGCATTCTTCTCCGGCCCTGTCCCCTCGCAGCCCATGTCTTCGCGTCACCTCTCGAGCTATAAAAACTCCAGTCTTGTGCGTGTGCAGCTAACTGAAAGCGCCGTCTCCACAAGTCAGAGCTCGATCATACTCATAAGCTAGCAGCTAGCTAGTCAAGTCAGGGCTATAATTCCGACGGACGGCGATGGCCGGCGCGGGAGTGACGACGACGGGGTCGCCATGCGGGGCGTGCAAGTTCCTGCGGCGCAGGTGCGCGGCGGAGTGCGTGTTCGCGCCCTACTTCTGCGCGGAGGACGGCGCGTCGCAGTTCGCGGCCATCCACAAGGTGTTCGGCGCCAGCAACGCGGCCAAGCTGCTGCAGCAGGTGGCCCCCGGGGACCGGAGCGAGGCGGCCGCCACGGTGACCTACGAGGCGCAGGCCCGGCTGCGCGATCCCGTCTACGGCTGCGTCGCCCACATCTTCGCGCTGCAGCAGCAGGTGGCGGCGCTGCAGGCGCAGGTGGCGCACGCCAGGACGCAGGCGCAGCTGGGGGCGGCGGCGACGGCCATGCACCCGCTGCTGCAGCAGCAGGCGTGGCAGCAGGCGGCCGCCGCGGAGCACGACCACCACTCCATCACGTCCACGCAGAGCAGCTCCGGCTGCTACAGCGGCGCCCACCAGCGCTCCGACGGGTCATCGCTGCACGGCGCCGAGATGTACGCATGCGGCTACGGCGAGCAGGAGGAAGGCAGCTACTAACCCCGAGCCCGGCCGGATGGTTCGCTGGTTCCCCGTTCGGTCCCCTCAGAAAGCTGAGAGATCAGAGCCTTTTGCAACGCGCGTTTGCTCGAGCTGGTTCATCTCTTGCCGGACTCTCGGCTGTAAAGGGATCCATCCATCTTGTCTTGTTTGGGACTAAGAGTTAAAGACGAACCCATGCATGATTTCCAACTTTGCAACTCAGGTCTCGATTGTTACGTGTGAGATGGTGGGGATTTCCTTTTATTACAGAGAGTTTGTCTGAAAAAAACTGTAGAAGCTAAGATGGTGTTCGGCGAAATTTCAGCATGTGGACATATGTTTTATGTTTTGCTTGAGGTTGCGTTTCTGCTGGACTTTTTTCTGTACCCAAAGATAAGTGTCACACGTAATTAAAGTTGTCATTCATAAAAAAACCCAAAAGAAAATCTCATTCAAACAAAAAGTTAACATACTTCATGACTAAAGTTGTTATTCTCGGGTAACTAAACTTACCATCAAAAATTCAAAATACGTACGGAATTGTTTCATGTCACACGTGTGACACTTATTAGGGTATACTTCCTCCGTCCCAAAATTCTTGTCTTAGATTTGTCTAAATATGGATGTATCTAGTCATGTTATAGTATTTAGATACATCTATTTTTAAACAAACCTAAGACAAGAATTTTGGAAAGGAGGGAGTATTTTTTAAGGTTGCACCGGAGTGATCAAGGGTACACGGACGGGCTTCTTGGGCTTCATTTTGGCCTGGCAAGCTCTACTCCGGCTTCATTTCGGCTTGCCGTGAGGCTCTTTCCCTGGTGGATGATTTGGACATCCAAAATTTTGTTGTGGCGTCAGACTGTCAGCAAGTTTTGTCAGAGATCAACACGAGTGTCGAAGGGACATATGGAGCTATTATCACTAAAATAAATGTTAAGGCATCAGCATTTCATTGTATCTTTTCTTTTTAGAATCATGATGTTAATTATGAATCGCATAGCCTAGCAAAGTTTTCATTTTCTAGAGGTACGGATCGCCATGTCTGGTTTGGTGTATTCCATGACCAAAGTTGTATCCCACATCATGTGGACTTTGCTGAACAAAGATGGTTTTACCCCTAAAAAAAAGCTACGGACCGGCTGTATCCAAGTCCGATTAGGTCCAGTCGGCCTCATACAGTAAATTCAAATCTCTTTGTTAGGCACAGCTCACTCGCTCATACAAAGAAAGATTGCCGCGTCGCCTCAAGTGAGTCTCTAGTGGTCCGGCCATGTAGTGACCCATGCTCCCTTTTCGACATGGACAATCAATAAACATAGTAAAGCTTGTGTGTTCGACGGCGCCCACCCATCTCACTCTCACATCAAGGAGTAGATCAAAGGTTTTTTCTTTTTTCTTTTTGAGGGGTAGATCAAAGGTGAAGCGCGCCTCGGGCTGGCGCTAAAGGACTAGACATGATTTGACTTGTATCCTGACCTTTTGAAGCTAGGGATGAGCAACTCTTCCTCTTCTGCTCCATGCACCCCTGATTGGACCTTCTTGCATACACGGTCAACTTTGTATTTTCAAACTCACAATCAATGGAAAGATATGCAACCCATATATTCACGAAAAAAGAAAAATCCTCATGTGTTATTTTGTTATGTATCTCTGTTTTATTTTTCTTGTTTTTATTTTTAAATATTTTATATGTATATTTCAAAAATCTTCTTATTCAATTATGAAAATTTCCTCACGCATAAAAAGTGTTTACAAAAATTAAAAAATCACTTACATTTTTTAAAAATTATATAATGAAAACAATTACGTGATATTAAGAAAATCATTGTAATATTTTCAGGCCGTTTAAAAAAATATCCAAAAAATAAAAATATGTTCCTGATGTTTATAAAACAAGTCTACAACATGTGTTTAGTAAACTATTCACCGTGTAATTAAAAATATCCAGTGTACATCTAACAAGTGGTCAACATGTACGAAACAAATATCCAATGTGTATCTCAAAAATGTTCAATGTGTATCACAAAAACTTGTCATGCCTTTGAGAATAGAAAAAAAAATGGAAGGGAAGAAAAATAAAAAATACAAGAAAAATAGGAAAACAAAACACCAGTAAAACAAAAATTAAACTCATAAAAAACCGGTAGAGAAGAAAACAGAAAGGAGAGAAAATAAAACAACTCGAGGAAACCTTCCCAACACAGGGCGAAAATTTATTTAAACGGGCGCCTCAGTACATAGTAACTTCCTAAAATCAGCGCTATTGGGTCGGCCATTGGAGCGAATGTTGTAGACAAACCGTGCTTTTGTCCTGCAGTAAGCGAGACATAGCACTATTGCTTTTTGTACTCTTTTCAATAGTATTTTTTCATCTGAAAATAAGTGTCGTAAATTTAATATAAGTAATACAAATTTAATACTAAAGCAGCAACATTTATTTTGGGACGGAGGGAGTACCTCTTAACACGGTAATTCAACACTAAGCCCAAGCTCATTTGCTCCCCGGGAACAGAAAATTAAAAAAGAAATAGTATAGAAAAACTGGGTTTATTTTTGGAATTGAAGATGCTCGAGTGTGCTAGGTATGTGCAAATGTTTGTGGTTAATGATATTCGAGGAGCTCTCTGCAAAAAAAGAGCAAATCAGGTCCAAACATCCCTCTTTTGGGAAGTTTCTTTGACAGCTGAAGTTTTTTTTTGACAGCTCCTCGAATGTCATTTCACCACGATGTCCTGCATGCACTGAGTGAAGTTGAGCATCTTTAATGCCAAAATATTTCAGATTTTATGAATAGTTTTACTGTTCTATTAAAATTTACTGTTCACACCAGGTGCATCTACATGTGGGCACAAATCGATGCTTTCCTCTTAACGTCCCTAATAGTATTTTTTAGAAATTATAGTTGAATGAATTTCACTGTTTACCATTTATTTAGGGATGTTTTGGGTCAGATTAGTTATCTTAAAGACGTAGTTGGGTCTAGAAAAACGGTTGATTGGATTTTCTAAAGGGTTTCTTAGATATAAGCTAAGGAAATTTTGTTCACATGTATAAGCGATTTATTTCTTATTTAAAATTTGAAAAATCACTTTTTTATCAATTTAGAATCCAAATGAACTGCATTGAAGTTTAGAGCGTTGTATTTCCACAACAGTATAATTCTTACCCTTGAGATGTGATTCTTTCTTTTGAATTAAATGTCTCTACGATGGATCCAGGTTCTGTCTCCAATCCCATATCAAGGATTTCTCGCTCTTGATCGCACCCACGCCATAGCTCGGGCGTGAAAATAAATACATAGCCCATATTTTACAATGTACCACATTTGGCCCGGGGCGCAGACCAATATGTTACCCTCTAGCAGGCCCTTTAGTTTTTGGTCAAGACTGCCAACAAATCCTGACTACAACAAAAAGTATATGGTAAGCCCATTTTTGGGTCCAAATACAAAAGAAAGTAAGGCCAATTTTATGTGCTTATCTTTTTTGTATACACAATATATGAAAATATATATTGATGAAAATTCGTAAGCACATACTAAACATGTATTTGTAAATATATATTCCGTTATTTTGGTGGTATAGAAAATAATTCGATAAAAAAGGGCTCCTTAGAGTCTGTCCTCCAAATCCCATTTCCATAGTTTTTAGCCCGTTTAACAAAAAAAATCCTATTTGTTCAAGTTCTTGCCTCTTTGAAAAGTTATGTACTGTTCTATCGGGTGGATCTAATTATCAGCCCTAATCGGCAAGCTTAATGGGCCTCTCTAGTTCAGCGCATTCATGTGAGTCATGTCTGATGTGGCACACGAGAACTTTTATGATCACATTTTACCATCTAAGACGCTTAGATGGTAAAATATGATATGCACTCAACCCTTTTTCATAAAGTACCTCTAGAGAACGCTCCCATTGGTAAAACATGACAAGCCACGTAGCTGGAAGGAACTATTCACCTAATTTACACTCTCCTTTTTTTAGGAACGGACAATCGGTCGACTAGATAGAGCCAAGAGTTTAGTTGCACATAATTGTGCCTAGCACTGTCTTTTGTCAGTTCCGGGGTCTATTATACCAGCACAGACTGGAACTCCAGTATTTACATGCTGCATCAGACCATTTGGAGCAATATGTACACGCTCTAATCTCAACTCTAATCCATGCAATGCTTGTTCCACGAGGTATCTGCTGAACAATCTTGGTTGAAGTTGTGAAAAATCTTACATTTTTCCAAATCATTGTTAGACTTTTAAGCACATGATAAAATTTATGCATTTTTCATCGCTGTAAAGAACATATATATACTGATTGGTCCTATCATTTGCAATCATAATAGATTAAGTTTAAGCTTCTTATGATGGAGTACTTTCCATGTCAATGCCGTATTTAAATGTGTAGCTCCTCTGTCAATGTACTAAAAGCAAACTAAAAAAACACTTCAAAGAATATGTATTACTTTAGTTTTCTGGAAAGAACTTTGATCAACTTAGTTGACATTTTCTTTATTTCTTAAAGCACCAAAAGGAAATTGCACTTTATGTTTGCCTTCCAACGGTAGTAGTACGGCATATAATCATACTCGGAAAGTAAATTGTGTAGCCACAATAAAACTGACATGACCTGTACACATCAACATATTTTAGGAACTAAGCAAAACATCCATGGTGTTTATACAAATAAACTACAACCAGGTCACTAAAATTAATCAGGTAAACTAGTTGGTAGATTGTACTCCCTCCGACTAGTAATGTATCGCATGCATGGGCTTACGGTTCAACTTTGGCCAACAATTAATCTAATAAAATTCTATAAATATATTGCATAAAAATGGTATCATTTTACTAATATTCGACTGCACTTTCCAAATAATGTCACGCTTGGAAAATTCACATACATTAACTATTGTTAAAAGTTAAATTTCATACTCCATGCGCATCTTATATTTTGGAACGCAGAAATTACTTGCATACTCCCGGGGGGAATCTAGCAGCAATTGTCCCTCCAATACTATATGATGGCATCAGGACAGTTTCTTCATTTTGAAGAGGATCACACCTGAATACTTTACCCACAGAAGACACAGGACATGCATGCATGATGCATGATACTCCCTCTCTTCCTAAATACTCCCTCTGTTTCAAAATTCTTATCTTAGATTTGTCTAGATATGAATGTATCTAGTCAGGTTTTAATATTTTAATACATCTATTTCTATACAAACCTAAGACAAGAATTTTGGGACGAAGGGAGTATAAACTCTTTTAGATATTCGGATATGGACTACATGCGGAGTAAAATGGATGAATCCACATTTTAAAATACATCTGTATACATTCCTGTGTAGTTCATATTGAAATTTCTAAAAAAAACTTATATTTAGAAATGGAACATTTCGGCAGAGTTCCATTCAATGACATAAACTGTAAGCAAAATCTGAATGAGAACGTCAAAGCAAAGTCTATAAATTAACAAACTAGTCATCTTCTCCCAAATTATTGAACTTTATCTAGGTTAATTCATGCTTAGTTATAATGATCACAACATTTCTGCACTGCAAATGAGCCCCAACTCCCAACCTCTTTTACCCCATGACATATGTGGTAAGCAACCTAAATTATTCCCAAAAAAAAAAAAAAAACTCCCAACCTCTTCCTTGTGTCGTTCCTGTTCCGTTCTGCCCCAACATTCTAAGTCCTGTACGTTATTCAAGCATATAGAAAAAAATGGCACTACCTCACAGTTATGTTCTTAATCACCCCACCCACTTTGAAGGGACAAGAAACATATAAAAACAAGAACAATAATATGATCTTGGTGCATATCAAATAGTCTAGAAGAAAAACTCAGAAATAATTTCTACAAAATTGTACTGGAAAAAAGACATGCATTTGGCAATATTAATTTAGAGGGTCCGTCTAAGCATGATTACGTCAAAGGATTAAGCAGATCATGATTAAGGGTTGTATACTGCAGCATCATCGCATGTAAAAAAGCTAGCTATATATACTACTCTCGCGAGTAAAATGTATAGATTATACCAACATGTACTACTTCCATATCAGATCCATATAGGAATCTATGGAAAGGCAGTACAAGATATATAGGTTCCGTAAAAGAGTTGGATCAAGAGCTAGCTAGTCAATGAAAACAGTTGTATAACTGGAGTTTCCACATGTGCGGCCATTGAATCAGCTTGTCTATCACTATATCAGCTGTCCATCACTGCCTTCTAGCTTCTTCTGATATTGATCTCTTGGCAATACATACACATTTCTGGCATGACAAGTCGAATCATATACAGAATACTACTGCAGTTACAACTATACAGAACAGAACTCAGACAAGATAACTTATTTCCAACCGGCCAGAAATATACATAGCATATTGATCATACCAAGAAGCATTTTTGCTGTCTAGTCAACTAGGTTTCTGCGGTGATCGTGTATCGATCCAGCAGTGAACTCTCACAGCAACCCATCTACTAGGATTATTACTAGCTGGCTGGCTAGGACGACTAGAACCTGAGCACGATTGATCGATCGACGTAGACTTTAACAATTGCATATATATTGCCCAACTCAAACTCTCAAGCCCAAAACATGATCAGGATTCAGGAAATCATCGTCGATCGATCGAGGAGTATATCTTGTGATATATTAATTCTGCGCTAGCTAGTTGTAGTGGTTCTTACGAGCGATTAAGGTAAGCATACGCCACGCTCTGCAGGTCCTCGCAGTCTTGGTACCCCGACGACGACCTCCACCCGCTCTCCTCCGTCCCGAACGACGACTGGTCCGCCGCCTCGAAGGCCGCCGCCGCGGCATGCCTGTCGTCGTCCGACGCCGACTGTTCGAGCGCGTGGTACATCATGTAGTCGGAGGCCGCCGACCCGGACAAGAGCGCGGTGATGGAGTCGTGCCCGGCCACGGCGCCACCATTGCCGCCGTACGCGCACTGCTGCTGCGCGGCCGCGCCGTTGCCGTTGTACCATTGGTAGGCGCCGTGCCCGTACTGATCCGCCGCGCCGCCTCCCACGTAGCCCTTGACGTCGTCCTGGTGCTGCTGCATCCCTTGCGGCGCCGGCGGGGCGTGCGCCTTGAGCGAGGCGAGCTGCGCCTGCAGGGTCATGACCTGCTGCTGGAGCGCGAAGATGTGGGCGACGCAGCCGTAGACGGGGTCGCGCAGCCGGGCCTGCGCCTCGTAGGAGACGGTGACGGCGGCCTCGGCGCGGTCGGAGATGGGCAGGTGCGCCAGGAGCTTGGAGACGTTGCTGGCGCCGAACACCTTGTGGATGGCGGCGAAGTGCGCCGCGCCCTGCTCGTGGCAGAAGTAGGGCGCGAAGACGCACCCGCGCGCGCACTTGCGACGCAGAAACTTGCACGCCCCGCACGGCGAACCCAGTCCCGTCATGCTCATCAACCGATCGGTGATGACCGCTGGATCGCTCGGCGGCCGACCTGATCGTTGTTGTCTCCGGTGCTGCGGTGATCGCTGCTGCTGCTGCTGAGGATGGTTGGGGTGCAATGGCCGGCCGAGCGCCATTGCTTATAAGGAGAGGGAGGGAGGAAGAGCGCATGGTTGGGGATTAGGGCCTGAGGGAATAAACAATTCCGGCGTGTCGCCCCGGTGGCCAACCGCCTCCATTATTTTGAGCTTCCAATGGCGCGCTCGCCTCTTCCGCCAAGTTTTGCCATCCCATTTTCTGTAGGTGCACTAATACTATACCACTGCTGCCAATCCCAAGAGAAGGACAAGGCACAATGGGGCTAGGTCATCCGGGCGCAATTATGCATAACTTTTGCTCGTGTTTCTAGTCTACTTCTTTCTTTTGGGGAGTTGTGTTTTTGGTTTAGTTGTTATCGTGACTGCTTGCCCGTGTGATATGATTTCTTTTGTGATTAGTTGGGATGGGTTGCAGCGCGACTAGCCAGCACAGTCCAGTTGATAAATCTCTGGATAATATATATACAAGCATTTCATACATCACCTGGCCAGAGGTGGAGCTGTCGTTTGTGCTATTTTTCAGTTCCTTTCTTTTCCTCAGGGGAGACAATAAGTGATGGGGAATTAATTTAGAACTTTTCCCTGGTGATCATAGACAACTTTGATAAAACTATCAGGGAAAATATACGTACAAGTGCATATATATTAATTAGCGCACGTACTGCAGCAGGCATGTATGTCTAATCATGTGAGAAAACAATCTAGCAATCTATATACATCACTTAAATACGTTTGAAAAGGACGCACCAATAACATGTACCCTAATCTGTACCGGCTGCCCTAAACTATGTGGCACCTGCAGGAAAGATTGGAACACAGCAACAGAAGTTCTGCGACCCTGCTCTGGCCTCTGCATCATGTAGGGTTAATTAAGAAGCTCATTATCCTAACCAAGAGTCCAAACTCTTTTGCCTTCCACTAACCACTGCAGGTTTGCTCGGATTAGGCCAGCCGGCCTATGCCAATACAGTAATGCACCTTCACTAGCTAGGTGGTGCTAATTAACCTTATGCTTATCACTTCATTACTTATTGAGACGACTGCCCTTGCAGCATGACTAAATCGTGTAGGTAGGTAAGCAGTGGTAACAAACGCAGCAGCAACCAACGAAAGCACAAATGGAAAAGAGCCCAGTACCCACGCACAAAGATATGGAGATTCCCGACGTGGTGGACCAACCAACACTCTGCGCAGCATCCTCGCAAACAATTGCAAGTGCGGAAAGAACAGTACATGAGGTTGATACCATGTGCAGCGTTTGATTCCTCGTTGTGACAGGCATAGATCCCTGCATGAGACATTCCCACGGGCATCTCCCGTGTGCATGCTCCTAAATTTCTCTTCTTTTTTGTACTTTCCCTACCTCAAATATTTTCCTGGGTTTTCTAAATTGTTTTTTGCCTCACTTATTTTCCGAAACTATCATATGCCGGAGCACCTTACACCCGATGGTTTTTTTTTTGAAAATAAGAAGGCCTCATTACCCCGTCTTTGTACCAACCAAGGATGCATTTTTTTTGCAGGATAAAGGGAGTTTTATTTCAAGTCATAGAGTTACAGTCTAGAGGCCAAAGGTCCTGAATACATGGACGGACTGAACCCTGCCACACAGCCGTGGCACGTTCAGATCGGCTATACTTAGCCAGCCGATCGGCAACTCTATTTTATGAACGATGAATTTTTCAGAGGGTAAAATTCCCTATTATGAAGGTTATCCTTGATCTCAATCACTAGATGACCGTAGGATGAACGGACGAGCGCCTCATCGGTGAGGCATGAGAGGGCTTCGACGGACTCCGACTGCAACACCATTGGGAGGGAAAAGTGTTGGATGGCAAGGGTCATACCAATTAGGATCGCATGCAACTCAGCTTCAAGCGGTTCATTGCAGTGGTAAAAGCCTCATTACCCCGTCTTTGCACCAACCAAGGATGCATATACATCTACATCACTACAAATATGGTAAAAGTGCACACCATGCATGGCGGGTTGTCGAACACAATATAAGCCGAAGGTGAGACCCCTAGCTTAGAGGCTACTAAGGGATCGTCGAGACGCAATGACTAAGAAGCTATGAGGTTTAGAAGAGTCTAGTCTTGACACTGTGTCTCCATTCTCCAATGAGGTATACTAGTTGCATCAGCGTCGCTGGAGTTGACTAATGAGGCCAATTTTTGGAGTTTCGTTCGGTTAAAGCATGTACCGATGTCCCACAGCAATACCTTCAAAGAAAGAAAAAAAAGGTTGCATAATGTTGTTGTGCAGATAGCCAGACCATGGTTTTCATCCTGGATAACCAGTACAAAAGATGCAGAGTAATTAAACCTCAATGCCACCATCGACGAATCCAGCCAACACTGGACCACCACGTACGGGATGTCTTGAACCGCTACCACCCTCGCTGATTATGTCACCACCACTCTTTAGATCCGTCTAATAGACGAGAATTCTTAGAATCTTCTATGCACAATCTGAACGACTCGCAATAAAATGGTTATTGAACGGTTTTTTCGAGGCAGGCGTGTGACACCCTCTTCTAATTATTTGCTTTTTGCTGCAATGACACCCGCTTTCTAGGCAACGAAATCGGGACCGACTTGGTCGCATGCTGGATGTGCTTCAGACAAATGCGTGTCGACTATCTTCTCCGTAAGGCCGCTTGACGGGAGCTACTAGTTGGCCTTTTTCGTTTTCTTCTCCTATTTCTTTGGGAATGAGTGTTGTTGCCCTAGCCGTCGAGTTTGGAGTGAACAGGAGAAGAAAACCTATTTCGAGAGGACCTTACAGGGTGTGGAGCATCCACTCGCTTCGGCATGACATTGTGAGAAAACCTCCATCTCCACATGCAAGAGGAAGTAAAACTCTAATCATCCTTCTCCCGTGGGAGGTGTGGTGTCAAAAGGAATCGGCGGATTTCCTAATCAAACTTTCTACCGAGAAGCATGTTATCCAGGTAATCATGCAATATCTAGAACTGTGCGGCCATTGCAGGTGCCAAGCATATTTGAACAGTGGCGGAGACAGGGGTGCTAGCATAAATACATCTATATGTAGTCCTAATCCTCCATTTATCAAATAAAATTAGCTAGGTTTAGGTGATTTGGCCCCCTCTATCATTATATAACATGTCTTGTCTCCCTCTATATTCAATTTCTGGCTCCGCTACTTTATTTGAATATGGGCATGGCTAGCTCTCATCTAGATGTAAGTTGGCTAAGTCTGATCTGGCTCCTACCAGGGATTTGAATTTCGACCGTAAAAATCAAATTTCGGCCGAATTTCGACCATCTCGGCCTGGGGCGAGAAATATCTATCCGCCGAAAAGAATCATTTTTGGTCAAATTTGTCAAATTTTGGTCAAATTTTAGTCAAATTTTTGAAAATGACCGAAATTCGGCCATCTCGGCCTGTGGCGAGAAAAAAATACAAAACGAAAATCAAAACACTGGCTCCTACACCATTCGATTTGACGAGGAGATCGATTCGTCAAGATTGCTTTCCTTCTCTTTTTTTGTTTGATTGACAAAATGTTGTATGAGTTAAACGAGACTTTGTGATGAATTCTGATGCGGATTAGCAACTCCGTTTAATTACTGTAAACATTTCCTTTCTTCCTTTCCGTTCAGCTTTCCTTCCTTTCTAAGGATGAACACATAGTTATAAGTCATATACCAGCTGGTTTGCGCTTCGTTTGTAGAAAGTGGGGGAAAAGGCCATGCAAGTTTGCACTTTCTCACATTTCGAATTCAGAAACTCCAGATGGTTAATTTTCCTTTATGTCAAAGTTTCCTGGGTAGCTAGCTCATCTGCATATGTAGCTAGCTTGTGCTCCAGCTGCTACGTACGTAACTAGTTGGATCCCTTTACAAGTTTCAAAAAGAAACAGTTGGATCTCTTTTCATGTTTGTTTCCTTCCGTGTCACGTCAGTCTCGTCTCGCGCATAGAGGAGCCGGCGACAAACAGTTGAACGGGAATGGACAGGTGCAGTGGGTCTGGTACTTGTACCCTTGAGGCTTTTCTTTTGCTTCATGCCTACATATTTGGTCCCACGATGACCACTAATGCAGACTCTTTCCCCCATCTTTTGCCAATGTATATTTCGCCCACCCTTGTCCTAGGGACTGGTGTTTAATCTGTCGACTCCGGAGAAACATGATGCCAAGCAAAGTTTTATTCTTGGTCGCTTCTGTTGTCCAGCTTGTAAACATGTCGCCGGGTATGTGTTTCTCGCGAGTTAAAGTTTGCTTCTGTAATAAATCTTCTTTTAGTTGGTTGGACGAGTAAGCTCGTAGACGATGTAAACATTATTTATTTTTAATAAAGTTAGTCATGATGGTCTTTAAAAAAAAAATGTATGGAAGGTAAAATAGAGCCGCACCAGTACAAAATTTGTAACAAAAATTCATTGCACAAGGATGTGAAATGCGGTTATCGACGTGCAACGACCACGGAAGGGAAAATCAGTGTTTCTTTTCCGTGCTACAATTAAATTTTGCTGTTGACTGATATATTGATGCTAATCGAGGCCTGGCTCGAAGTGAAGCCTGCATGTAGTTCCGGAAATTGGTGATCCTCACTAACTTAGGACTTTTTTCCTTTAAATGCAGGCATGTCAACTTAACATGCAACTATGCATGATAAAATGTTTATCATGCTATTTATATCCAATCTTCGTGTGTCCATAGAATGGATCCTTTCGGTCTACACTTGTCTTGAGCCGCGAAGGATGTTGCTCTGGTGCGGGAGGGGCGATGATGATGGCGCATCTTTGATGCACTCTAATAATTATAGTCGTCACTATGTGGTTTACAGACATGGTTATAATCTCGGTACTTCTTATGTTCTTTGTACCGTCATGATGAATAGATCAAAAGTTTTTTCTTGAAAGAAAGAAAAAATCACTCTTAACGTATCCAGTTCCTTTTATGGAACCAACATGTCATTGCATGTTGTTTTTACCTTGACGTGTCTGTGAGATTATATTATCATTGCATGGCACCAACATGTCAATCCACGTCCATGTGGTATGTTTCGACGGCAGCTGATCAGGTAGTAATAATATAAGCTGCATAGCCGCAAAGCAACTTTCGATTGGAGTGACTTAAAGCTACGTACGATCCGAGGCTGCTGCCTAGCTTGCGGCCGGAATCCAGAAGCAAAAGCAGCAGAATCAAGTTAAGCACGAGCTTCTAGGAGGGCTATGACATACAGTGCCGGAACTCTGATGAGGCCCCTGTCCGACGGACGGACGGACGTGTAAGGGTCCTCTCGGGTCCGGTCCAGAATGAAACCAAGCCTGCATGGCTGCATGCACGCACAAGGGGACAAGGCGGCCCTGAAACCTTTGAAGGCCGCTGCCTCCCCTCCGGGACGCCGCGCGTGCTACCTAGCTCCATCATTCCTTCCCTCTATCTATCTATCAGACTATCATCATCCCATCCATCCATTCATCCAATCCAATCAGGCAGCAATGAACCCTCCTAACCTTCCGGCCGGCCGGCCATCGCCAATGTGAATCTCATGTGATCCATCTCTTCTCTTTTGCAGCTGCAATGATACTGCCTTTTTAGAGCCTAGCACGTACCCTCGCCTTCCCTTTCAGTCCATCTCTGCCTACCACGAACGCATGCATGGAGGCCTTCAATTTATTTACGCACGTCGTGGAGCCGCAGCATCGATCGCAGCATGTGGATGTTCGTCGATCGTGGGTCACTGCAAACAAAGCCTCCGTAGTATCGCGAGACGAGGAGCATCACACGGAAGCAATCAGCGCACAATCCTAAAAGAAACGGGGCCGGCCGGCCTGCACTGCACACCGTGGTTTAGTTTAGCTATTAGGACACGTTTAGTAACTTGTGCTGGCTGCGCCAATTCATCTAGCTAGTGATCGCTACCGGCCGGCTAGGAGACCAAGGGAAGTGGGGGCAAATTAGAAAACTATTGCTAAAAAAGGTTGGCGTACGTCGCCTGTGCAGATCGTGGAGAGCAAGGGGCGGGAGGACATGTTCCAAGTATTCCTCGGGATGCGAGCACGCAGATGGAGCTGACAGCGCGGTGGGTCTCGTTGCTCGCCTACTCCCCCAACAGGTCCCATGAACTCACTCCTCCATGGACCCGACATGTGCCCGGTATCAAAACACCCACCGTACTGCCAAAGTACCGAGTACCAATAGGATCAGTGTGGGTGTGTGTCAGGCTCCAATGGGAAGTACAATAACAGCTAGCTACTGCACTACTCGTTCAGCTTGCTTTTCTCCATTAAAGCATCTACAATGAGACCCTTCAAACGATAAAGAAGCAAAAAAAGTAACCGCAAAAAAAGTAACCCAAGTGGATCCTTCATATCATTTATATACGTCCGGACTGTCCGTGAATCTTTATATCCATCTTAAATATGAGGAAATATGAGGGCTCGCAGACGCGTTGGGGTACGTCCGGTCAGTCCGCCACATAGGAGGCGGCCCCATCCCGAACCACTTTTTTTTCTTTATCCCTTCTTTTCTTTCTCTCTCTTCATCTCTATCGAACATGTGCAAATGATTGGACATATAAGGAAGAAAATAAAAAATGTGGCTGCTGCATGAACCGGATGCGTCCGCGAGCATTTAGGAGGTCATATTTGCAATGTCCGGCTGTAGATGTTCTTAGAGGAATCAGCCAGCCTCAAAAGGTATGTTTTACCTAAGGCTACCAATAGTAGGAGTAACATGTTGTAACATCACATATCATCTAGACAAAATAGATGATGTGGCAAGCAATTAATGAGGAAAAAGAGCTTGTGGTAACATAATATGTTATCATGACATCACATATAACAAGACTAAATAAGTTTACAATCTAACAAAAAATGTTGCATGACATTACACATATATTATCATTCACTATAGAGATAATAACATTTCTTTCAGACGCTTAATGATGATGTCGGTCATTTCTTTCAGACGCTTAAGGGACTTAGGCAAGGAGACCCTATGTCACCTATTTTATTTAACATTGTTGCTGATATGTTGGCGCTGATGATTAGGAGGGCAAATGACAAAGACTTGGTGGGAGGGCTTGTACCTTATCTAGTTGATGGGGGAGTCTCGATCCTACAGTATGCGGACGACACGATCCTTTTCATGGATCATGATCTCAATAAGGCCAGAAACCTGAAACTCATATTATGCTTATTTGAACAGCTATCTGGGTTGAAGATAAATTTCCACAAAAGTGAGCTCTTCTGCTTTGGGGATGCACAAGCAGAACAACAAACGTACTATCAACTTTTTGGATGTCAGGGCGGTTCGCTTCCGTTCTCCTATTTAGGAATCCCAATTCATTACCGAAAGTTGACCATCAAGGAGTGGAGATGTATCGAAGATTGTTTTGAGAAAAAATTAAGCTGCTGGAAGGGCAAGCTATTATCCTATGGAGGACGATTGGTTCTTGTTAACTCTGTGTTGACAAGTATGCCAATGTTCCTACTATCCTTTTTCCAAGTGCGTGCTGGGGTGCGGAAAAGGTTGGATTTCTTTCGATCTAGATTCTTTTGGCAGAGCGACGAGGTCAAGACTAAATATAGACTGGCTAGATGGGATATTATTTGTAGACCAAAAGAGCAGGGAGGTTTGGGGATTGAAAATTTAGAGGTCAAGAACAGATGTCTGCTTAGCAAGTGGCTATTCAGATTGTCTGTCGAATCGCAAGGGATGTGGGTACAAATTCTACAGAACAAGTACCTACAGAACAAAACATTAGCCCAAGTCACTGCGAGACCGGCCGATTCACCTTTTTGGAAAGGTTTAATGAGGACAAAGGCTGCTTTCTTTAACAGAACTAGATTCATCATTGGTAATGGTGAAAGTACTAGATTCTGGGAAGATACGTGGTTAGGCG
Source organism: Hordeum vulgare subsp. vulgare (assembly GCF_904849725.1). Taxonomy (NCBI): domain Eukaryota; kingdom Viridiplantae; phylum Streptophyta; class Magnoliopsida; order Poales; family Poaceae; genus Hordeum; species Hordeum vulgare. Next base: position 581,768,247 of record NC_058521.1, read on the forward strand.
CGCTTCCTTTGGCTCTACAATATCCGCAACTATATAATATTGCACAACGAAAACAGACTTTCGTTGCTGCAGTGTTACGACACACCCCTCTTAACATTCAATTCCGTAGAGCCTTAATCGGTAATAGATGGGTTAGTTGGTTACATCTAGTCAGAAGATTGATGGATATCTCCCTGGCTGATTTCCCAGATAGTATTCGTTGGAGGCTGACTAGCAATGGTACTTTCTCAGTGAAATCGATGTACGACCATATTATTGATACGTCGCCTATTCCAAAGTCTATGCATATTTGGAAGGTCAAGGTTCCCCTTAAGATAAAAATCTTCATGTGGTTTGTTCACAAGGGAGTTATTTTAACTAAGGATAACTTGGCTAAAAGACAATGAAAAGGAAATAAAAGATGTAGCTTCTGTCAGACGCTTGAGACGATTAAACACCTCTTTCTCGATTGCCCCATGGCTAAATTATTATGGCGCTCCTTACATATTTCTTTCAACATTACTCCACCTACTAGCATTCACATGTTATTTGGGACGTGGCTAAACGGGGTTAATGTACTTTATGCCAAACTTATTCGGATTGGTACTTGTGCCATGTTGTGGGCGATATGGAACTGCAGAAATGATCTAGTTTTTAACAGATTACATCACATTAACTTTTTGCAGGTCATCTTCAGGGCTACCGCCTTGATCCGCACATGGTCCTTACTCACTCCTGTGGAAACCAGGGAGCCTTTGGTTACTGGGTGTGTCCGATGGGAGATGGCAGCTCAGGTTATCTTCAACCGATATGGATGGCGGCATGCTAATAGGATTGGCATTTAGTCTAGCTTATCCATGATATAGTCGGTCTTTCGGCGATCTGAGCGCCATGTAACTCTTTTTCGTGTGTTGAATTTCCTCGCTATTTTGTACTGCTCCAAACTATTTCGTATCGCAATAAAATGGATGTATGCATCACTCGATGCAGAGGCCGGGGCTTTGCCTCCTTTTCAAAAAAAACTATAGAGATAATAACATAGACTAATAATATATGCATATTATCAGTTTAAGTTACTCCCATTATGACCAGCCTAGATGCTATACGTTGATGTGATGTTCCCTGGAAGTGGTTTTCCTAGGGAACACTCCCTAGTACGTCCATTTCTCATGTGTGAATCTCATAGTGATCCATGTGGTTAATCCATGCTCGCTCTCATGCACCTGTCTGAGTTACGGCTGAGTGTATGCCACTAATGTTCGGTCCCCATGGTAATTTAAGTGAACGGCTCGACCCTGTCTTATCCCTTAATATTCTCCTCAAAATCACATACGGATAGCAAATTATGTATAGATCATGGCAATATCCAACAGTTTCCACTGATGTAGCATGGAAAATTCTGAGAGGCTTGCAAATTTCTGGGACGAGTGTCATAGAAATAAGTGTATGTGTGTATGTATGAGTGTTTGTATCTGTATTATATTAAAAAAAACTCATGAAGGAATGTCAGCCGCGTTATTGGGTCCATATTTTATGACAAAGGTAATTTGTGCGCTCCACCTTTTGAGTTTAGCACTACTATTCTGTACTCTCCCTAGTTAACATGGGTTGGTGCATGCAGAATGCTCGCTGGCACGCGTCTCTCTAAGCTAGTCGGCATGCGCCTCTCTCTTTTCCACTTCTCACTTGCTATACTACGGACACTCGTTTTCATCCTTGGCTAATAAGAGTATTCGCTGTCTCCAATCATGAGAGGAGTCAAGAAGGCTTCACTTCACGCCTCCCATTTCTTATGGCATCCACTAAAACACCCTTGACCGGACTTAATTGGCCTGGAGTCTGTTTACTATTACCACCGGCAACAAAACAAAAGGCCCATCGATTCACTTGCAACCAGGACAGCAAAATTATTTCCGTGTTAGATGATGATATCGCCACCAGGCACCGTGCATGCAGATGCAGCCGACGACCGACATGAGCGCTGCTGCTAGCTTCGACGCGTACGTTTCATTGCCTGCCGGGAAATGCGCTGGCTAGCTTGCCAGAACACACACGGCCTGAATTCCCTGACAATATTCTTCACACGCACGCACGCACGCACCAACGGTTCGATGCGAACAGGGCCTATAGTCCCGGTCCGTAAGGGACTTTAGTCCCGGTTCAACAACCGGGACTAAAGGGGCGGGATTAAAGGCCTAGTTCCGGCCCTGTTTCAAACCGGGAACAAAGGTGCTCCACGTGGGCGCCTAGTAGCGCCCCAGGGGCAGGCCCTTTAGTCTCGGTTCGTTACACGGACCGGGACTAAAGAGTTTCAGATTTTGTTTATTTTTGGGTTTTTTTTGAATGAAATTATTTTAGGGTTTTAGGGTTTTAGGTGTTCGGGAGATTAACGTGATGCCTCGTTTGGTGTTCGGAAATTAGTTTTCATATAATTTAAATAAAAATAATTATGCATATATATATATATATATATATATATATATATATATATATATATATATATATAAGATTAACTTATCTTACAAGCGAGCATATATATACAATTATATGGAGATCTGAATTATCGGGACTACAACCAATCTATTCGATTACATGGACGAACATCAGTAATGGCCCCTAGCTACACTAAATTGTCCTTTGTCATCTATAGCTTCCGTCTTCGGAAAGGTCGCAAGCTCCTCTGCAACAGCAATCGCGTGTTGCTCTGGTAGGACATTCGTCCTCATGGCCGTGTACTATATAAGAAGACGAGATGAATATGAATATCAATCATGATAACAAAGAATGACGGGTAAAAATAGAGGTTTGAATGTTCATTGTTTACGTCGAATCTGTGATCCTTGTGCTCAGAGGTAAACGTGTGAATGGTCTCGCAAACATAGTATCCACATAGATGCGTTCCCCGTGGCTGCTGGTCGCACTTTACGAAAATAGAATATATATAATCAAAATAATAATCTAGCATCATAAATGTATTGAAAATAGAAGTATATCATACTACTACTTACTTGAGCCGCTCTAAAGGTCAGCTTCTCAGGCTCGATACCGGGAGTCACGCATTTGAACCGCTTCCAAACCCTGCCCGACAAGGATAATGATTTGCTAAGTTTTTCATTAATTGATATATCAGAAAATCATCGAAAGAGACCGATAGAGCGCAAAAAGATTGAAATTACCCTTGGAGCATGTCCTGCAGGCTTTGGAACTGTTCCAAGGGTCTCGATAATGGGGCGAAGGCATCAACTCTTCCCTTATCAATTTGAATGTCCAACAGAATCCAATGGAAGATGCACATGTATATATATATATATGTGTGTGTGTCAGTAACTTATCAATTACACTTATAAGTGAATGGACACAACAGAGTAAAGACCCTCACCTGAAGTTGTATGGAAACAGTATGTGGTCACAGAAATTTTGATCTGTTAGAAACCTTAGAAGGTTTTCCTCCGTCTCCTTGGGTTTATCAGTTAGCGTCGCTATATGTATTTTATCTGGGTCAATAAACCCAATATTTAGGATGTTCTTTCTTTTACAATCCAGAATCTTCATTCTGCATAATAGAGTACAAGTTATATATAGACAATGAATTGAAATAACTAAACAAGTTATATGTAGACAACGAATTGAAAAACTTACAGACAATAGCAACTCATAAGCGATTTGTCGAGGGCATCGCCATTGTACATCTGGAAGAGTTCATCAAGTCGATATGGATTTCTTCGGGGCGGCCGTAGTACTCCCGTGGGACACTCACCACGATCATCGTTCTCCCATTCTTTGATTCACTTAAGTACCATGTATGCAAGTAATACTTATTTGTTGGGAGATCATCTTTGCTGACCAAAGGCGCTCCCATGACAAACTTGTTGGAAATATGCCCTAGAGGCAATAATAAATTAGTTATTATTATATTTCTTAGTTCATGATAATCGTTTATTATCCATGCTATAATTGTATTGATTGGAAACACAATACTTGTGTGGATACATAGACAAAACACTGTCCCTAGTAAGCCTCTAGTTGACTAGCTCGTTGATCAAAGATGGTCAAGGTTTCCTGGCCATAGGCAAGTGTTGTCACTTGATAACGGGATCACATCATTAGGAGAATCATGTGATGGACTAGACCCAAACTAATAGACGTAGCATGTTGATCGTGTCATTTTGTTGCTACTGTTTTCTGCGTGTCAAGTATTTATTCCTATGACCATGAGATCATATAACTCACTGACACCGGAGGAATGCTTTGTGTGTATCAAACGTCGCAACGTAACTGGGTGACTATAAAGATGCTCTACAGGTATCTCCGAAGGTGTTAGTTGAGTTAGTATGGATCAAGACTGGGATTTGTCACTCCGTGTGACGGAGAGGTATCTCGGGGCCCACTCGGTAATACAACATCACACACAAGCCTTGCAAGCAATGTAACTTAGTGTAAGTTGCGGGATCTTGTATTACGGAACGAGTAAAGAGACTTGCCGGTAAACGAGATTGAAATAGGTATGCGGATACTGACGATCGAATCTCGGGCAAGTAACATACCGAAGGACAAAGGGAATGACATACGGGATTATACGAATCCTTGGCACTGAGGTTCAAACGATAAGATCTTCGTAGAATATGTAGGATCCAATATGGGCATCCAGGTCCCGCTGTTGGATATTGACCGAGGAGTCTCTCGGGTCATGTCTACATAGTTCTCGAACCCGCAGGGTCTGCACACTTAAGGTTCGACGTTGTTTTATGCGTATTTGAGTTATATGGTTGGTTACCGAATGTTGTTCGGAGTCCCGGATGAGATCACGGACGTCACGAGGGTTTCCGGAATGGTCCGGAAACGAAGATTGATATATAGGATGACCTCATTTGGTTACCGGAAGGTTTTCGTGCATTACCGGAAAAGTTTCGGGCTCATCGGTAGTGTACCGGGAGTGCCGGGAGGGGTGCCGGGGACCATCGGGAGGGGTGTCACGCCCCAAGGGGTCTCATGGGCTATGGGAAGAGATAAACCAGCCCCTAGTGGGCTGGAATAAGTTCCCACTAAGGCCCATAAGGTTTGAGAAGGAAAAAACACAAGGTGGAAAGAGTTTCCAAGTGGGAAGGTGGAATCCTACTCCAAGTAGGATTGGAGTAGGACTCCTCCACCTCCAATTTCGGCCAAACCTTTAGGTTTTGAGGCTGCCTCCTCCCCTCCCTCCCTCCTATATATACTGAGGTATTAGGGCTGATTTGAGACAACTTTTTGCCACGGCAGCCCGACCACATATCTCCACGGTTTTACCTCTAGATCGCGTTTCTGCGGAGCTCGGGCGGAGCCCTGCTGAGATTAGATCACCACCAACCTCCGGAGCGCCGTCATGCTGCCGGAGAACTCATCTACCTCTCCGTCTCTCTTGCTGGATCAAGAAGGCCGAGATCATCGTCGAGCTGTACGTGTGCTGAACGCGGAGGTGCCGTCCGTTCGGCACTAGATCGGATCGGATCGTGGGACGGATCGCGGGACGGTTCGTGGGACGGTTCGCGGGGCGGATCGAGGGACGTGAGGACGTTCCACTACATCAACCGCGTTTCTTAACGCTTCTGCTGTGCGATCTACAAGGGTACGTAGATCGGAAATCCCCTCTCGTAGATGGACATCACCATGATAGGTCTTCGTGCGCGTAGGAAATTTTTGTTTCCCATGCGACGTTCCCCAACAGTGGCATCATGAGCTAGGTTCATGCGTAGATGTCTTCTCGAGTAGAACACAAAAGGTTTTGTGGGTGGTGATGTGCGTTTTGCTGCCCTCCTTAGTCTTTTCTTGATTCCGCGGTATTGTTGGATTGAAGCGGCTTGGACCGACATTACTCGTACGCTTACGAGAGACAGGTTTCATCGTTACGAGCGCCCCCCTTTGCTCAAAGATGACTGGCAAGTGACGGTTTCTCCAACTTTAGTTGAATCGGATTTGACCGAGGAGGTCCTTGGATGAGGTTAAATAGCAACTCATATATCTCCGTTGTGGTGTTTGTGTAAGTAAGATGCGATCCTACTAGATACCCTTGGTCACCACGTAAAACATGCAACAACAAAATTAGAGGACGTCTAACTTGTTTTTGCAGGGTATGATTGTGATGTGATATGGCCAACGATGTGATGTGATATATTGGATGTATGAGATGATCATGTTGTAATAGATAATATCGACTTGCACGTCGATGGTACGGCAACCGGCAGGAGCCATAGGGTTGTCTTTATACTAACGTTTGTGCTTGCAGATGCGTTTACTATTTTGCTAGGATGTAGCTTTAGTAGTAATAGCATGAGTAGCACGACAACCCCGATGGCGACACGTTGATGGAGATCATGATGATGGAGATCATGGTGTGACGCCGGTGACAAGAAGATCGTGTCGGTGCTTTGGTGATGGAGATCAAGAAGCGCGTGATGATGGCCATATCATGTCACTTATGAATTGCATGTGATGTTAATCCTTTTATGCACCTTATTTTGCTTAGAACGACGGTAGCATTATGAGGTGATCTCTCACTAAAATTTCAAGACGAAATTGTGTTCTCCCCGACTGTGCACCGTTGCGACAGTTCTTCGTTTCGAGACACCACGTGATGATCGGGTGTGATAGACTCAACGTTCACATACAACGGGTGCAAAACAGTTGCGCACGCGGAACACTCGGGTTAAGCTTGACGAGCCTAGCATGTGCAGACATGGCCTCGGAACACATGAGACCGAAAGGTCGAGCATGAATCGTATAGTTGATATGATTAGCATAGAGATGCTTACCACTGAAACTATTCTCGACTCACGTGATGATCGGACTTGAGATAGTGGATTTGGATCATGTACCACTCAAATGACTAGAGAGATGTACTTTTTGAGTGGGAGTTCTTAAGTAATATGATTAATTGAACTAATTATCATGAACATAGTCTAATGGTCTTTGCAAATTACGATGTAGCTTGCGCTATAGCTCTACTGTTTTTATATGTTCCTAGAGAAAATTTAGTTGAAAATTGATAGTAGCAAACTTTGCAGACTGAGTCTGTAAAACCGAGGATTGTCCTCGTTGCTGCGCAGAAGGTTTATGTCCTTAATGCACCACTCGGTGTGCTGCACCTCGAGCGTCGTGTGTGGATGCTGTGAACATCCGACATATACGTTTCTGATGACTTCACGATAGTTCAGTGCAAAGTACTTAATGGCTTAGAAGCAAGGCACCGAAAACGTTTTAAAACGTCACGGAACATAAGTGATGTTCTAAAAAGATGAAATTGTGATTTCATGCTTGTGCCCTTGTTAAGAGGTACGAGACCTCAGACAAGATTCTTTGTCCACAAAGTAAAGGAGAAAGGCTCAATCGTTGAGCATGTGCTCAGATTGTCTGAGTACGACAATCACTTGAATCAAGTGGGAGTTAATCTTCCAGATGAGATAGTGATGGTTCTCCAAAAGTCACTACCACCAAGCTTTGAGGGCTTCATGATGAACTATAACATATCAAGGATAGATACAATGATCCTTGAGCGATTCGCGATGTTTGACACTGCGAAAGTAGAAATCAAGAAGGAGCATCAATAGTTGATGGTTTGAAAAACCACTAAGTTTCAAGAAAGGCAAGGGCTAGAAGGGATACTTCATGAAACGGCAAAACAGTTGCTGCACTAATGAAGAGACGCAAGATTAAACCCAAACCTGAGACTAAGTGCTTCTGCAATGAGGAGAACAGTCACTGAGGTGGAAGCAACTCTAGATGATTGGTAGATAAGAAGGCTGGCAAAAGTCGAAAGAAGTATATTTGATATACATGATGTTGATGTGTACTTTACTAGTACTCCTAGTAGCATGAGGGTATTGGATACCGGTTCGGTTGCTAAGTGATTAGTAACACGAAATCAAAACTACGGCATAAACGGAGACTAGCTAAAGGCGAGGTGACGATACGTGTTGGAAGTGTTTCCGAGGTTGATATGATCAAACGTCACACGCTCCCTCTACCATCGGGATTGGTGTTAAACCTAAATAATTGTTATTTGGTGCTTGCGTTAAGCATGAACATGATTGGATCGTGTTTATTGCAATACGATTATTCATTTAAAGAGAATAATGGTTACTCTATTTTCTTGAATATTCACCTTCAATGGCTTATTGAATCTCGATCGTAGTGTTACACATGTTCATGATATTGGTGCCAAAAGATACGAGTTAATGATGATAGTACCACTTACTTGTGGCACTGCCGCTTGAGTCATGTTAGTATAAATTGCATGAAGAGGCTCCATGCTGATGGATCTTTGTACTCACCTGATTTCGAATCACTAGTGACATGCAAATCATACCACATGAGCAAGGCCTTGTTTTCATTGAGATGAAATAAGAAAGTAACTTGTTGGAAGTGATACATTTTGATGTATGCAGTCCAATGGGTGCTGAGGCACGCAGTGGATATCATTATGTTCTTACTTCACTGACGATTGGAGTAGATACAGGAGTATTTACTTAATGAATCACAAGTCTGAAATGTTGAAAAGTTCAATTCTGTTTCAGAGTGAAGTTCGTCGTAACAAGAGGATAAACTGTCTACGATATGATCATGGAAATGAATATCTGAGTTACGAGTTTTGGTACGCAGTTAAGACAATGTGGAAATTGTTTCGCAGTTCATGCCACCTGGAACATCATAGTGTGATGATGTGTCTGAACGTCATAGCCATGCACTATTTGGTATGGTGCATACTATGATGTCTCTTATCGAATTACCACTATCGTTTAAGGGTTATGCGTTAGAGACAACCGCACTCACTTTAAATAGGGCACCACGTATTTCCGTTGAGATGACACAGTATAGACTGAGGTTTAGAGAAATCTAAACTGTCGTTTCTTGAAAGTTTGGGGCTTCGACGCTTATGTGAAAAAGTTTCAGTCTGATAAGCTCGAACCCAAAGCGGATAAATGCATCTTCATAGGATATCCAAAACAGTTGGGTACATCTCCTATCTCAGATCCGAAAGCGAAGTGTTTGTTTCTAGAAACGGATCCTTTCTCGAGGAAAGATTTCTCTCGAAAGAATTGAGTGGGAGGGTAGTAGAACTTGATGAGGTTATTAAAACCATCACTTCAACCAGTGTGTAGCAGGGCATAGGAAGTTGTTCCTGTGGCGCCTACACTAATTGAAGTGGAAGCTGATGATGGTGATCATTGAGCTTCGAATCAAGTTACTACTAACCTCGTAGGTCGACAAGGTCGCGTACTGCTGCAGAGTAGTACGGTAACCCTGTCTTGGAGGTCATGTTGTTGAGCAACAGTGAACCTACGAGTTATGGAGAAAGCGATGGTGGGCCCAGATTCCGACAAATGGCTGGAAGCCATGAAATCCGAGAGAGGATCCATGTGTGAAAACAAAGTGTAGACTTTGGTAGAACTACTTGATGGTCATGGGACTATTGGGTAAAATGGATCTTTAAAAGAAGACAGACGATGATGGTGATAAGTCACTATTAAGAAAAGCTCGACTTGTCGCAAAGATGTTTTCGACAAGATCAAACAGTTGACTATGATGAGTCTTTCTCACTCGTAGCGATGCTAAAGGTCTGTTAGAATTGTGTTAGTAGTTGCTGCATTATTTATGAAATATTGCACGTAGGATGTCAAAACGTTGTTTCCTCGACGGTTTCCTTGAGCAAACATTGTATGTGATACAGCCAGAAGGTTTTGTCGATCCTAAAGATACTAGCAAGTATGCAAGCTCCAGTGATCCTTCAATGGACTGGTGCAAGCATCTCGGAGTTGGAATAAGCACTTTGATGAGATGATCAAAGATTTTGGGTGTGTACAAGGTTTATGAGAAACTTGTATTTCCAAAGAAGTGAGTGGGAGCACTATAGAATTTCTGATAGGTATATGTGGTTGACATATTGTGAATCAGAAGTAATGTAGAATTTCTGTAAAGCATACAAGGTTGTTTGAAAGAAGTTTTCAAAGGAGTACCTGGATTACGCTACTTGAACGTTGAGCATCAAAGATCTATGGAGATAGATCGAAAGCGCTTAATAGAAGTTTCAACAAGATGCATGCCTTGACAAGTTTTTTGAAAGAGTTCAAAATAGACCAGCAAAGAAGGAGTTCTTGGTTGCGTTGTGAGGTGTGAATTTGAGTAAGACTCAAAACCCGACCACGGTAGAATAAAGAGAATAGACGAAGGTCGTCTTCTATGCCTTAGCCGTAGAATCTAAAGTATGCCATGCTGTGTACCGCACCTGATGTGTGCCTTGACTCAAAGTCTGTTGAGGGTACAGAGAGTGATCCATGATTGAATCACTAGCAGCGGTCAAAATTTATCCTTAGTAACAAATGGACTAAGGAATTTTTCTCGATTATGGAGGTGGTTAAAGAGTTCATCGTAAAGGGTTACGTCGATGCAAGCTTTGACACTAATCTGAATAACTATGAGTAGTGAAACGGATTCATATAGTAGAGTGGATATTTGGAGCATTTCCGAATAGCACGTAGTAGCAGCATCTATAAGATGACATAAAGATTTGTAAAGAACGCACGGATCTGAAAGTTTCAGAACCGTTGACTAAAACCTCTCTCACAAGCAAGACATGATCAGACCCCATAACTATATGGGTGTTGGATTCGTTGGAATCACATGGTGATGTGAACTAGATTATTGACTCTAGTGCAAGTGGGAGACTGTTGGAAATATGCCCTAGAGGCAATAATAAATTAGTTATTATTATATTTCTTAGTTCATGATAATCGTTTATTATCCATGCTATAATTGTATTGATTGGAAACACAATACTTGTGTGGATACATAGACAAAACACTGTCCCTAGTAAGCCTCTAGTTGACTAGCTCGTTGATCAAAGATGGTCAAGGTTTCCTGGCCATAGGCAAGTGTTGTCACTTGATAACGGGATCACATCATTAGGAGAATCATGTGATGGACTAGACCCAAACTAATAGACGTAGCATGTTGATCGTGTCATTTTGTTGCTACTGTTTTCTGCGTGTCAAGTATTTATTCCTATGACCATGAGATCATATAACTCACTGACACCGGAGGAATGCTTTGTGTGTATCAAACGTCGCAACGTAACTGGGTGACTATAAAGATGCTCTACAGGTATCTCCGAAGGTGTTAGTTGAGTTAGTATGGATCAAGACTGGGATTTGTCACTCCGTGTGACGGAGAGGTATCTCGGGGCCCACTCGGTAATACAACATCACACACAAGCCTTGCAAGCAATGTAACTTAGTGTAAGTTGCGGGATCTTGTATTACGGAACGAGTAAAGAGACTTGCCGGTAAACGAGATTGAAATAGGTATGCGGATACTGACGATCGAATCTCGGGCAAGTAACATACCGAAGGACAAAGGGAATGACATACGGGATTATACGAATCCTTGGCACTGAGGTTCAAACGATAAGATCTTCGTAGAATATGTAGGATCCAATATGGGCATCCAGGTCCCGCTGTTGGATATTGACCGAGGAGTCTCTCGGGTCATGTCTACATAGTTCTCGAACCCGCAGGGTCTGCACACTTAAGGTTCGACGTTGTTTTATGCGTATTTGAGTTATATGGTTGGTTACCGAATGTTGTTCGGAGTCCCGGATGAGATCACGGACGTCACGAGGGTTTCCGGAATGGTCCGGAAACGAAGATTGATATATAGGATGACCTCATTTGGTTACCGGAAGGTTTTCGTGCATTACCGGAAAAGTTTCGGGCTCATCGGTAGTGTACCGGGAGTGCCGGGAGGGGTGCCGGGGACCATCGGGAGGGGTGTCACGCCCCAAGGGGTCTCATGGGCTATGGGAAGAGATAAACCAGCCCCTAGTGGGCTGGAATAAGTTCCCACTAAGGCCCATAAGGTTTGAGAAGGAAAAAACACAAGGTGGAAAGAGTTTCCAAGTGGGAAGGTGGAATCCTACTCCAAGTAGGATTGGAGTAGGACTCCTCCACCTCCAATTTCGGCCAAACCTTTAGGTTTTGAGGCTGCCTCCTCCCCTCCCTCCCTCCTATATATACTGAGGTATTAGGGCTGATTTGAGACAACTTTTTGCCACGGCAGCCCGACCACATATCTCCACGGTTTTACCTCTAGATCGCGTTTCTGCGGAGCTCGGGCGGAGCCCTGCTGAGATTAGATCACCACCAACCTCCGGAGCGCCGTCACGCTGCCGGAGAACTCATCTACCTCTCCGTCTCTCTTGCTGGATCAAGAAGGCCGAGATCATTGTCGAGCTGTACGTGTGCTGAACGCGGAGGTGCCGTCCGTTCGGCACTAGATCGGATCGGATCGTGGGACGGATCGCGGGACGGTTCGTGGGACGGTTCGCGGGGCGGATCGAGGGACGTGAGGACGTTCCACTACATCAACCGCGTTTCTTAACGCTTCTGCTGTGCGATCTACAAGGGTACGTAGATCGGAAATCCCCTCTCGTAGATGGACATCACCATGATAGGTCTTCGTGCGCGTAGGAAATTTTTGTTTCCCATGCGACGTTCCCCAACAAAACTGTGGCTTAGGGGCTACCACAGCCTTGGGTAAACTGTCGTCTTGGGAAGCCAGAATGTCTTCAACCGAGATACCCCATTCAGCCGCCTACTTCTTTGCTAATTCGAAATCTTTCCCCTGCACCGAAGGGGGGACATTCTCGGTTAACACCTTGAGGGGTGGGATCGACTGTTTGGCCTGTTGTCCAGGCTGAGGAATGTCTGATTTTTTCTTGCTTGTAGTTGAACTTGATTTGCTCCCACTTGCACTTGCACGTGATCTGCTCTTTTTCACTTCCTTCTGCAATGTGCGTGTATAGTCATCAGGCTTATGGTGTAAGTCATATTATGATGGAAGGGTCGTGAAGTATTTTGCAAATGCTATTTGCTTCTCGGTGTATTCCGGGCGGGGCTCGGGTTCCTTCTTTTTCATCTGCGGATCATGATGTTCCTTTGCTATCCTGGCGTTTTCCTCGGGGGTACGATCATAAGGTCTGATAGGAAGATTACCATGAGGTACCTTTGGGAGGGGCGACCGTTTGTGCTTTGGGGGGCTTTGTCGCTTAGAAATCGTCGGCGGAGCGTTCTTGGTGGCACGCTTCCGCTTAGTATCCGGAGCGGGCGGCGGCGGAGACGGACGACCCAAGTCCGGCGGCGGTGATCGAGATGGACTCGTGTTGTGCTGGTCGACGTCATGTGGAGGGTTTGGAGGTAATGGAGGTGTAGGTGACCTGCGATGACTCGGAGGCGGTGTTGTCCTTGGGGCCGAGCCTGGAAGCTTGATGTAGTTCTTGTCCCATAGGATGACTCCACCCAGTACTTCTTCGAGTGTCCTCTCATCTTCGGGTCCAGCTATGTCGAGCTCCATATCATGAAACCCCGCCATGATTTCATCCACCCCGACTTTAGCAAAGCCAGTTGGAATCTCACGGCCATGCCAGCGTGCATCAGGGCCAGAAGGTAACGCTTGTCCAACGGCCACCTTCATGGATATGTTCTTGAATTTCTGATGAAGTTCACATGATGTTGACTCCTTGATTCCATCCACGGGGTAGCCAGGACCGCCCTCTATCATTCTTCGTTCATCGTCGGGCGGGGGCCTCAGATTCAGCCACGCTGCTTTTCCGCTTAGATGGGGCGCCGGTAATATCAAATGCAGGATCTTCCTGGCACGCTACTCCTCTAAGCTCATCAATCTGCTTCTGTTGCTCGTTAATCCTGGCAAGCAACTGGTTGAACTTGTCATTCTCCTCATCCTGCTGCCGCTTCTTTGCTCTCGATCGGCTTCTGTAAGTGTCTTGGTCTCTGGCAAACCCAAGCCACCACGGGTAAGAAGGACCGAAGCCTCGCGTTCGTCCTCCATGTTCGTCATTGCCGAGGACCAGTGTGAGCAAATGTTTCTCTCTATCTGCAGTGAACTTTCTTTTTCCCTCCTTAATTTCTTTCACTATCCTTTTCCAATTCTCCCTGGGTATCCTAAGACCGTCACTGCAGATGAGGTCCCCTGTTTCTTCGTCGTACGAACCACCATGCGCAAGGAACCAATTTCTTGCTCTCAATTCCCACTCATCACGGAGTGGTTCAGGTACGATGCCTTTATCTAGCAGATCTTGCTCTTTCTTATCCCACTTTGGAATGGCAGTCTCATAGCCCCCTGGCCCCAGCTTGTGGTGATATTTCTTCTTGTCGGCATTTATCTTGTTCTTTTCTGATAATGCCTGGGCATCTTCTGACTCCTTGTACTCTTGAAATGCCTTCCAGTGATTCGCCTGCTTGGCTAGATACCCTCGAATACTGGCACTTTCTTTGTCTTCAGATAGTTTTTCCATAGCTTCTTCTTCCAGCTACGGAACAGTTCAGCCATCTTCTTTAGAGTCCACTGCTTGACTTTGGCCCTCAGTTTGTCTGCGGCGTCTTCATTCTCACATTCTGGCAGGTTGAAATGTGACATGAGATCATTCCAAAGATTATCTTTGTACCTTTCGGCGATATAGTCACTATCGGCTGCCCCTTTACGCTTGTTCCACTCCCGAACGCTGATCGGGACGTGATCCCTAACGAGAACTCCGCATTGCTTCTTGAATGTGTCAGCAGCATTCTTAGGAAGCTTGGGTTCGCCCGTAGGCAATATCACCTCAAAGGTGTAATGCATCCGTGCATCCAACTTTCTAGTCGGGCCTCGTTTCGTAGCTTTGCTCGATGTGGAGGCCTAAGAGGGAGAAACATTCGTCAAATGAATGTATATGTATACAATATAGAGCCATCTCCAATATTTTTCACATATTACAAGTGATTGTCGAACTTCATATGTATACCTCGCCGGACTTTATTATTTCTTCACCGGCTTCTCCATCAGTGGAGCTATCACCTTCTCCGTCATTGGACCTATCTCCTGCCCTATCGGCTTCATCTTCGTGTCGGTCGACCTCCATTCCATATCCGGAGGGGTTTAGATATGACGACGGAGATTCAGCTGGTTCAACGTCGGGGCCGTCTTTGATTATATCTTCGAGAAGTTCTTCCTCTTCGAGGTTCCTGATATGTGGATCCATAGTTCTGCAAAAAACGGACATTTGATTAACTAATAAACTAACAAACTATATAAGAGGGGTTGGAAACTTCGAAGTGTCGTTTTATATAGGAGGACCTTTAGTCCCGGGTCTTGGCTAGAACCAAATCGTAAAATAAAGTAGTATTCAAATTAGCATGCATTCAATTATAAGCAAATACATCATCTCTTTTGTCCGTACATCGTCGAATATTATCACTAATACTCCTCGAATACTATCATACATATAGCATCACTGATACATCTAGAACCGTAGCGCCCGACGGGTATCGACGCGGGCGGTGGACACCCAAAGAGAAGGAACCATCACAGTATCATATCTCCAGTGAGATCCCCGAAGAACCTGCCAGGTATGCTCGAACCTGCCCTCCAACGCAACCATGTAGTGACGGACGTGCTCATCCTCCTTGCTGACACGGTGACGTACCACCTCCGCGGTGTCCGGAAGCCTCGGCACCCTCACTGGCCCACGCGACCGCCACCAAGGATCGGGTCAACGACGGGCTGGCTCCTCACCAACCTACGCCCCCCGGAAGGTAGCACCTCCCAATACCAACCGGGCGGAGCCCAGTCCCGGACAGGGCCCCTCTGATCAAGCAGGTGTCCTCCGCCGAGTCGATGACGAGGATGCGGGATAGGCATCGTAAAATGAACTAAAAAATAAACTAGTTCTATTAATTTTCTTGCAAAAAATAAACTATTAACACTTAAGCATATACAATAGCAAAATTAAACTATTAACACTTAAGCATATACAATAACAAAATTAAGCAATAATCTAAGAAACACTATTAACACTTAAGCATATACACTATACAATAGCAAAATTAAATGACAAAAAAATATTTCTTCTTCTTGTAACCCTAAACTATTTTTTCCTCTTCTTCTATTTCTCCTCTTCTTCTACTTCTTCTTCTACTTCTACTTCTCCTCTTCTTCTACTACTTCTCCTCTTCTCTTCTTCTACTTCTCCTCTCCTCCTCTTCTAATTTTTTCTCTTCTTCTACTTCTCCTCTTCTTCTATTTTTCCTCTTCTTCTCCTCTCCTCCTCTTCTTATTCTCCTTTTTCTTCTTTTCTTCTCCTCCTCTTCTTATTTTCCTTTTTCATATTTCTTCTTCTTGTAACCCTAACCTAATTCTAAATATTACTAACCCTAATAATCTAGCACAAACCTAATAACAATAGGAATTAAATGACAAAAAAATCTTTTTCTTTTTCTTCTTTTCTTCCCTTTTTCTTCCTTTCTTCTCCTTTTTCTTCTTTTCTTCTCCTTTTTCTTCCTTTCTTCTCCTTTTTCTTCCTTTCTTCCCTTTTTCTTCTTTTCTTCTCATTTTTCTTCTATTCTTCTCCTTTTTCTTCTTTTCTTCTCCTTCCCTTTTTCTTCCTTTCTTCTCCTTTTTCTTCCTTCCTTCTCCTTTTTCTTCTTTTCTTCTCCTTTTTCTTCATTTCTTCTCCTTTTTCTTCTTTTCTTCTGCTTTTTCTACTTTTCTTCTACTGGCCGGAGTGTTGGGGAGGGGGCGGGGGGCTTAACGGCCGGAGGAGGGGGCGGGGGGCTTACCGGCCGGAGGTGTCGACGGCGCGCGGCGAGGAGGACGGCGGCACGCGGCGAGGAGGGCGGCGCGCGGCGTGGAGGACAGCGGCGGCGAGGAGGACGACGACGACGGCGAGGAGGACGGCAGGCGACGGCGAGGAGGACGGCGGGCAGCCTGACGGCGTCGTCGAGGTCGTCGGTGTGCCGTGCCGGGCAGGAGAACGAGAGGAAGAAAAAGAGAAATGGACGATTTGGGTTGGAATTTTTCAAAGTCCCGCTTATATAGGTGGATCTTTAGCCCCGGTGCGTGGCTCCAACCGGGACTAAAGACCCCCTTTAGTCCCGGGTGGAGCCACGACCCGGGACTAAAGGCCTCTTTTCGGGCAGACCAGAAGGCGGGAAGCAGGGGCCTTTAGTCCCGGGTGGAGCCACGCACCGGGACTAAAGCCCCTCCTCGGCACGCGGCAGGCGAGGGGCTTTAGTCCCGGGGCGTGGCTCCACCCGGGACTAAAGCCCCTCCTCGGTTGCACGATAAGTTTAGTCCCACCTCGCCCAGGGAGGGGGACAAACACTTGTTTATAAGCCCCGTCGCAGCTTCTCCATCGAGCTCCTCTCTAAAGCAGGCTTACGGGCCTAAACTCACTGAAAATTGAAACTATATTCGAAATTATGGAGAAAATTCAACCTGAATTCAAAGTGAGTTCACTTTGAATTAAGGTTGAATTTTCTCTATAAATTCTCATATAGTTCCAATTTTTTTCTATTCTCAAATTTAATTATTATCTATTTTGAATTTCCAAACTATTATCTATTTTTTATTTTCAATTAAAAACTATGTTACTAAAAATTCTTTTTGCATATTTGAGAATTTGACAAAACTATGATAATGAAAAGTGTTTGAAATTGAATAAATAATTCAAAACTATTTTCTATTTTCAAAAGTAATTATTTTGACTATCCAAACTATTATCTATTTTGTTATTTTCAATTAAAAACTATGTTTATTAAAATTCTTTTTGCATATTTGGGAATTTGACAAAACTATGATAATGCAAAGTGTTTGAAATTGAATAAATAATTCAAAACTATTTTATATTTTCAAAAATAACTATTTTGAATATCCAAACTATTAACTATTTTGTTATTTTCAATTAAAAACTATGTTGATTAAAATTCTTATTGCATATTTGAGAATTTGACAAAACTATGATAATGAAAAGTGTTTGAAATTGAATAAATAATGCAAAACTATTTTCTATTTTCAAAAGTAATTATATTGACTATCCAAACTATTAACTATTTTGTTATTTTAAATTAAAAACTATGTTTATTAAAATTCTTTTTGCATATTTGAGAATTTGACAAAACTATGATAACGAAAAGTGTTTGAAATTGAATAAATAATTCAAAACTATTTTATATTTTCAAAAGTAATTATTTTGAATATCCAAACTATTAACTATTTTGTTATTTTCAATTAAAAACTATGTTTATTAAAATTCTTTTTGCATATTTGAGAATTTGACAAAACTATGATAATGAAAAGTGTTTGAAATTGTATAAATAATGCAAAACTATTTTCTATTTTCAAAAGTAATTATTTTGACTATCCAAACTATTAACTATTTTGTTATTTTCAATTAAAAACTATGTTTATTAAAATTCTTTTCGCATATTTGAGAATTTTACAAAACTATGATAATGAAAAGTGTTGGCATGCTATCATCATTTCACCCACATAGCATATGTTAAAAAGTTGAGAGTGCTACGACAAAAACTGGATGCACTTCGTGTACAAAACGGACAATCTCTCTCGAAGTATCAGCGTTTCGAACGAGAA
Organism: Hordeum vulgare subsp. vulgare; assembly: GCF_904849725.1. NCBI lineage: Eukaryota > Viridiplantae > Streptophyta > Magnoliopsida > Poales > Poaceae > Hordeum > Hordeum vulgare. Next base: position 581,786,676 of record NC_058521.1, read on the forward strand.
CTCATCTCTTACAAAGGGATTTCATTTTTTTGAACTTATTTGAACTCCATACTTTTTGTGTGTTCAAAATGCACCATTCAAAGGCACATCATAAAATTTCAACAATTTCTGACTTCATTTGGTATTCTTCGTGCATTTACTTTTTTTTTTGAGCTAGTTGACCCTGAAATTGAAAAGCATCAGAAATGAACTCTGAAAAGTGTTGAAAGTTGGCATGCTATCATCATTTTACCCACATAGCATGTGTTAAAAAGTTGAGAGGGCTACGACAAAAACTGGATGCACTTCGTGTACAAAACGGACAATCTCTCTCGAAGTATCAGCGTTTCGAACGAGAACTCATCTCTTACAAAGGGATTTCATTTTTTTGAACTTATTTGAACTCCATACTTTTTGTGTGTTCAAAATGCACAAATTCAAAGGCACATCACAAAATTTTAACAATTTCTGACTTCATTTTGTATTCTTCGTGCATTTACTTTTTTTTTTAACTAGTTGACCCTGAAATTGAAAAGCACTACAAATGAACTCTCAAAATGTTGAAAGTTGGCATGCTATCATCATTTCACCCACATAGCATGTGTTAAAAAGTTGAGAGGGCTACGACAAAAACTGGATGCACTTCGTATACAAAACGGACAATCTCTCTCGAAGTATCAGCGTTTCAAACGAGAACTCATCTCTTACAAAGGGATTTCATTTTTTGAACTTATTTGAACTCCATACTTTTTGTGTGTTCAAAATGCACCATTCAAAGGCACATCACAAAATTTCAACAATTTCTGACTTCATTTGGTATTCTTCGTGCATTTACTTATTATTTTTTTGAGCTAGTTGACCCTAAAATTGAAAAGCACTACAAATGAACTCTGAAAATGTTGAAATTTGGCATGCTATCATCATTTCACCCACATAGCATGTGTTAAAAAGTTGAGAGGGCTACGACAAAAATTGGATGCACTTCGTGTACAAAACGGACAATCTCTCTCGAAGTATCAGCGTCGACGATGGTCGCTACTCCTACTTCCCCTAGTGCATAACCAATATATAGCACAAGGAGAAGAAGGAGAAACGACCCCCCACAGCAACAGTCGACATTCTTCTTCTCTCATGTATGGTGGACAATCCCTCACCTGAGTTTTCGACCGTCGATGATGGTCGCTACTCCTTCTTCCCCTAGTGCATAACAAATATCTAGCACAAAGAGAAGAAGGAGAAGCAACCCCCACACTACATGGGACTAATGGTCTTTCATTTTTAAATGGCTGTTTTAATCAAAAACAGATCTGTTACAAAAGGGATTTCATTTTTTGAACTTATTTGAACTGAAGACTTTTTGTATATATATGTGGTCGAAATGCAGGATACCATGAAGTTAGAAAGGGCTAAACCATTCAAAAGTAGCAAATGAAGTTAGAAAGGGCTAAACCATTCAAATTTGGAAACTATAATGGCACAAACAGAAACTAGACATATATAAATTGGTCCAAGCAGTACATGATACTAGTCCAAACAGTACATAATAATAGCTACCATAGATATATATATTCGAGGTGACGCTGGCCATAGTTGACGACTCGAATCAGAATGTCCACCTTATTCGAGGTGACGCTGGCCATAGTTGATGACTCGAATCTTGCGGTACAACTCGTATGAAACGTATGCATCTTTTGCTGCATACTCAATGTTGATACGATCAAGTGGGGCCTTCTCCCAAAGTTTGTGCTGAGACTTTGGGAAATTGGTCTTCATATTACCATATTCCTCGTCGATCAAGGCAACTGCCATATGAGCCATCAAAGTCCTGACATGTCGAAGCCTGAATACCGTTTGGAGATCAATGAGGCAACCAGTTTGTATCTCAATACCGAAGCTGTACCTCATCTTCAGCTTGTCGTTCGTTATGTCAACGGTAGCAAAAGTGATGCCGCTGTGAAGGAAGTCCATGAGTTCTGGACAATGCTTGTCACTACTGCAACAGAAACAAATTAAAATGGAACAAATGTTACATACTGCTGCAATAAGGAAACATGTTTCGCTACAACTAAAGAGAAAAATATCTTTAGGATTCAAATAGAACATATTGCTATCCTATGCATATATATATATATATATATATATATATATATATTCTCCCACGGTTTCGCAAATATTCAATAAGCTAGACATATTGCATATTGCTATCCAATGGAACCTAGAGAGATCACTATAGCTATCCAATGGAACCTAGAGAGATCACTAGCTATATGCAATTTTCATGACTATGACATATCATATTGCTATCCAATGGAACCTAGAGAGATCACTAGCTATATGCAATTTTCATAACCTTGGATCAAAGAACACCGCATAAAATTGTATCACTACAACTATGATTTCAATGGAACATATTGAACCAATCAGATATTTCAGATTGTGGAACACTCTTCCAATCAGATTATGTTCTCTTCAACTAATCAAAATTGTTTCACTACAACTATTTGAAGCGAACCAACTATGATTCCAATGGAACATACTAAACACTAGTTGATTCTAATACGATTTTTCAGATTATGGAACACTATTCCAATCAGATTGTGTTCCCCTTCAACTAAACAAAATTGTTTCACTACAACTATTTGAAGGGAACCAACTATGATTGAAACAAATAAACTTACAATGTCATTACCTTGGATCAAAGAAAGCCTCAAAACTTACCTCGCCCATTGGAAGATCAAGACATGGTGTTTGAAACATAGTTGGATGACGGCAACACCGCGTTATTCGGCCGTGTACTCCAGATCAAGCCCCAAGAACTTCTCATGATCCACTGCGGCGTCAAGCCATCGTTCCTTCAACTGTCTAAGAAAACGCGACACCTCCCTGCTCTTGTTCGTGTACACGACATCGAGTTTGGTCTTGCCATGTGCGAGCACCTCTCCAAAGCGAGTTGGCATGGTGGAAGAAGAGAAGGGAAGAAGAGAGGGGAAGAACAGAGAAGGGAAGAAGCGAGAGAGGAAGAAGAACACAGAAAGGGCGGCGCGACAGAGACTCTGCTTCGGTTGTGGTTTTCTGAAGCGGGATGCAAACCGTTTGGGCCTTTAGTCCCGGGTTAAGCCACCAACCGAGACTAAAGAGGGATACCAACGGTTGCCACCACTACGGCAGGCCACGTGTTAGGCCTTTAGTCCCGGTTTGGGACACGAAACGGGACTAAAAAGGGATATCAACGGTTGCCACCACTACGGCAGGCCACGTGTCAGATCTTTAGTCCCGATTTGGGACACGAGCCAGGACTAAAGGTGGCGCACATGCGGGCTGCCCACCGCGTAGCCCTTTAGTCCCGGTTTGGGACACGAACCGAGACTAAAGGCTCCTTACAGACCGGGACTAAAGCCTCGAGGGAGGTATTGAGAATTGAGGCGACGTGGTCGGGCCTTTAGTCCCGGTCCAGAGGCAGGCCGGGACTAAAGGTTCCCGGCCAAAGACCCGTTTTCCACTAGTGCTTGCAAATTTAATAACGCGACCCGTGCATGTGACCATGTGTGCGTTGGTCAAAAGATTGTTGACGGCGACCGATCGGCATCCTCATTAAGTTACACTATGTATGGTGCCTCATTGCTAGCTAGCTAAGCTACGTGGCTGATGCAAAAATGGGTAGCCGTTGAACGAGGTAGTGGCGGTGGTAATTCCGCAGCGGCGATCGTCTCCATTTTGGCGTAGCGTGTCCTGGTGACTGACAGAGACACGGCGAGTGTGGGTGCAGTTTTGCTCTGACCAAAATGGCCGCATATGCAGTACGATGGACTTCCTTGGCACAGCATGATCTCATCTTGTGGTAACCCTCTTAATCCTACTCTCTCTATCGCGGTTTAAAAAGCATGTTTGGAAATTCTCTAAAACCTAAATAATTATTGTTTGGCTATGAGATGAGCTGAAAAATAGCATGCATATAAAAGTAATATTCTCTCCGCCTCAGTTTACAAGTCCGGCATATGTACCTAGCTAGGTCGTCAATTTGATCAACTTAATGAGAGGCGTATATAAAAAAAAATCGTGAAAAACTTCAGATGTTTTATTTTCTAATGATATAATTTTTATGTTAAACAATATATTTTATATAAGTTAAATTGACGATCTAGATACATGTGCATGTTTTCTAAACTGTGATGAAGAAAGAACAACGAGATACGAATTAGCTGCTAGAAGTAAATGCAATACATTTTAAAACTTGTCTATTGTGAAAATACACGTAAATTTAATCATATCTTCTAAATCGTAATGGAAGAAGTAATTAACTTCGGCTGTCGCTGATGACAGAGAGCCGAGGGGGTTAGAGATGATGATCGTCGTCGCGTCGGGCACGAGTGGAGCGCATGTTCTGGCCGGTCAAACAAATGCAGAATTAGAAGCGGCTAATCCAAAAGGAAGGGGTTATTAACTAGCATGTTAACTCGTAATATAAATGGGGGGTTTAAGGTGGCGTCACGGCTCACATGGCGTGCATGCATGAGAGCTCGGCAAGGCGCCAAACGGGTTGGGTGGGCGGTCAAATTTGGCCGTGCCCGTCCGTGGAACGACCAAGTAAATAATTATAAGTAGCCAATGGAACGGTCGGTCGGTGGCCCAAAACAAAAACAAAAATGCCGCAAACACTTTGATGACCAAGCTTACAAGCAATACCCTGCCACAGCGGCAGTCTAGCATTCGCATTCGAATCACATCGGACGGTCCTTGTAGCTAGCTAGCTAGCTACTCGTAGTTAGGGTTCATCATCTTTTGTTTATGGGTTCCATACATACGTGCGAAGTGCGATACAACTAATATAACTCGATCGTTGCACGATCTAATCTAATCATACGGAGGCTGCCGATGGTTATAAATTTGCTCCACGTGGTCGAAGTATCCAGGACACATGTAGTACACATTATTGGTGTAGCTAGTGTATGCATGTAATCATAGATTTCTTCTTATTTTGTGTGCGTACGTGTGCGTATTTTTAATCCGCTTGTGATATGTTAAAGTACTGTAGTTGTAGCAGCTGGTCGTTGCTCCTCAGCTCGTGAATCTCTCGAGCATACACATCGACGTGGAAAACAGGCTGTCTTGATGAGTGAAGGCGAGGTATATATATAGTGTATACGTAATGGCAAGTGTTGTCTAGTTTATGCCCTAGCTTGGTGTGGTACAGTGGATTGACGGGCCGGACAAAATGTTGGTCTTCGGGAACTTGCGTGACCACGTCGTTTAATTCTGTGTGCCGTTTGAGTCGCCGCGAAAAGATGAGAAAGGGAATGAAAACCACAGCATGTTTGTTTCATTGTTTGTCATGAACTGCCTCTCTCTGTCGCATGCAGTCTTCTCCTCTATCAGGCAGTCGAATCCGTGGCAAGTTCAGTTCAGTTCAGTTCAGCCTTGAAAACTCTAGTCGATTTTAGCACCTGCAGTCTGCTGCTGTGACTAAAATGTTAGGCGTCCGTCGTCGGACATATGCTCGAGGTTGAAAGATTTGGACATTTCAGGTCTTGAAGAGAAGGGTCACTGTCCTCAAACCAGTAGCAAATTTTAGCTTTGTCGGTGTGATTGTGTGTATACTTTAAGATGACACGACACATTACTTGACGTGGATCCAGCTTGTTGTGCTACCCATAGTATTCGTTTTGGACACATTCTCAGGACCGGTCAAACCTCCGCTTGTCAATATACATGACGATGTGACTGCGAACCAAAATATTTATAAGAGATTAGCTTTTTTCAGAGAGGGCCGGGGCATCAAAGCTGAATTCTTTTATGATTTCATGTTAAAGCATCAAAGTTTTCTACAAAGGAATCGGTAAGGTGAACGAGAATTGCTTTTAGAGACCGAGCTTCATGAAGGCCTTCAAATGTAAAATTCAAAATTCATAAAAATTCATATTTTTATATTAAAAGAAATTAAACAAAAATAAAGAGATAGATGAAGGCATAATGCACAATTGAGTAGAAAAGACGAATCTATGACTTTTTAAAACATGATACTATTCATCCTTTCAAATCATCAATTTGTCTTTTTTGTACAAGTCGCACTTCAAAGTTCATCCTGAAATTTTACACACATATGCCTCACATATTTGTTTACTTGTACAAAAAAAATTAAAACAGAAATATTCAAAATTTGAATTTTTCAAAAACTTGGCATGCATGGAGACCGAGATTCAAAACGCCATTCTCATAAGGTTGAGCTAAACAAAAAGGATAGCATGACAACCCAGTAGAATAGGATTTCCCGTCGTTTTGTATGGATGAGCTAAGGCATGGCTCTCTCCAACGAGGTGATAGTCGTTCGTGGTGTGCTTTTCCATTGGTGGTTTCTTGTGGTGACCACTCCAACCGCAGGTTGGTCTCGCTTCGGTGTCCAGTGGCCACTAAGGGTGTGTTTGGTTCAAGGGATGAGTTCGGGTGGTTGAGGGTATCCATAACCACCTGGCTAGGGATAGCCATTTTTTTTGTTTGGTTGTATAGGGACGATGAAAGGGGGTGAGAATAGCCATTCGATGTTTGGTTTGAGGGATGATGGATGAATAGGTTGTTTGTAAAACTGATAGTATATTTGGGAGGTAAAATTAAGAGCAAATGCTTGCCTCCGCTGTGTGCTCTGTTCGTTGCTACTGTAAAGAGAAAATCAGTAGAGAACGAGAACACAAGGAGCAGACATCACATCTACTAGCCATGCAAGATTGTCCCGACCTCAAGCTGGCAGGCAGATGCACGACGTCCCTCTTGGCGGCTGCATACTCCCGTACGGAACCACCCAGCTTCCTCGTCGACGGACGTCCACGCCCGAGTGCCACCGCTCGCCAAATCCAGCCGCCGCCTCCGCGCGCTCTACCATGGCCGTGCGCTATGCCGTCACGCCAGCCGGCCACCACGGGCATGGTAGATCTTGTGATGCGGCTGCCACCGCTCGATGCGAGAGAGAGAAAAGCGAGATGGTGCATACCGCCTCGGGAGAGAACGAGGGTGGTTGCCCGTATCCGTCCGTTTTGAGCGGCTCCGCTCAGCCCGTTTTTCATGGAATATTCCTGGAATCTGGCTATCCCCAACCATCCAAAACTCTGAACCAAACGCCTGGTAGCCATCTAAAAAAGGGGTTATCCCTGTCCTCCGAGGGATAGCCCTTGAACCAAACACACCCTAAAAGGTCTTCGTGAGTGTTTCTCTCTTTGGATCCAGTGGTTGCCTTCGACGCCGAGATGGATTCTACGGACGACGTCCTAGCATAGAGGGTATGGTTGTGCAGTGGCGGCGGTCGGTCTTCTAGTCCCGCATGTAGATGCTAGAGTCACGGAAAAGTTGTGGTGAGAACACATGATTGACCTCACTGTGTTCCATGGTGAAAACCTATATATGTCTCGCGTGACTTGATTATACCTGACAATTGTGAAATTTTTGCGTCATTACCTTGTTGGAGGCATTACTCAGATATGCCCGTGCTGATTTTTTTTAAGGTGAAAACCTAGAATCTAGTCTTTGATGGTTGGTCCGATGACGCTGGCACTTGAGCATTACTCTCTTATTGATGGCATTGTTGTTGAAGGATTTCGTTGTCTTTGTGGTGTCATGAGATGCTTGGTAAACATATGTAGTTGTATTTTTTCAATGGGGGATTTGTTAAATTTGTTTTTTTTTTCTTTTTCCTCGTTTAGGCACAGAATATGGTGTCGTCAATTGCCATCGTCTTTGTGTGTATGTTTCAATGTTGACTTTGTTGTGCATCCTAACTATGCAGAGGTCGGGAGTGTGCTCACCGTGTATGTGTCCACTTGATGCTTAACTTTGATCAATAAAACTCACCTTTTGTCAAACAGAAGATATTTTTGCTTACTCATAATGTGGTACCAAGGAGATACAGTACAATATTGCACATGTTACACCAAAGCAAAATGTCCTAAGCGGCCTGCCTTTCAAATTTCAGAAGACGTAAAGCGCAAATGCATGCCCAAACGATCGATGAATCGCTGGAGCCCCTGCCTCTGCCTCTCCCGCCGGTCAATCGGTTTGAGTGTTGGGTCACTCTCCTCATCACGTAGCTAGCTAGCTAGCTAGCGAGGTAGCCATTTTAGGTCCCGTGTCACTGTCCGAGCAAGCACGCAACACTGAGCTAGCTAGGGAATCTGGAAGGATCGCTCGATCGCACATGTGGCGGCCACGATTGGCATGTAGCTCGAGCTCGACGACGGAGATGGAGATGGAGACGGAGGCAAGGTACGTAAACTAAGCTCGATCGATCAGGGTCAGGGAGGGACAGGGGGGTGGCCACACGGGCGCGCCGTGTCCGGCAGTCGTGGGACACGACGCAATCACGTCGCTCTCCGCCGCGGCGATGCCTAAACTAATCCGGCGTGGAGGGCGCTGTAGCTCGAGGCACAGGCAGATCGTCCAAACTCCATAAATAAACCATTTTTGTGCAAGCTTTTATATAAACAAAAAAGGACAGGTAATGTAGCCTTGGAAGCAATATGACAAGGACTTCTTCGGTTTGGAGGCCCTGGCAGAAGACGACTCCATGGCGCATTTGATGCGATTTTGTTTTCGAGTTGAGAGATTTCATTTTCATCATGAAATCGACATGAAAACGGCATCCATGCAGGGGCGGAGACAGCGGGGACGAGCAGGGGCCTGGCCCCCTAATGATCGACGAAACCTAAAGTATCTAATGTATATTTTCCTGATATGCGCAAGTATGTATGTATTTGCCCCCCTCCTCCCCCTATCAGCGGCTATATTTAAATCCTGGCTCCGCCACTGCATCCATGGGTTTGTGTGTGTCTTTGATTGTACGTGGCAAACAAGCCAAAGTGTATGTACAAAACGAAAATGAAAATAGAGCATCGAGGTCAGTTGGCCGCTGCGAAATGTTTTGGCTGTATTAGACGACCGGCCGTTTTGGACGATGATTGAGTCCGTCTACTCTCCTTTGGTGACGGACCGATGCAACGACGGATAAATTAAGTCGCCGTGTTCCGCCGTGAAACACTGGCGAATGCGGCGTACGCCACCGCCGTTCGTGCTCGTCTCCCCGTTTCACGGTTCGTCACGTATGGCATCCACTCCAGTACTCCACGGCCCGGCGGCGCAAAGTCCGGTCAAGGTTGACGTTGCTGTGGCAGTGGACTGAGCAAAGGAAGGTGAGTTTCACTATCACTAAGAACCATCATGTAAAAGCTACTCTGGCAAACAAATTCATATGTTGACACAATCGACATAATAATGGCCATACTGGTCCAGTAAAGCCATTTTGTGTGAAAGGTCAGGTCACTCTAGCAGAGTCATCATCTAACCATCAATCTATAGATTTATGAAGCATCCTCCCAAGTCTTCAAAGAGTTAATTGCACAAAAATATCATAATTAGGGCGTTACGTGCAGATTCATATCAAGTCTGGTAATTTTCTAAGATCAGTACCAACTCTGGAGCAATACGTTGTGAATAGGGCTAAAAGTAGTATTTATACGTATTGACGGCCATTCTGACCGGTTGGCCCCGCAAGTCGGGTGCCACGCTGGCCAAATGGGTGTGTGCCCGCGCGCTGACTGGACCAAGTCCGTTCGAGCCGGTTCGCCCCCGTTGACTCGATTGAGCCGGACCATGTCGGTCGTCTTCTCGCCTCTAGCCCTCCTCTCCCCCGCGCCTGCTCTGCGCATATGGCGTCCACAACTCCGGCAGGTGGCGAGGGATGCAGCGGCGGCGGGCTCCCTGCTTAGCCGCCGGTGGTTCGTTACGAGGAACTGAGGGCGGTTGCGGTGGCGGCTATTCCACGCTCGGAGTACTCTAGCGAGGACGACGATTTTGCGGAGCCGGCGTTGTCCATGGAGCAGAGGTTGCGGCTGGCGCAGATTTGGGTGGTGAACCCTACCAGTAGCCATCACTGGACGCATGGAATCGGCGGTTCCTTGTAAGTTCTCACGATGTCTTCCTCTTTAGCTTAACTCGGAATGGGGATTAGGGTTAGGGTTTTCTGCCTTCGGGGCTTCAAATTGGGATTAGGGCTAGGTAGGAAAGTTGTGCCTTTGACTTATGGTTAGTCGATACTTATCTTTCTATTTAGATTGATTACCATCTTTAGGGTTTACTTTCATATTCAGAGCTTTTATCATAATTAGTTAGATTTGTAGCCTTTGTGTTTGTTGAAATTGTTAACTATGGCTAAGTGTAAATAATTCAATCATGTATGTTAAGTAAAAGTGGCAAAATTGTTAACTATGGCTAAGTGTAAATAATTCAATCATGTATGTTAAGTAAAAGCTATGTTTGTATTTTAACTTAAATTTTTTATTATCCATAGGTTCAAAAGTTTACTATTATTTTGTGTTCTGTTCAAACAAATTGTTTGCTAGGAAACTAAATGGTTTCAGTTGTTTTCCATTTTGCAGTTTGTATGATGACATTTTGGATGTTAGGATCCATTTTGATGTTGGAGAAATATTAGAGATGAAGCTCCGCAGTTTAGATGTAGCATATCTAAATATTGTTGCAGTGATGGAAACCCAAGGATTTACTGTATATGATCTACTATATCACATTGAGAATTCATGCTTAGGGGAGCAAGGGTTGCAGTTGGTAGAGAGTAATGCTCAGTTGCAAAAGATAAAGAGACATTATAAGGAGGCTAAGGTTCTTAATTTGCTGGTCGGGGCATGTCCACCTCCTGTTAGACAGTTTCAGAAGCAAGAACTTAGCCCAATTGTGTATAAAGAGCTTGTGGTATATGATCTGAGTGAGCCTCTCATCTATGTTGTTGATCAGGAAGGAGTTGTTTTTGAAAGTCAGAGTAGCAGCTTCAGTGTACCTTATGGTACTAGTGTTTGCACACAAGAGAGCATGAATGTAAAAGGAATCTAAAAGCAGTTTTGGAAGTAGAAGAAGAAGAGGGATATGAGGAGGAAGAACTATAGGAGGAAGAAACAAAAGATGAAGAATCAAAGGAGGAAGAAGTGGTGCATTATGAGGGTGACATAGAGGTTGAGGAGTTGTTTCATCTGGAGGAAGATGACACATTTGTTTCAGAGGAAGAAGGGAGTGTACTTCTGGATGCAGAGCAGAAGAAGAAGGAGAAGCTTCCAATTAGGAGAGGACCAACAACAAGGTCACATTCAAGTGTATTAGAAGAGGAGGTGCCTAATGTCAAACCTTCATCTAATGCAAAAGATAAAGGTTTTTTGAAGGAGGCTCATGATGATGGTTTTGAGCCACTGTCATTTGTCCTGTCAAAGAAAAGGAAGAGCAGGCCAAAGAAGAGGCCTGCTAGGAAATGGTACAATGAGAAAAATGGAGGAACCAAGTCAGCAATTATGTCTACAGATGTGTTTCAAGGATCATCATCAATTCAAAGAGGCTTTGTTGAACTTACACATCACTCAGAGCAGGAACTTCACATATCACGGGAACTCAGATCAGAGGATAATTGTTCAGTGCAAACATAAACATTATAAATTCTTTATTGTGGCAGTAGTTATAAAAGGGTAAACTACTTTTGTAATTAAGAAGATGAGAATTGAGAACACTTGCCCCATTAGTATAGAGACAAGGAGGGTCAGTGCCAAGTGGCTTGCAAATAAATATGAGTCATTATTCAGATCTGATCCAACTACTGGCATTCAGACTTTGATTGATGCATGTATGGATAAGTATGGTGTGGATGTGCCCAAGTCAATGGCATATAAGGGAAAGAACATAGCTATTGAATTTGTGCTAGGAGAACATAAGAAGCAATACCCTAGGTTGAGGAACAACTGTTGTTGGGAGAGGTTCAAGGGCATTCTCTACCCCAAGGCAATATGATGCCTCCACATCTACTCCTCCACCTTCTCGTGGTACACATAGTGGATGGACGTCCTTCTTCACTGCTAATGGAAACCCTTAATGGGCACATGTGACATGTAATGTTCAAACTATGATACATTGTAATGTTGTTTGATGGATATGTTGTTTAAACTATGTTGTTGTTTGATGGATCTATTTATGAGTTAATGCAATTTCTGGATATGTTGTTTGATGGATCTATTTATGAGTTAATGCAATTTCTAGATATGTTGTTTTTTGCTACATATGTTGCTGGATATGTGTTGTTAATGGATCTATTTGATGAGTACTAAATATATTGATACTAAATACAGTTAACAACTAAAATAGATTTATACCATCATTGCTAGCACACAATTAACAACTACAATAGATTTTTGCATATCAACGAATATGAAACCAGCATTGCTCACAACTAACAGGTAGCAACTTACAACAACAACAAATATGAGCAAATCAACTAACAACTAAAAATCTAGCATTGCTTACTGCATTATAACATACAGTACCATGGTTCACCAATACATACTGGAGTTCAAATACATAGTGGAGTTCAAATGATATCATTGAACCTTTGCTAACAAAGGATGGACATCATAAATACTAGGTACATACACAGTCAAAGTTCACAATTAATAAAAACATACAATACACTACCATAGTTAACTAGGACATTACACAACCATACATCCCAAAGGGCCAGCAATGCCCAATACAGTACCATATTGTTCATTCCACTAACATGTCCGGGATCCCCGTCATCTTCTCCTTCTGCCTTTCCTCTCCCCTGATGAGCTCAGCAACATGAAGCTTTAACTAGAGTCTGTCCTCAATAACCTTTTACTTTCCCTTTAGGAGATGAGCAACTTGAAGCTTTAGCTCAAGCTTCTCATGGGTGATCTTCTCCTCATTTTTTAAGCTCTGCAATCTCAAACTCCATTTTATTATTAGCTTCACTCGACACTTGCTTGTCTTTCATGTTATTCAACTTCAAATTCTATATGACAGATGCTTGGGCCCTTGTCAGGTTCACTAGGATTTCATACTTCTGATTAAGATTCTGGTGCTTTGCATCTTTCTTTGCCATCTGGCCCTCCAGATTAGCCACCAGCTCACTTCTACATTGCTGCTAATATGTTAGATTAGATTGGAGATACCTGAAATCCACAACCCTGTCCACCTGGAAATTCATAAGCTCATGCACATCTTGAACGAACTTGTCATAGTTCTGGTCCAATTTGCTTTTCTCTTCTATAAGATGGTGAATCTTTAGAGCACTTTCAAGATTGTCAACCCTCCTGGCATCCTTGGCATCTTCATATATTTCCCAAAGCTTCAACAATTCATTCTGCATTGTTGTGCGCCACTGGTGATCAACCAATTAAACAAACCCACAATTCTGACCTTCCTGGGAAAATATTAACAGTGATTTCAAAGAAAATAATTAGTTCAATGCAAAGATTTTAGACCACATCTACTACAATGGAATTCATCTAAATATATGGGAGTACAGAAAAACACCATTGAATGTGACCTAACTAATTTGGCTACATGGATACATCATGTTAACTACCAAAAACATCATTGAATCACACATAACTACATGGATATATGTAACGGCCAAGATGCGATCCTATCCTTAATTTGGCACGAGGGCCTCGTCAGGGATAGAAGCGCATCTCGTCGTTTCGCAAGAATGGATATCGTCACAAGTACATGTACTGAAGAGAAGAGTATATGGAATTGGCTTACACTCGCCACATGCTACATCAGAGTCACATCAATACAATACATAAATACCATGAAGAAGAGCAGGGTCCGACTACGGATGAAAACAAACGAGAAAAGAAAAAATGACGTCCATCCTTGCTATCCCAGGCTGTCGGCCTGGAACCCATCCTAGATCGATGATGAAGAAGAAGAATCAACTCCAAATGAACAATCAACGCGCTCGCGTCAAGTAACCTTTACCTGTACCTGCAACTGGTGTTGTAGTAATCTGTGAGCCACAGGGGACTCAGCAATCTCATTTCCAAAGGTATCAAGACTAGCAAAGCTTAATAGGTGAGGTAGGGTTAAGTGGTGAATTTGCAGCAGCGACTAAGCATTTATTTGGTGACTAACTTACGAGTACAAGAATGAAGAGGGGGATGATCTACGCATGACGGACGTGAACTACTGATGATCAAATGAATGATCCTGAACACCTACCTACGTCAGACATAACCCCACCGTGTCCTCGATCGGAGAGGGAACTCGCGAAAGAGACAGTCACGGTTACGCACTCAGTTGGCATATTTTAATTAAGTTAACTTCAAGTTATCTAGAACCAGTGTTAAACAGAGTTTCCACGTTGCCACATAACCGCGGGCACGGCTTTCCGAAAGATTTAACCCTGCAGGGGTGCTCCAACTAATGCATCACAAATTACCACAAGCCACATAGAAATCCTCGATCGGGAAGCTCGCGACCTCGTCGGACTCCTTAGTGGAAAACCTCAACTCTGAGATTACCCAAAGCATCACGGGAATCCCGATGCACAAGATATCTCGTCAAAGGTAAAACTAATCCAGCAAGGCCACCCGACGTGTCGACGATCCCGATAGGAGCCGCGTATCTCGTTCTCAGGACACGACGGATAAGCGAAGCGTACGGTGGCCTGATAGACATCTCCCGAGTTGCCCCGGTTTGGCCCCGCACGGTGCTCTGTTTTGGACAAGCACCATCAACACCGGCCCTCCCTCTATTATGTAGAATTACTCCTCGGGTTCATGACGCCCTATGCTTTTCAGTATTAACAGAATTATTATGCTAGGCAAATGTAGAACCAATATTGGGCCTTTCCAGACCAGCTTTAATGTAAAACAAATTATCAAGGGGGTCCCCATAACAACCCCGATCGTGTTAGGAGCGCTCAAACATGGAACATAACACCGGTAGCCGAAACTAAGGGGGGAAAGGTGGAACAAAACACTAGGCTAGAAAGGCCGAGCCTTCCACATTTTACCAAGTATATAGGTGCATTAAATTAAATAGCATTTAATAGGGTGCTATAACAATGAACCCATGTTATCACATGGAAGCAACTACACCTGCAATTAGCAACGCTAACACAAGGTTAATCAAGCGGTAACATAGCCAATCAGTGATTTGCTAGGATGTGAACAGGTTGAAGGTTTTCATGGCAATGTTGGGAGGCTGATATTTAACATGTGGTAGGCAACGAGACAGCAATAGAAACGATAATACTAGCATGGCAATTATAGTAATGGTATCTGGGGAAATGGTCATCTTGCCTGAGATCCCGCTTGGAAGAAGAATGACTCCGTGAAGCAGACGAACCAATGTAGTCGAACGGGTCCTCACTTTCCGACACGCTTGCGGAACTCTATCGAGACAAAAGAAACCGGAAACAAGAATCAACACACGATGCACAACACAAATGATGCATGAGCGGCTGAATATATGCAAGACATGGCATGGCAATTCATAACAATCAAACACTAACATTAAGTGAAGTCCAATATGCAACGGGTTGCATATTGACGAAACTCCACATACGAATTATTTAGTTCTATCCCGATTAGATACACGGCAATATTAAATGTGGTTAAACATGACAAGAGGTAAAGCGTAATTAAACTATCTATCTAGGCATTTTAAATGAGGTCGGAAATGACATATAGCACCTCCGAGACGACCTCACATGTTAATTTATGATTCTGTCCAGATCTGAACTAACACGTTTAAATGTTTGTTAAACAGCAAAACAAATAGGTTCAGTGATTCTATGCGTCGTTACAAGCAATTTACACATAGAGAACATCTCCAACGGAGCTACGGTTCAACAACTACGAGCTAAACAAGAAATGACTACAATGTGCCAAAATGAGCCACATAGCATTTTCTACACCCCACAACTACGAGCTACACAAAACCAATATACTCAACCAAGGCATGAGACAATAGAGGGCAAGAAACACTACCACATACAACTAATAACATCTAACATGGAAGCATTGATCACTAGGAAAAGAAGTCACAAAATGACATCTCACACACTGTTTCAGACTTAGTGAAAACCACAGTTTAAGAAGGTGCAGTTTTCGATCTGAAGGCATATTGACAGCAGCAAAACCATAAGCTACAGGACTCCAAATGGCATGAAAATTCACAGCATGCTAGAGAATCCTAAAGTCTACAACTAACTCCATTGCACCAACCTCAAAAGAGTTACTGAACACCAAATAAACTCATGCAAAGACAGAAACAAAATATAACAGATTTCAGACTTAGAAATATTTCAGCATCTCCAAATCAGCACTATTTCCTAGCAAGTTGAGAACAAGCAAACCACACCTAGACATGGATTTTATTGCAACCAAAATTACCAGGGGCTAGACTAAACATCCAAGAGCAAAACTCTAGTTGACAACTCCTTCATATCAAGCACGGATTAAATCCCATAAAAATAAACAAAAGGGCAACATAGCAAAATATCACGCGCACTAACTTGCTAAGCTAAAACTAAATACATAGTTAAATTCTATGGATTTTTCTACCCCGGAAACATATATAATATGTGGGGTTGCAAAACAAAAATAACGCCAAACGAATATGCGAGAATATGTCCTAAACGCGGTATAATAAACTAGAGACGGAATCCTACATGCAAAAAAATACCACCAACTACTCTAAAATACATGGCAAAGGGTCCGTAAAAACATGAGCATTTTATCTACGGAGTTGGAACAATCCGGACACATGCAAAAATAAATACGGGACGAACAACCTATTAGGACAGCACCCATTTCTAGGCAAACAGTGGGCCAAACCACATCAAACATGTATTCAAGTTACAAAATACGAATCTACGCGAAAAACTACACAAGTTACATATATGATTCGCTCCGATCCGATACACGGTTTGGAATCTACGCTCGTTTGAAAATATGTTTTTTTCTGAAATTAATAAAATCGTAGGTTAAGAAAAAAAACCACGGGCCGGATCTACAGCAGATGCATGTGCGCAAAATAACTATCTAGTGCCTATTGCGCCGTATAGGGCAGGAAGAGGGCGGCTCACCTCGGGCCGAGGGCCGGATCTGGAGCTGGGCCTGGAGGCGGCGTTGGGCCGACGTGCTTGGTGGCGAAGGGAGTTGGGCCACGCGGCTAGCCGGCCCACCTGCGGGAGGAGGCGAGGGCTCTCATCGTGCAGGCGCTCATCGTGTTCCTCCGATCAAGAGTTGCTGGCGGCGCGGATTACGAGGCGGATCTAGGGTTTGCACGAAAAACGAGGGAGAGAGAGAGGTTGTCCAAAAATGGCATGGGGTCCTATTTATAACAATGGGGGGCTAGGTTTAGCAGTTTTTCGTCCCGGTTTCAACCGTGCGATCGGAACCGAACGATCTCGAACGCGGGATGGGTTAAGTGGCCGTGTAGAGTAGGTTAGTCGGGGAAGAGAGGGAAACGGTGCGGCGCGGCAACGCGATTTTAAAACACCGAGAAACGTCCGACGATAGACCGGATACGGTGCCGCTACGCTCGACCGTTCGGGTACCAGACGGACTCCGATTGTGACAAAATTTGGCAGGCGGACTACCTATATTAAAACCCGACCGCACGCCAAGTTTCAGCCCAATCAAAGAAAGTTTTATACAGACTTTTAAAAACAGGATTTTGACGATGTCGCGGGCGCGTGCGAGTGTGGTCGGGCTCAGAACGGGCAACAACGAGAACCATCAACTAACAACGGATGCGAGTTTGAAAACTGGCGACAACGTGATACCGATGGAATGCACATGATGCGCATGATGCGATGATGATGCGACAAATAAAAATAATCACACGATGGAAACGGAATAAAGGGGGAATCTTCTGGAACGTCGGTCTCGGGGTGTCACAATATATCAATGATTCACATTAAGCAAACAACCCTATGTCACTGTCAATGATTCATAGTAAGCAAACATTCCTCCTCTCACAGTTTCAAGTGCATCAAACATACCGACTCTGCACAAGCTAAGAACCTTCTCCAAGTGTATGTTCCTTCGAATGCAACCAACCTCTCAAATGTCTTGCCATGCTTATCGCAGAGCACCATCATATCTATCTCAAGGCCTTTGTACTCAGGGTCCTCAGTTGAATAGGGGATTTGTGGAATCAAATCAAAGTTAACAAGATGTGCAGATGACCAGGAAACAAAATCAAAGCATATACTCAAAACAAAAACCAGATAAACAAAAAAATTCACAAATTATGATAAGCTAACCCTAACCCTAGCTCACGGGAAAAAATGAATGCTCGCCTGGTTAAGGCCATCAGTGGAGGAGGAGGAGTGCATGTGAGGGAGACTGGAAGTGTCATCGCCGCTTTCGTCCTCAAAAACCATGGCCGCGGCGGACGGGCGACGGGCGGCGAGGGAGCAAGGACATGGGAGGAAGAGAAGAGTGGACGCGGGTCGGGCTCGATCGGTCGGCAACGGGGGTGAAATGGCTCAAACGGACCTGCTCCAGTCAGTGCGCGAGCACACGCCCATTTGGCCAGTGTGGCACCTGACTTGCGGGGCCAACCGGTCAGAATGGGCATCAATACGTATAAATACCACTTTTAGCCCTATTCGCAATGTATTGCCCCAAAGTTGGTACTCAACTGAGAAAATTACCAGACTTGGTATGAATCTGCATGTAATGCGCCAATTGTGGTACTTCTATGCAATTAACTCGTCTCCTAACCCAACCCTCAAAACTCTGTACTTGAAGGTTGAGATACATGATATGAAGTGCAGCGCCATCCACCAACCTCTCGCCTGGGAGGTAAGCTTCACCGAGGCCTTTCCTCTCACGCACAGATTGGTCAATGGCGATGCCACCCGTACGGGCACCACTTTCGCCCTTCCCCAAGTCACCCCCTGGTCGCCGATTTCGGCCCATTTTTGGCGCAAATTGGCCCACTTTTGATGCAAAATGTGATCAATTTTTACCCATATTCGGCCTGCTTCGGCACAAATTGAACAAATCCTTTATTTTTTATTCACATAGTTCATCACATAAATCAATACAAATCAAAAATAGGTCAAAAAATCAATACAAATCACACATCGAGCTAGGCGTTGCCCTTAAGCCTTCATAGGTGCTCTGCCAAATCGTCCTACAGTTGTTGATGCACCTATGGGTCTCAGATCTCCTGATGCATGGTGAGGAAGGCAGTCCAGGTTATCGGTAGCTAGTGATCACCTTGGGCAAGAGGACTCTGTCTGGGATATGGTTCAGTGTCAAACACTCGCTCTTCCTACTCGCTCTCAATGATCATGTTGTGCAAGATGACAGAGCAAGTCATGAGTTCCCACATTTGATCTTTCGACCAGGTTTGAGCGGGGTACCGGACAACAGCAAAACGAGATTGGAGCACACCAAATGCGCGCTCGACATCCTTCCTGCAAGCTTCTTCACGCTTGGCAAAGTAGGAGTTCTTGCCTCCTGGTGCAGGGTTTGAGATAATCTTCACAAATGTGGACCATCTTGGATAGATGTCATCTGCTAGGTAGTATCTCTTGTAGTAGTGGTGCCCATTGACCTCGTAGTTAACCAGAGGAGCATGACCTTCAACAAGCTTGGCAAAGACATTTGAACACTTCAGTACGTTGATGTCAGTGTGAGTTCCTTGCATACCAAAGATGGAGTGCCAAATCCAAAGGTCATGTATGGCCACTGCCTCAAGTACCACACTACAACCTCATTTGACGCATTTGTACATCTCCTGCCAAGCAAATGGACAGTTTTTTCATTTCCAATGCGTGCAGTCGATACTTCCAAGCTTCCCGGAAAATCCTCTTGTTGTATTCTGTGCTAGGATCCGAGCAGTGTCTTCAGCACTGGGTGATCGCAAGTATTGAGGTCCAAATACTACCACCACTGCCGTGCAAAACTTGTACAAACACTCAATGATGGTGGACTCGGCCATGCGTCCATAGTCTTCCGAAATATCACAATGAGCTCTGTATGCAAGCATCCTCATAGTTGTCGTTCACTTCTGGAGTGAGGTGAAGACAAGTGTGTCGGAGCAATCCTTTTTACACTTGAAGTAGGTATTGAACTCCCTAATGGAATTTACAATCCTAAGGAAGAGCTCCCGTCTCATACGATAACGACGCCGAAATACTTTGGCGTCGAGCAAAGGAGCGTCCGCGAAGTAGTTGGTGTGTAGAGCAAGCAATAGCCTTCCAGTCGAAGCCTCTGCTTTGCCTTCAGTCGGCCCGGCGCCGAGCCACCTCGCCTCGGCTTTGCATTGCTCGCGAACAGGCCGGCCAAAGCGGTGAGGACCATGAGGAGCTCTTCACTCTTGATGTCGGCATCGGCTTCCTCCTCCATTAGCATCGAGAACGCCTCCTCGTCGTTGGAGTCCATCGTCGAACACCTCGCAGGTGTGGCAGACGCGCAGCCGCGTGCGTGGCCGGAGCGCCGGAAAAACTCGCCAAGAAGCAGGGGGCGAAGCCGCGGCAAACCCTCCCTTTGTCGCCGGGGAGATGGCCTTTTTAGCAGCGGTGGGTAGGTGGACGGCACCGGGATTGGCACAACGACGAAAAGGAATAGTGCGCGAGGGACGGGTCTAGAGGAGGACAAACGTTTTTCTGCCTGACAGGGAAGGCCACGCGTCGTTTTTACTTCCGCCGGAACCCCCAAGCGCCGCCCAGCGTGCTGGGTTCGGCCTGGGATCGCGAGGTCTAAAAATGGGTCCAACCGATAAAAATCGGCGTTCTGGTTGCTCTTAATGAATGCCTTGCATTTTGCATTAGTTTCCTGCCCGGACGTGAAAAATTTACCCTTATTTTTCATTGGAGCGCAAACACCGAAAATGTATGCCACCTCACACCTGCTTTAAAGGTTGTGACATTTTCCCGGGGTGGACATTTGGTTGATATGATTAATTCGGTTTGGTTTATTTGTGTTTTTAGAATTTCAGTTTCTGTAAAATAACAACCAAAACAATTTCATTAAAAAATTGTTGATTCAGTTTGCTCGGTTAGTCAGAAAACAGAAATACGTGTGCACCTTCTACATATCCAACAATCGCCTCAAAAGAAAATATAGCTGCCAATTAGTATTTGCGTGCAATCCACATCCTATAATCGATGCACTAGACTGGTGTGCATGTGCTTCCAAGCTAGCTATTTGAAGAAAGCATGGGATGGTGGGCTTCACTCCCAGGAAGAAGCACCATATAAGCTGTTATACTGCCATGATTATGTGGACCGTCGTCTAAAGGCAAATTAACAGATTGATGGGAAGAAACCATGTAAGGAAGAACCACCTTGGGCTGCCACTGCAATGATTCTATGGACTTTTAGGCCGTCGTCATGAAGGCCCATTACCAGATTGATTGGAAGATACGGAGTACCATGCAACACGCCAAAAATAATCCCAGACAGAGTGACCTTGGTAATTTCCTTTCCATCAGTAGCAATATTGGTTGCAAAATAAACAAATGGGATAACAATCTTTAGCCCTTGGCAGCCTACAACAATCAAATCGGAAGTAGCACATAATAATGATACACAATCTAGTCCCCTAAACCGCCACCCACACCTCGTAAGGCCTGCACCCCTTCAAAAACGGATCCGATACACATATAAGAGAACCAGGTACGGTAGCTTTGTTAAATAAGACCGCCTTCTCCGTAAAGCACCTACGGCCACAACTATCTTGGCTTAGAGAGATGCTCTAAGTTGTCTTGGACTTGGGAGCCTTCTTCTTGGCCTGCCTCTTGGGGACCGAGTTCTTCATGCCCAGGAAGAAGAGAAGGGCTCCGAACAGCGCCAGGTTCTGCAATTAAAAGGGATCACAGGTAGTTAGTTAGCTACCATGGGCATTCCTTGGTTAACAGACCAACAAACGCATGGATATTTGTATCATACCTGTGTGAACTTCATGAAGATCTGCACAAATTCAGCCTTCTCCATGTCGTAATTATAGAAGTCGTACATGACAGGGGTGATGAAAGCAAGGTAAAGGGCCTGCCGGAGCAAATAACTTCATTAGGAGGTTACAGAAACAAACCAACATGGCAAATATTAACTTGGTGAAACCAGGGTTGGCCGTTCATAAAGATCAAAGGCCTGAAATTTAATCGATCAGCCAATCAATCATATCACGGTGTCCAGAGAGATAAATAAGGAAGTTAACTAATGTGTTCTCACTAGGACATCATGCAGCAAAATGTGTACAAAAGCTGCACCATATAGAGAACCAAGAACCAACCCGTCAATCAGCAGTTATTAACAAAAAAATATTCACAGGACACAATAAAATGGGCAAACAAGCAGAATGCATGTTTTGAAAATACCGGCAGTGCATTTATATCAGAAGCCAGTATGGTACCAGATGGGCAAAACACAACAAGAGTAACATTATCCACTTGCCCAAAAATTAGAGGAAACAATAAGAACAGATGACAAGGAATACTTAAAAAGCTCCACACATCTCATAAACACATGAGATGTGAGTATAAGATTTCCTGAAAGAAAAACATAGTGAAATTTTGACAAGATATTAGTGACCATATCCATATTTGTTAGATTCAGAAGAACCTAGAGAGATGCAGTTGCCCAAACTAGGTGAACAGTCTAGTCTCAACAATATACTGATGTTCAAACTCGAAATAAGAGCCACATCACAATCCCTTCTGTAGGATAATATTCAGTAACTTTGGCTTAACAAATATTTATGAGATATTGACGATATTTCAATTACAATACAATGAAGCAAGGCATTTGTACATGGCCGGTCCTACATTAGTATGGAATCCAACACAAGAGAAATTGCTTCGTGACTCTAGATATGAAAATCAAATTTAGCTATGTGCATTGAAATAAATGTGAATGTGTAGATTACAACAATAAAATTATTATGCAGACGTAACAACAGACCGGTACATACCAGGAGATAAGCGCCAAATGAACTGCTGAGGATAAACAGGAGACCTCCCAGACCCTTCAGACCAATGGTAGCAGCAATCACATGCTTCAACTGGACAAATTTAACACATAAAACAAACTAATTAATGACTGGTTAACATTCAGAAACTAATAAAGTATATCATGAATAAAGTAAATTTCACCTCTACATGAGGCACCACAACTCCTAGGTGTACAGAGATATTTTTGGTGAAACTTTTAAACTTAGGCTGAAGATTCTTTGCAGCGGGCCCGCCATCGCTTCCAAATTCAGTGAACCTGCAATAAAAGTAACTTCAAAATCAATATGCATTTAAGAATATACCTTTTTACAAAACTTAATACATCAGCATATGACAGGTAGAACAGTACAATCTAATTCATCCAGTCATAACAGCTTCCGAATACATAATTGATCAGATGGAATCCAAAATAGGTGTAGTTAAGAGATGTTCAATATAATCCTAGTAGCAGTAAATTAGGAGCAAACAAAAGGTGGGTATCAGAACTAATCCTGGATCGATGTCAATATGTCATGATGAGCAGGAGGCTGCAACTCGCTATAACAAAAGCCCAATCCGGTATATTCCCGTGTTTAATGGAAGTGTACGGATAAATTCACGAGGCAGTGGTACAAATCATCAGGCGACTACGGACATAAGAGCAGCAATGGAGATGCCGCCAATCTAACAACTGTAGCACGCATCAACAATGCAAACATAATGGCCAGAGTCTTGCTAGTATAATTAGACATGAGACTACACAAACAAAACCAAATTTGACATCTGGATATTCGGGTGTACTACTATGTAAGATGACTGGTCCACGATGTTTAGCACGCTACTAGAGCAACCACGCTAACAAAGTCCGATGCTCTCCAGATGGGACAGCGTGAACGAAAAGAAATCGTCCAAGTACGGAAATTTCAAACCCAAATAGATAGATCAATGCCGCAATTGAGCGGCCCGGGATTAGATCAGAGCACGCGGAAACAAAATTAAGGGCGCTGCTATTCGCATGGACCACAATGAAGCGTGACGCCAGATCCAGGCGCTTCACGGCCCGATACCCTGCAAAGCGCACCATCCATGACGAGATCCAGAGGACGAGGACGTGCCCCGCCCGCACGTCCCCCGAGATTCCGCCAGCGCGGCAGCAGATCTGACGGAACCAGGCTAGGATCGACCGCGGCGAACGAGGACGACGTCAATGGACGTAGTAATAAGCGGGGTGGGAGAAGGGAGGGGAGGGGAGGGCGCGTACTCCTGGTAGGCGGAGAGGAGGAAGACGGAGGCGAAGAGGACCCTCCCGGCGAAGGACACGAACCCCATGTCGACCGGCGGCGGCGGGATGCGGTGGGGGAGAGGGGAGCCGCGGCGCGACCTTGGGAGCTCTCGGAATCTGTGATGGAGACGGCCCGTGTCGGAGCCCCACTCCGTACTTATAACGCGCCTCCGGTTTGGATCTCCCCGG
The DNA here is from genome assembly GCF_904849725.1 of Hordeum vulgare subsp. vulgare. NCBI lineage: Eukaryota > Viridiplantae > Streptophyta > Magnoliopsida > Poales > Poaceae > Hordeum > Hordeum vulgare. The sequence continues at coordinate 581,810,920 of NC_058521.1, forward strand.
ATTCACCCTCGACTCCTGCCGTATTACGCACGGGTCCCTTATCGTGATTGCTTTGAGTTGGGAAAGTAGATATATGTTTCTGGAAAGGAATCGAATCAAATCGGTTAGGTTGGAAACTCAAGATTAATCCGATTGAGACCTTATGTGATCGGGAAGTTAATGCGCCTCAATGAAGATTCAGATTAGTTGTACTGAAAATGCAAATGGAACGTTTACAGCCGATGCGCCGGCCGAACGCTCGGGTCGGTCGCGTGCGATCCGCACGAACCCCTCTAATCTGACGACCCCTGTGCCCCTGCGCTGCTGCCGTCCGCATTGCCGGTGCCTGTCCCCGTCGACCGCCCGCATCGCTGGTGCCCGTCCCCGTTGGTCGGCCGCTTCATCGGTTCTAGACTTCGCCTGTCGTCCTCCTCGTCTGCTACCATAGCCGGACTTGCGTGTATACAAGTGTTGCAACCGTCATCTAAAAAGCTTCAAACATTGTTGAAAAAAGATTCAACCATAAACAGAGAAAGGTTCAATCGGCTCTGCTGAGCAAGGGAAGTTGCAACTGTAGTTGCATTTTGCTACTACCGCCTAATTTTTTTGCTACATCCATCAAGGTGGATCTGCGACCTAGCGACGGCTGCGACGAATTTTCGCTGCAACCGTAGTTGCATTTTGGTACTATCGCCGAACTTTTTTGCTACATCCATCAAGGCGATGTTGCCACCTCGCGATGACGACGACGATAATTTTGCTGCAACCATGTTTTTGTCGCATCCGGGGCCAAAAATAGCTACATCGTTGTTTGTTTTTGCTGCCATCAACGATTCTTGTTGCATGAGTTGATCTAATGGTCAAGAGTGTCCGATCTGACGGCTCACGCTTGATGGGCCGAAAGTTTTGATCAACGCGCCGGCGCACGTCAGTACCCTAAAGCAAAGTGGGGTATTGGGCTAATGTCCCAACTTACCGCGCATTCATAAGGGTCACTCATGATTGAACTAACAAAACTACAATAGGCATGAACATAATTATGATTTGCACTCGCTGCATTGGCATTACTTAAATATAGTATACTGTTGTATTTAATAAAAATAAGATCTTGGATGTGTGATTATCCTGAAATTGTTTTTTTTTTACGTTGTGTGATTATCCTGCATCTTCCTCCTGGAAAGTTGATTCGCCTTGGCGAATAGTCAAAGTTCTTGTATTGATAATGCAAAGTTGAGTGTCAGAATGGCATAGGTGATGATGGAACTAACAAGTATTCAATGCAAGCCTACAATAGGCATGAATATGCTCATGATTTAGTGAACACGTCATTGACAAGCCTTTTTAATGTTTTCAGTTAACCATCGGCCTTGGAATGCGAAATTCAAATGTTTCTATTTCCTTTTACGCTTTGGGCCATTTATTTTAATTCACACTTCCTCCATTCCTAACTATAAATCTTTTTTAGAGATTTTGATATAAACTACATAGGGAGAAAAATGAGTATGTATGTATATATATATATATATATATATATATATATATATATATATATATATATATATATATATATATATATATACTTTCAAATAGGTCTATGTACATATGTATGTAGTCTTTGTTAAAATCTTTAAAAAAACTTACATTTATGAACGAAGGGGCATGGGCGGATTTAGGTCCCACGCAGCCCAGGCAACTGCTTGAGGCGTGAAAAACTTATTGGGTCTATATTTATATACAAAATCGGCCAGGGCGCAGCCCACTCGTAGCCGAGGCAGGGGACTTTCTCGGCCTACCCCCGAGTCCCTAAGAGGAGAGGCAAGCAAGCGTTGCGCACCACTCCCATCGCCCCGCGCTCCCGAACCCTAACTCATCGCCCCGCGAACCCGCCGTTGCGTCCCGCCGCCGCTCGCCGCCCGCCACTGGTCGCCGGCATAGTCCCCCCCCCCCCCACCCCGGTCCCCGGCTCCCTCCCTTCCATAGCCCATTCACGATTCGCCCCCGACCCCCGAGGCCCCGCTACTCGCAGCTCGCTGCCTGTTGGCTGCTCCGGCGTGGGCGCGAGGAAGGTTGTTGGCCTGCTGCAACCCCTCCCGCGACCATCAGCATGAGCGCGAGATCGCTCCCGAAGTTGAGCCTCCCCGCCTTCTCCACCTTTCAGAAACAAACTCCATTTCAGTCTTCAGAATGCAAACTGCAATTTATTTTTTCTTTTTTTGAGAAATGCAAGGCTGATGTCATTTGTGCAGGACTGACTCGCGACTAGGAAGTGAGCGAGGTTGCAGCTGCGTCGGAGCCGGCGAGGTAGTGAGTTGATGGTCTGTTTTTGTTAGCACTTTTGTAGATGCCATATTGTTTGATATGCCATTGTTTTTTAAATGTTTGGCCGATTTTAAATGTTTTTGTTAGCGCTTTTTTAAATGCCATTTTGGTCGGGTTTGGATTCTTTTTTCAGATTCGAAGCACCGAAACCACGGATACACGTGCTTCAACTCAAATAGATAATCACCCTAATGTTAGAGCTGAACTCAAACCCGGTGACGTTGAATCGGACCCCGGTAAGAGAATACCCATTGACAATTTGGATGTAGACATTACAGATCTTGCTAGAAGGTAGTACATTAGTATGGGACCTTGCGAACCAACTGATCATACATGTGAAAAAGATCAATGGTAGAAGTTTTCATAACTATTGGTTCGATAATCATTGCGGCTGGTTGGAATATAGCATTGAAAAGAAATCAGCCTTCCCAGCAATGAGCATTGTCAAGACTGGATTGCGGAACAAAATGGGTGATGATTGGATGAATCATAGAATGGTATGTTACATTGAGCAAGATGTATTTGTTACTATTGTAGAATCAAATATCATCAAGCGATTTCAAGGTTATCGCACACGTAAAAGCGTTTTTTCATGCCCTAGAAGTAAGTTTTCAAGGTTATGCAATTGGGACTAAGCAATCGGGACTAAAGGCCCCCCTTTTTAGTCCTTGTCATGTTAGAAACCAGGACTAAAGGGGCTCCACGTGGCCACTGCGTAGCGTTTAGGTAGGAGGACCTTTAGTCCTGGTTGGTAACACCAATCGGGACTAGAAGGAGCGCCGGGGTTTAGGTTTTTTTTAGTGGAGGGGTTCTGGAAGGTTTATGGGTTTCATTCTGTGTTTCCGTTTTCTTTTTGTGTTTACCATTCAATTCTTTTTCTTTTAGGGTTTTCATTTTTATTTTATGTTTTCCATTCAACTCGACGCTAGCTACTAATAGTACTGAAGAAACCGTTACACAACTTTGTCATGAATATAGACAAGTGGCCCCTTTCTCCGTGCTTGGTTGAATATATGTCATATAACAACTCATCATCATGTTAATCAACTCCTTATCACTCTAGTTGTTATCATATACTAGCTAGTTAAACAACTCTTCATCATTGTAGATAAAATAGCATAACAAAGATGAAGTCCTCATCATTCTAGTTGTTGTCATACTAGCAAGTGACCAAGTTATCACAAGTTAGAAACACTAACTACTCCTCTCTCCTAGGTAAAATAGCATTAAAAAGGTATACCCATGCATCTCCCTATTGAAGAATACAGATCAACCTATCTCCAACTTGTGGCCTGCGCAAGGTATCGATATCGCCTTCAAGTGGTTGCGTGGATGCTTTATTGCCTTGCTATATCCTTTGATTTTCAGGGTATCTTCACTTCGAGATATTCCGTATTTACCAGGATAACCCATCCAAAGTGGGCGTAAGCTAACCATATGCAAATCGTCATTGATAAACATACATTTAGGCACTATTTCTGGCGGTAGTACCTGTTGAAGAACATAAGTAATAATAACATAGTTAGCAAACTAGTTTTGCTTAAGAATAATGTATGAAAAAGATGGACTAGTGACACAATGGTAAAAAAATCTTACAAAGTTGTCTAAAGAGATGTCACAAGGGTTCAACTAGTGCACTAGTGGCACATATCCATGATAAATATTTCCAGCCATGTAATATTTAGCATGATACAGAACATCGTGAATAAATGAGCTCAGATGATTTTTTTCCAGCCAAGTAAGCTTGGAGCCATAACTGTAGTCGGTCCAATGTATTATGTGCGTGTAGTTCTTGTAGCAGAGAAATAGACTGATAGTTTAAAATAAAGAAGTTTGGTCGGGATGAGTACCAAATACTTTGCAATAATCAATATACATTACCGAACAAATCTTTTGATAAACTCACCTGTAGGTAGAACTGCAATCAAGTCATCTGCATGCACCCAAATTTCTATATTATTATTATGAACATCGTCATTACCAAGATCGTAGGTAATGATGTACTCATCCAACCCATATGCCTTGCAAAATGCTCTCCAATTAGAACAACCAAAATATGTGTGATCTTCTTCATTTTTTACCTTAACAACAAAAGTGTAATGCTCCACTCTTAGGTGAGCTATCTTAGGCTTTGTACTAACCTTCTCTTTGAAATGGAACTTGTCCAAGACAACGAATATTGCATGATAGGGAACACACTAGTCTAATTGTACAAAAAAAATTAAAGGTTAATGAAAGCAAAATAGCACACGACATACTTCATTAACAAAAAATACATGCCATCTTTACATACCATGATAATATCAAAGTCATCTTGTAGCTTGACGATGAAGGACGCCCCGTTGTCTAGGTGAGGATAACGGTCGCATATACCCCTGTCATACCAGCACAAATGGCACTCACGGATCGTCCCCTCGTCGTCGGACGATGACATTTTCTGTGTTCATGATTCTAAGATTAAAATTCGACGGCAATTATACAAGGAACTATTTAGCATGACATAAACATACGAGCAACAGGTTCATGGGAGTCATCAAGGCAATATACAAGCATGAGATAAGCTATTTTTCAGACTTAATGAAATCATAATCATACTAGCAAATGGATCATTGGCAAACATCATGCAAAGTTGACAAGTTTTATAACACGCAGTTTCACTTAGCAGTTTTTCACCAAGTGTAAAACTGCAGCAATATCATAGCATGTTTGCAAGCTTGTAACAGTGCCCAAAACCGGCTCCTGTAGGGCAGCAGGGAGGATGCCGGTGGACGGAGGAACTCCTTCGGACATCGTCGGGGACGACTCCGGCGATCGTCGGGGACGACTTTGGCGATCATCGAGGACTCCTCACCGGCAAAATGCAAAGTTATATAACAACAGTTTTCAGACTTAGTGAAATTTAGCATAGGCATGGCACAAATGTTTTTCATAGTATGTTTATAAGCTTGTAGCATCCGTTATGGTACCTATCATGGCATGAACTAAATTCTACCAGCAAGAAGACATAGAAATTCTCCTCTTTCATGTTCAAAGCTACCTCATATAATGCTTGCATTAAATCACACAAAAATGACAAAATGTCATTGATGACTCACAAGTATAGGGGATCTATCGTAGTCCTTTCAATAAGTAAGAGTGTCGAACCCAACGAGGAGCACAAGGATCTCACAAGTGGTTCTCGGCAAGGTAAAATCTGCAAGCACTGAAATTATCGGTAACAAGTAGTGGTGTGGTGAGATGATTCGTAGCAAGCAACAAGTAACAAAAGTAGCAACGGTGCAGCAAAGTGGCCCAATCCCTTTTGTATCAAGGGACAAGCCTGGACAAAGTATTATAGGAGGAAAAACGCTCCCGAGGACACACGGGAATTTCTGTCATGCTAGTTTTCATCATGTTCATATGATTCGTGTTCGTTACTTTGATAGTTTGATATGTGGGTGGACCGGCGCTTGGATACTGCCCTTACTTGGACAAGCATCCCACTTATGATTAACCCCTCTCGCAAGCATCCGCAACTACGAAAGAAGAATTAAGACAAAGTCTAACCATAACATTGAACTAGTGGATCCAAATCAGCCCCTTACGAAGCAACGCATAAACTAGGGTTTAAGATTCTGTCACTCTAGCAACCCATCATTTACTTACTACTTCCCAATGCCTTCCTCTAGGCCCAAATAATGATGAAGTGTTATGTAGTTGACGTTCACATAACACCACTAGAGGAAAAACAACATACAACACATCAAAATATCGAACGAATACCAAATTCACATGACTACTATTAGCATGACTTATCCCATGTCCTCAGGAAAAAAGTAACTACTCACAAAGCATAATCATATTCATGACCAGAGAGGTAATGAGTAGCATCAAAGATATGAACATAAACTCTTCCACCAAGTAATCCAACTAGCATCAACTACAAAGAGTAATCAACACTACTAGCAACCTTACAAGTACCAATCGGAGTCGCGAGACGGAGATTGGTTACAAGTGATGAACTAGGGTTTGGAGATGAGATGGTGCTGATGAAGATGTTGATGGTGATGAGTCCCCTCCGATGACAGGAGTGTTGGTGATGACGATGGCGATGATTTCCCCCTCCGGGTGGGAAGTTTCCCCGGCAGGATCGTCTTGCCGGAGCTCTAGATTGGTTCTGCTCAAGTTCAGCCTTGTGGCGGCGGCGAATCCTCCAAAAAGCCTCCTCCTGATTTTTTTGGACGAAACCCTTCTTGTAGCAAAAGGGGGAAGCCAGAGGGCCAGCTGGGTGCCCACAAGCCCCCTAGGCGCGGCCAGGGGGGTGGTCGCGCCTAGCAGGCTTTTGGCCACGTGCTGGCGCCCCTCTGGCACTTCTTCGGCCCAGTATTTTTTATAAATCCCGAAAAAAATCATCGTTGATTTTAACGGCGTTTGGAGTTGCGCAGAATAGGTATCTCAAACTTGTTCCCTTTTCAGGACAGAATTCCAGCTGCCGGCATTCTCCCTCTTCATGTAAACCTTGCAAAATAAGAGAGAAAAGGCATAAGTATTGTACCTTGAAGTGAAATAACAACCCAAGAAGCGATAAATATCAACATGAAAACATGATGCAAAATGGACATATCAACTCCCCCAAGCTTAGACCTCGCTTGTCCTCAAGCGAAAGCTTAGCTCAATAAATATGTCCACATGTTTAGGGAGAGAGGTGTCGACAAAACAAGATACGAACATGCAGGCATCATGATCATGATCAGAACAGCAGTACCAACATATAATCTCGCATGCTAAAGTGATAGTTCCTTCACAAAGTAAAGCATGGATCAAGAACCTTACCGAGAAGTAACAACCGATAGCCTTTAGTCATTGAAGCAATTGCAATTTATCACAACATCGGAAAGAGTCAAATAAGAGCTTGTAAAGCAAATCCACATACTCAATCATCCTTTCGTTCTCTACAATTGCTACAACTCACGTGGTATTCATGAGATCAAAGTTTCAGCTGGACACAGAGAAAGATAGGGGCTTATAGTTTCGCCTCCCAACCATTTACCTCAAGAGTAATGTCAACAATAATAAATCATGAATACTTACTTCCAAGTTGACATATGAATATAGATCTTTCCCAAGCATATGACGTTAGCCAAGATAAAGGCGAAATAGGGAATTGGTGAAGATCACCCTGACTCTTTCAAGGGCAAAAAGTAAAGGTACAAGATAGGCCCTTTGCAGAGGGAAGTAGAGGTTATCATGCGCTTTTGAGGTTTGGATGTGTGTCCTCTTAGTGCGGAGGAACGTCACTTTATATTGCCTCCCGTGATAAAGAACTTTATATGCAGTCTGTTGCTTTTATGTCTTCCTCATCACAGGTTCGTACAAAGCTTATTTTCCACACACTACTAGATCATACATATTAGAGAGCAATTTTTATTGCTTGCACCGATGACAACTTACTTGAGGGATCTTATTCAATCCATAGGTAGGTATGGTGGACTCTCATGGCAAAACTGGGTTGAAGGTTTATGGATGCACAAGTAGTATCTCTACTTGGTGCGGGAGTTTTGGCTAATATGAGGTGGAAGCAATCGTCACATGCTAAGGGATCTCTAGTCATATAACATTGTTCGGAACCAAGAAAACACAATTCATTATGTTGTCTTCCTTGTCCAACATCTACTTCTAAGCATGCAATAGTTTAGTGAGTGTTCACAATCATAGATGGTGTCAAAGATGGTATATTTATATGTGAACCTCTCCTTCTTTATCAGTTCCTATTAATTGCAACAATGACCAAGGTCTACGTTTGTCTACCCTCAACAAGTTTCAATCATCATTCTTTTTATATGTGAAGCCATCACTTCCCATAAGATCATTACATGATCTTTCATGCTTTTGTTCTTTTCTCAATCTTTTGATCATGGCAAGAGGCAAAGCCCTTCAACTAAGACACTCTTTATTATATGGCTCACGAGCTCGAATACATCGGGGGTGACACAAAGAAAAACTCAAGACTAAAACACTAAGACCTTTATTCTACTAGAGAAAGAGAAAACTGAAAAAGGAACAAACTAAAACAAAGGTAAAGGCAAAAGATGTGATGGTGATACGATACCGGGGCAACTCCCAAAAGCTTGGCACGAGCCAAGGGGATTGCCCATACCCATGTTTAGTTGCCTTCCTTTGGTGGTCATGGTGGTGGAATTATTGCAATCTGGTTTTGATCCTCCGTCTTCCAAGGCATAGGTGCTCCATCATGGAAAGATGAACGAGTCTCCGGAATCCTCAAATCTGTAGCCAATCGTATTGATTTAAATCTATACTCATACTCACAGTTTTGGTTCTGCAGGTCATAGATCTGGGCTTGGAGATGATCAATCCTATCATAGAGCCTGGAGAAGTGCTACACTATTTCATTGGCATCGATCCTGTGCTTGCTGGTGAACTCCATGATCATCATGTGGTTGGCGTTGAATCCACGCTCCACCATCCCTTGGCACTTGAAGACTTGTTGCTCCATTGCTTCGAGCCTTGCCTCCATGCTTCCAGTCTTCTTAGGCCCCTCAACATCACGGATGTGCAACATCCCCTCACGCATCTCGATAGATTGAGGATGTTACAGCACTCCCGTGAGGTAGGGATTGATGACCTTCTCGAAGATCTTGTCCTTCAGAGCTTTTGGGGACGTCATAGCGATCTAGATCTGCAACAGAAACAGCTCGAAACGAAAACAGAGGAAATCTGCGGGATACAAGGATCAGACCTTACGGGAGAATATATATTGATTTTTTCCAGACTAGAAGAAGTACTCCGCACGAAAACGGAGTCCGGGAGGCACACGAGGTGGCCACGAGCCCCCCAGGCGCGGCCAGGGGTGGGCCCGCGCCTGGCAGGCTTGTCGCCTCCTCGCGCGCTTTCCGGGCTACTTCCAATTTTTCTATTTTTTCAAATATTCCAAAACGGAGAAAAATTCCTACTGGAAAAGTTTTGGAGTCTGTTTTCTTACCGAATCACATACCTTTTCGTTTTCGGAGTCTGAAACAGGCTGATAAATATCCCTTAGGTATTCTTCCGGAGTTATGATACTGATAATATTGCTTTCAACATTTATGGGAGTACTTGAGATATAATGCTTGATTCTCTATCCATTTACCACTTTCAGACAATTACCTTCCGTGTTGTAGATCTTGATAGCACCAGAACGATATACTTCCTCAACAATATAGGGACCTTCCCATTTAGAGAGAAGCTTTCCTGCAAAGAATCTTAAACGAGAATTATATAGCAAGACATAATCACCTACATTGAACTCACGCTTTTGAAACCTTTTATCGTGCCACCTCTTAACCTTTTCTTTGAACAACTTGGCATTCTCATATGCCTGAGTTCTCCATTCATCAAGCAAGCTAATATCAAATAACCTCTTTTCACCAGCAAGTTTGAAATCAAAGTTGAGCTCTTTGATTGCCCAATAAGCTTTATGCTCTAGCTTAAGAGGTAAATGACATGCTTTACCGTACACCATTTTGTACGGAGACATGCCCATGGGATTCTTATAGGCAGTTCTATAAGCCCACAGTGCATCATCGAGCTTCTTAGACCAATTCTTCCTAGACCTGTTGACAGTCTTTTGCAGAATTAGTTTAATCTCTCTATTGCTTAGCTCTAGTTGACCACTGGACCGAGGGTGATAGGGAGACGCAATTCTATGGTTGACATCGTACTTAGAAAGCGTTTTATGGAAAGCACCATGAATGAAATGTGAACCACCGTCGGTCATTAGATATCTAGGGACTCCAAATCTAGGGAAAATAACTTCTTTAAGCATCCTGATAGAGGTGTTGTGATCAGCACTACTAGTGGGGATAGCTTCTACCCACTTAGTGACGTAATCAACAACAACTAGGATATGAGTATACCCGTTAGATTTTGGAAAAGGTCTCATATAATCAACGCCCCAAACATCAAATGGTTCAGTGACAAGTGAATAGTTCATAGGCATTTCCTGACGTTTACTAATATTACCTATTCTTTGACATTCATCACAAGAGAAGACAAACTTACGGGCATCCTTAAAAAAAGTGGGCCAATAGAAACCTGATTGCAATACCTTGTGTGCAGTTCTATCTCCCGCATGATGTCCTCCGTAGGCCTCGGAGTGACACTTCTGTAGGATCTGTCCCTGTTCATGTTCAGGTACACAACATCTAATAACACAATCTACTCCTTCCTTATAAAGGTGAGGATCATCCCAAAAGTAATGTCTCAAGTCAAAGAAGAATTTCTTCTTTTGCTGGTATGTGAAACTAGGTGGTATGTATTTGGCAACAATATAGTTTGCATAATCAGCATACCACGGTGCACTACGTGAAACATTGACGACATTCAGTTGCTCATCGGGAAAGCTATCATCAATAGGTTGTGGGTCATCAAGAACGTTCTCCAACCTAGACAAGTTATCTGCTACTGGGTTATCAGCACCCTTCCTGTCGACAACGTGCAAATCAAATTCTTGTAGCAAGAGAACCCATCTGATAAGTCTAGGTTTAGCGTCTTTCTTCTCCATGAGGTACCTAATAGCAGCATGATCAGTGTGACTAGTGACTTTGGAATCAACTATGTAGGACCTGAACTTTTCACATGCAAACATGACTGCTAAAAATTCCTTTTCCGTGGTGGCATAGTTTCTTTGGGCAATGTCTAGAGTTTTACTAGCATAGTGAATAACATTCAGCTTCTTATCAACTGTTTGCCCTAGGACAGCACCAACAACATAGTCACTAGCATCACACATGATTTCAAAAGGCAAGTTCCAATCAGGTGGTTGAACAATAGGTGTAGTTATCAAAGCCTTCTTAAGTATTTCGAAGGCTTCCTCACAATCATCGTCAAAAGCAAAAGGAATATCCTTTTGCAAGAGATTGGTAAGAGGCCTAGAAATCTTAGAGAAGTCTTTAGTGAACCTTCCATAGAAACCAGCATGACCAAGGAAACTTCTTATACCTATGATATCTGTGGGGTATGGCATTTTATCGATTGCATCAACCTTAGCCTTATCGACTTCAATACCTCTTTCAAAATTTTTATGTCCTAAGACGATGCCTTCATTTACCATAAAGTGGCACTTATCCCAATTCAAGACAAGATTGGTGTCTTTACATCTCTGCAAGACTCGATCAAGGTTACTGAGGTAATCATCAAAAGAAGACCCGTAAACGGAGAAGTCATCCATGAAAACCTCAACAATCTTTTCACAAAAGTTAGAGAATATAGCCATCATACATCTTTGAAAGGTGGCAGGTGCATTGCATAAGCCAAAAGGCATATGTCTATAAGAAAAGGTACCGAAAGGGCAGGTGAAAGTGGTTTTCTCCTGATCAGCTTGTGCGACTGGTATTTGGGAGAAACCAGAATAACCGTCTAGAAAGCAGAAGTGTGTGTGTGTTTAGACAGTCTTTCTAGCATTTGGTTGATAAAAGGCAAAGGGTAATGATCTTTCCTAGTGGCTTTATTCAATTTCCTAAAATCGATCACCATCCTATAGCCAGTAATAATCCTCTGTGGGATCAATTCATCCTTATCATTAGGGATAACGGTAATACCTCCCTTCTTAGGGACGCAATGCACCAGACTCACCCAATCACTATGAGCAACACGATAGATAATACCTGCTTCCAGGAGCTTTAGTATTTCTTTTCTTACTACCTCTTTCATCTTAGGATTTAATCTCCTTTGATGATCAACAACTGGTTTGGATTCAGGATCACTTTTAATCTTGTGCTAGCATAGATTGAGACCAATGCCCTTAAGATCATCAAGAGTATATGCAATAGCAGCACGATGCTTCCTCAGAGTTTTTAGTAACTTTTTTTCTTCATGCTCTGAGAGGCTAGCACTAATAATAACAGGATGTATATCTTTTTCATCAAGATAAGCATACTTAAGAGTATCAGGCAACTATTTAAGCTCGAACACAGGATCACCCTTTGGTGGGGGTGGATCCCCAAGCAGTTCAACAGGCAGATTATTGTTCTAAGACAACTCTATCTATCTCATCCCTTTCATCCATATGCATATCATTTTCATGCTCAAGCAAGTATTGCTCTAAGGGATCAGTAGGAGCCACGGCAATAGAGGCTAGGGAAATAGTTTCATCCCTACTAGGCAACTCTTTTTCATGAGGTTGTCCACCAAACTTGGAGAAATTGAACTCGTGTGACACACCTTCAAAGCCAATAGTGATAGTTTGCTTCTCACAGTCAATATGAGCATTGACAGTATTGAGGAAGGGACTGCCAAATATGATGGGACAAAAGCTATCTTGTGTGGTAGCAAGAACGAGGAAATCAGCAGGATACTTTGTTTTACCACACAAGACTTCAACATCCCTAACAATTCCCACAGGGCAGATAGTATCTCTATTGGCAAGCTGAATAGTGACATCAATGGATTCTATCTCAATAGGTGCAATCTCGTCTTTGATTTCATCATATAAGGATTGAGGTATTGCACTAACACTAGCACCCACGTCACATAAACCATGATAACAATCATCTCCTATCTTAACAGAAACAACAGTCGTGCCAACAACAGTCCTATGTTTGTCTCTAGCGTGAGGTTTAGCAATTCTAGCAGCATCTTCACAGAAGTGAATATTATGTCCCTCAACATCGTCGGACAGAAGATCTTTGATAATAGCAATGCTAGGTTCAACTCTAATTTGCTCAGGGGGTGTAGGTGTTCTAATGTAGCCTCTACTTATCACAGTTGAAGCTTTAGAATGATCCTTTATCCTAACATGGAAAGGTGGTTTCTCAATGTAAGCACTGGGAACAACAGGATCATTATAGGCAATGACTCTCTCTTCAACTGGATTGGGTTTAACTACATTGACTTCTAAAGGAGGATGATATTTAAACCACTTCTCTTTGGGGAGATCAATATGAGCAGCAAAAGATTCACATAATGAAGCTACTATCCCACAGTCAAGTCCATACTTAGCGCAAAAGTCACAAAAAGTATTTGTTTCAACAAAGGATTTAACGCAATCAAACTTGAAATTCATACCTGACTCCTTACCTTCTTCAAGCTCCCAATCTTCAGAGTTGCGTTTAATTCTCTCAAATAAATTCCATTTGAAGTCAATATCTCTCTTCATAAAAGAACCAGTGCAAGAAGTGTCAAGCATGGTGCGATCATCATGAGAAAGCCGAGCATAGAAGTTCTGAATGATAATTTCTCTCGAGAGCTCATGATTGGGGCATGAATATAACGATTTAAGCCTCCCCCAAGCTTGAGCGATGCTTTCTCTGTCACGAGGCCAAAAATTATAAATATAATTCTTATCACGACGTACTAAATGCATAGGCTAAAACTTTTGATGAAATTCCAATTTCAACCGATTGTAGTCCCATGATCCAGTATCATCACATAGCATATACCATGTCAACGCCTTATCCTTCAAAGATAAAGGGAAGACCTTCTTCTTGACATCATCCTCGGGTAAACCTGCAAGCTTAAATAAACCACAAACTTCATCTACATAGATTAGATGCAAGTCCGGATGTGATGTTCCATCTCCTGTAAAAGGATTAGCGAGCAGTTTATCAAGCATACCCGAAGGAAATTCAAAGCAAATATTTTCAGTAGGTGCAGCAGGTTGAGGAGCAACTCTTTGTGCTTCCGTTCGAGGTGAAGATACCCCGAACAAGCCCCTCAAAGGATTAGTTTCTATAGTGACAAGTAACAATAAATTTCAGCACACTATATGAATGTTTCCTTACCAAGTTCCACTTACCAAAGGCGCTTCACTCCCCGGCAACGGCGCCAGAAAAGAGTCTTGATGACACACAAGTATAGGGGATATATCGTAGTCCTTTCGATAAGTAAGAGTGTCGAACCCAACGAGGAGCAGAAGGATCTAACAAGTGGTTCTTAGCAAGGTAAAATCTGCAAGCACTGAAATTATCGGTAACAAGTAGTGGTGTGGTGAGATGATTCGTAGCAAGCAACAAGTAACAAAAGTAGCAACGGTGCAGCAAAGTGGCCCAATCCCTTTTGTATCAAGGGACAAGCCTGGACAAAGTATTATAGGAGGAAAAACGCTCCCGAGGACACACGGGAATTTCTGTCATGCTAGTTTTCATCATGTTCATATGATTCGTGTTCGTTACTTTGATAGTTTGATATGTGGGTGGACCGGCGCTTGGATACTGCCCTTACTTGGACAAGCATCCCACTTATGATTAACCCCTCTCGCAAGCATCCGCAACTACGAAAGAAGAATTAAGACAAAGTCTAACCATAACATTGAACTAGTGGATCCAAATCAGCCCCTTACGAAGCAACGCATAAACTAGGGTTTAAGCTTCTGTCACTCTAGCAACCCGTCATCTACTTACTACTTACCAATGCCTTCCTATAGGCCCAAAAAATGGTGAAGTGTTATGTAGTCGACGTTCACATAACACCACTAGACGAAAAAACAACATACAACACATCAAAATATCGAACGAATACCAAATTCACATGACTACTATTAGCATGACTTATCCCATGTCCTCAGGAACAAAAGTAACTACTCATAAAGCATAATAATATTCATGACCAGAGAGGTAATGAGTAGCATCAAAGATCTGAACATAAACTCTTCCACCAAGTAATCCAACTAGCATCAACTACAAAGAGTAATCAACACTACTAGCAACCTTACAAGTACCAATCGGAGTCGCGAGACGGAGATTGGTTACAACTGATGAACTAGGGTTTGGAGATGAGATGGTGCTGGTGAAGATCTTGATGGTGATGAGTCCCCTCCGATGAGAGGAGTGTTGGTGATGACGATGGCGACGATTTCCCCCTCCGGGAGGGAAGTTTCCCCGGCAGGATCGTCCTGTCGGAGCTCTAGATTGGTTCTGCTCAAGTTCCTCAGAAAAGCCTCCTCGTGATTATTTTTTCGAACGAAACTCTTCTTGTAGCAAAAGGGGGAAGCCAGAGGGCCAGCTGGGTGCCCACAAGCCCCCAAGGCGCGGTCAGGGTGTGGCCGCGCCTAGCAGGCTTGTGGCCTCCTGCTGGCGCCCCTCTGGCACTTCTTCGGCCCAATATTTTTTATAAATCCCGAAAAAAATCATCGTCGATTTTCACGGCGTTTGGAGTTGCGTAGAATAGGTATCTCAAACTTGCTCCCTTTTCAGGCCAGAATTCCAGCTGCCGGCATTCTCTCTCTTCATGTAAACCTTGCAAAATAAGAGAGAAAAGGCATAAGTATTGTACCTTGAAGTGAAATAACAGCCCAAGAAGCGATAAATATCAACATGAAAACATGATGCAAAATGGACGTATCAGTCATCTTATGCGATGAAACACGGTGGCGACGAGCTTTGGCTGCGATGGCCCACGACGGATAAATTAACCGAGGGGAGAGAGGGGTTGGGAGAAGGAGCTCACGACAAAGTTGCAGGGACGGTCAGCGGGGGCGACTTCTCATGGTGGTTCGACGTTGAGGAGCGGGGGAGCCGAGGCTCGGGGAGGACGACGAGGAGGTCCGGCGATGGTCAGCGGGCTCAGGGACGGCTCATAGGAGACGGAATGGGCGATCTCCGGCAACTTGGTGGCGTCATGGTGGTTTGGCGTCGGGTGAGGGAGAAAATGGAGAGGTAGATTGGGGGAGGGAGAAGGAGCGGTTAAATACCCCAGGGTCTTTAGTCCCGGCCGGAGCCACCAACCGGGACTAAAGCTAAATTTCAGTAGCCCAAAGGGCGCGAAAGCTTAGGCCTTAGTCCCGGTTGGTGCCAGAAACCGGGACGAAAGGCTTACCTTTAGTCCCGGTTGGAGCCACCAACCGGGTCCAAATCTATTTTTCGTTTAGCTCTTTAATTTTAGACCTTTTCATGATATTTTAGGATATTTTAAACTGGCGTTTTAATAAAAAAAAATGTTTAGCTCTTTTACTTTTATACCTTTTCCTTTGTTTTAATTATTTTAGTTTATGTTTTCTTGTTATTCTTTTGCCAAGTTATATTATGTTTTTGTAAGTCAGCATGAAGAGTTTTAGTTTTCATTTTGAAATATTTACAAAGTAAATATTCACCATAAATTCCAAGAAAATTCTAGCATATCATGAATGCCATATTTGATGATCTTGCCACGTCTCATGTGCCGGAGAACAAGATAACATCATCAAATTCCCTCAAAACCATCTCTGTCTATTATCTAGTTTGAGCAACTTTACATTGCTAAACATGTCCAAATGAGCTCAAACTTGGTACACCTGCTAAAAATGGTCTAAATATTCATCTAGACCAAGTGGTGCATCAAGGAGAACAAATAAGATTGCTCAAAGTATGCCAAAACCAATTTTTCCCATCTATAGGGTTTGACAAAGTTACATTAGCAACTTTCTCCCATTGATATTAGTTTGTTACCACATTGCCACATGGTCATGAACATCACCCCATCAAGTGACACAACTTAGAGAACAAGTTCACTTGATCAAAGCCTGTCAAGACCATTTCTGCCCTTTTTTAGGGTTTGAAAAAATTACATTGCAAAGTTCCTTCAAATGAGCTACAAATTTGCACGCTAACTCAAATTGATATCAAGCTCATTCCTGTTACATTCCAAAGCCATTGGTTAACTCCTCTTTTATCATCTCTGATGCTTTTGTTTGGACATAATTGCATTCATTAATTCCTGTGTACAATTAAAATACTAAAAGGGTAGGAATAACTGAAAGTTCAAAACTTAATAAAGATTCATAACACCCGAAACACACACATACCCTAACTCTTACAAAGATTCCCTTCGGTTTGTCTGAAGTGGGACTTTCGAGTGATACGTCTCCATCGTATCTACTTTTCCAAACTCTTTTGCCCTTGTTTTGGGCTCTAATTTGCATGATTTGAATGGAACTAACCTGGACTCACGCTGTTTTCAGCAGAATTGCCTTGGTGTTATTTTTGTGCAGAAATCAAAGTTCTCCAAATGTCCTGAAAATTTACGGGGAGCAATTTTGGAAAATAAGAAAAATACCTGCGCCAAGTTCCACCTAAGGGGGTGGGCCAGTGGGCCACAAGCCCTGGCTCCGCCACCACCCCCCTGGTGGCGGTGGGCAGGCTTGTGGGGCCCACACGGCTCTGCCGCCCCCAACCTCAGGTCTATAAGATCCCTTTCGTCCCAGAAAAAATAAAAAGAGAAGTTTTCGTCGCGTTTACGATACGGAGGCGCCGCCACCACCTGTTCTTCATGTGGAGGGCAGATCTGGAGTTCGTCTTGGGCTCCGGAGAGGGGAAATCGTCGCCATCGTCATCATCAACCTTCTTCCCTCTCCAATTCCATGAAGCTCTTCGTTGTTCGTGAGTAATCTATTCGTAGGCTCGCTGGGCGGTGATGAGTAGGATGAGATCTATCATGTAATCGAGTTAGTTTTGATGGGGATTGATCCCTAGTATCCACTATGTTCTGAGATTGATGTTGCTACTATTTTGCCATGCTTAATGCTTGTCACTAGGGCACGAGTGCCATGATTTCAGATCTGAAATTATTATGTTGTCACCAATATATGTGTGTTTTAGATCCGATCTTGCAAGTTGTAGTTACCTACTATGTGTTATGATCCGGCAACCCCGGAGTGACAATAACCGGAACCACTCCCGGTGATGACCATAGTTTGAGGAGTTCATGTGTTCACCAAGTGCTAATGTGTTGGTCCGGTTCTTTATTAAAAGGAGAACCTTAATATCCCGTAGTTTCCTTTTGGACCCCGCTGTCACGGGAGGGATGGACAATAGATGTCATGCAAGTTCTTTTCCCTAAGCACGTATGACGACACACAGAATGCATGCCTACATCACATTGACGAACGGGAGCTAGCCACATATCTCTCCGTGTTATAGCTGTTGCATGATGAATATCATCCAAACAAATCACCGACCCATTTCCTACGAGTTTGTCCTACTGCTACTACTACTATTGCTACTGCCGTTACTTGTCTTGCTCTGCTGCTACTACTACTGTCGCTACTGCCGTTACTTGTCTTGCTCTACTGCTGCTACTACTGTTGCTACTGTTGTTACTTGTCTTGCTCTGCTACTACTGTTGCTACTACTGTCGCTTGCTACTGTTGCTACTTGCTACTGCTGTCACTACTGCCTTTCCTTGCCGCTGCTATTGCTCGTTACACCGCCGTTACTCGCTACTTTGCTGCTACTACTTTGCTTGTAGATACTAATCTTTCAGGTGTGGTTGAATCTGACAATTCAACTGCTAATACTTGAGAGTATTCTCTCACCTCCCGTCGTGCGAATCAACAAATTTTGGTCGAATACTCTACCCTCAAAAACTGTTGCGATCCCATGCGCTTGTGGGCCGTCAACAACATTCTTCTAGTTTCGATTGCCGGGGAGTGCTAGCAGCATTCTTCTGGTGCCGTTGCAAGAGGAAGAATAGTTGACATCAAGCATTTTTCTGGCGCCGTTGCCGGGGAGGTATTGCTATATTCTCTGAGTCACTTGGGATTTATATCTGCTGATCACTATGAAGAATCTGAAGGATCCGAAGACCAATGTCTTGCCCTCAACTACGAGGGAAGGTAAGGAGTTGCCATCTAGCTCTGCACTTGATTCACCTTCAGTTATGAGTAAGTTTGCGACATCACCTCCTGCTAGAAATCTTGATATGTCGTCTGTGCTTGATGATGCTTGTGATACTACTGCTAGAGATGCTATGCTTGATACTATGCCTGATGCTATGCCTGATATTTCTAGAGATGTTATGCTTAATACTGCTAGAGATGCTATGCCTGATACCGCTTTGCCTGATGATGCTATAGATGCTATTTTGCCTGATGATGCTATACTTGATACTGCTAGAGATGCTACTTTGTCTGATGTTCCACTAGGAGTGTTCCTTGATGCTCATATTGCTAGAGTTACTGCCAATGCTCGTGATGCTTCTGAAATTGCCGATACTATTGAGATAGAACCTGCTTTTGCTCCTGCTAGATCTAGCTCTCCTAGATATGAATTGCCTGATATACCTGAGGGTTACGTTATGGAGGGAGAGATAGCTGAGGATTTTCTTGCGTGTAAGGATGCCTATGACGCTGAGAAATTACTTCTCAAGTGGAAGGAAAAAACTCGGGAAGCTAAGATGAAATATGACCCGAAATTTGCCACTTCACCTATCTTTATCACCGATAAGGATTATGAATTCTCTATCGATCCTGAGATAATCTCTCTAGTCGAATCTGATCCTTTTCACGGTTATGAGTCTGAGACGGTCATAGCCCATCTTGCCAAACTACACGAAATAGCCAACCTTTTCACTAATGAGGAGAAGATCCGCCACTACTATATCCTTAAGCTGTTTCCTTTCTCTCTAAAGGATGACGCTAAAGCCTGGTTCACCTCTCTTGCTCCTGGATGTGTGCGTAGTCCCCCGGAGATGGTCTATTACTTCTGTGAGAAATATTTCCCTACCCATAAGAAGCAAGCTGCCTTGCAGGAAATATACAACTTTGCTCAACTCCAAGAAGACAGTCTTCCACAAGCTTGGGGAGGCTCGTCCAGCTACAGAATGCTTTGCCTGATCACCCTCTTAAGAAGAACGAGATACTTGATATCCTCTATAATGGACTTACAGATGCCTCTAGAGACCACCTAGATAGTTGTGTCAGTTGTGTTTTTAGGGAACAAACTGTAGAACAAGCTGAGACCCTACTGAATAACATCTTGATCAACGATAATGCTTGGACTATTCCCGAACCACCACCTAAGCCAACTCCTAAGAAAAGAAGTATTCTATTCCTCAGTCCCGAAGATATGCAAGAAGCCAAGAAATCTATGCAAGAGAAAGGCATTAGATCTAAAGATGTCAAAAATCTACCACCTATCGAAGAGATCTATGGTCTCGATAACCCGATACAGGTAGTAGAAGTGAATTCTTTGCGTAGGTTTGATGAGAGTGATATTCCTTTTGATAAACCTGCTAGCCTATGCTTTAATGAATTTGACAACTTTGTTGCCAAACAACAGAGTTTCAATGATTATGTTAGCAGACATTTGGAACAAAGTACTCGTATGCTTAGTCATTTAAGTGCTTGTGTATACAGAAATGTCAATGATCTGAAGCTTCTGAGTAAACATGCCTCTATGATTACTACTCAGGTAGAACAAGTACTTAAGGCTCAGAATGACTTGCTCAATGAATTAAATGACAACTCTGCCAGAGTCATTACTAGAGGAGGCAAAATGACTCAGGAACATTTGTATCCTGAAGGTCATCCTAAGAGAATTGATCAAGATTCTCAAGGAATCAATGCTGATACACCCAGCCATCCTAAGGAGAAGAAGAAGGATGATAGACACCTACCTACCAGTTCACCAAATACTGTCACACCTGAAGAACCTAATGATATTTCTGCGTCTGATGCAGAAACACAATCTGGTGATGAACATGAACCTGGTGACAATATGGACAGTGATGTTCATAATAATGCTCAACCTAGCAATGATGAGGATGTGGAGATTGAACCTACGGTTAATCCTGATAACCCACAACCTAAGAGATACGATAAGAATGACTTCACTGCTAGGAAGCATGTTAAATAAAGGGAGCCATGGGTTCAGAGACCTATGCCCTTTCCTCCTAAGCCATCCAAGAAAAAGGATGATGAGGATTTTGAGCGCTTCGTTGAGATGATAAGACCCATCTTTCTGCAGATGCGGTTAACTGATATGCTCAAGGTGTCTCCATATGCCAAGTACATGAAAGATATCGTGACTAATAAACGGAAGATACCAGATCTTGAGATTTCCACCATGCTTGCCAACTACACTTTTAAAGGTGAAACTCCTAAGAAACTTGGTGATCCCGGAGTGCCCACTATACCTTGCTCCATTAAAGGAAACTATGTAAGAACTGCCTTATGTGACCTTCGAGCCGGTGTTAGTGTTATGCTGCTCTCTCTTTATCGTAGACTTGAGTTGGATAAGTTGACGCCCACTGAAATTTCTCTGCAAATGGCCGACAAATCAACTGCTTTCCCTATCGGCATTTGCGCGGATGTGCCTGTTGTGGTTGCTAACACCACTATCTTAACATACTTTGTTATCTTGGATATTCCCGAGGACGATGCCATGGCTGTCATCCTCGGAAGACCCTTTTTAAACACTGCAGGGGCTGTTATAGATTGCAACAAAGGCTATGTCACTTTCCATGTCAACGGTAATGAGCACACAGTGCACTTTCCGAAGAAATGGTATCAAGTACATTGCATCAATGATATCGAAAATACTTCATTGATTCTCATTGGGAGCTTTGAATGCCCTATTCCTCGTGTCAAGATGAAGTACGATTTGCTTGTTGGGGAGATACATATCCCCATTGAGGTGACTTAGTGGCTATTAGAAAAGTCTTCGTTCTCTCTTGCGATTCGAGAAGGTTTTGTCATAAGGACTTGATCAACCCCATTGACGGATTTCTTTCGATGACCATGAAACAGATGAATCAAAGAGTCACACACCTCTGTTTTAAAACTTTCATTTTCTGTTGCTTAGAAGAAAAATGATAGAATTAGTTTAGCTTTTCCTGTTTTCTGTTTTAGCGTCCCGGAGAAAAATACCTCGAAAATAAAAGTTCTCCGATGGTCCTGAAAATTTAGTATGATTTTTTTGGAATTTTTGAAAATTTCTGGGCCTGAGAGCTGGCCTGGGGGGCAGACCAGTGGGCCACAAGCCCTGCCACCGCCACCTACCCCCCTGGTGGTGGGGTGCAAGCTTGTGGGGCCCATAGGCACCCCCTCCACTCATTCCAGCTCTCAGCCTCTTCTTCCACCTCCAGAAAAAATTGTTTCGCAGTTCAAACCCGTGTTCTTGCTCATTTGGCTGTGATTTTCGATCTCCTTGCTCAAAGCACCATTCTCCGAACCGTTTTGGGGAAATTACTCCTTGGTAAGTGACTCCTCCATTGGTCCAATTAGTTTTTGCTCTAGTGCTTTATCCTTCGCGAATTCTTGCTACCTTGGTGACCTTGTTCTTGAGCTAGAAATGTTTATTTTAGTTGGTCCCAAGTAGTTTTAGCGCGTGATAAGGTCTCTAGGCACCAGTAGGAGTAGTTGCTACAAGTTGGGTTAATCTTTTTTCGCTTTTCTTTCAAAGTCTCTAAAAATTTCAGAATTTTTCAGAGCTAGAAAAAGGAAAAGATGAGGAGGTTCTTGAGAGGCTCTTCAAGCCGTAACCCCAAGGAGGATGAGAAGAACCACCCCAAGTACGTAGTCCCTCGAGTCACAGAAGTTCGAGCGTGCGAGTGGCCAAGTGATGATTTTTTGCGCGCCAATGGACTTTATGAAGACTTTTATTACTTGGTGGAGAACGCAAGTCTTACTGCGTTCGTTGAAGATAAGTGCCCACAATACCTCCTCCTCACCAATATTTTCGTTCAAAGCTTCAACTTTTATCCGAGGAAGAATCCTCCCATGGTTGAGTTCATGATATACGATGTCCCCTAGTGCATGACGCTGCAGGATTTTTGCAATGTATGCAAATTACCTTATGTTGGGGATATCCGTGACCCTCGTCCACGAGACTTGGAGGATTTCATTGGTTATTGCTGTTGGAGAGGAGAGAGGAGTGTCTCGCGCTAGAATTGCTAGCATACATTTTCCTGTGCTTCGGTACTTCTCACTATTTGTGGGAAAATGTTTGATTGGCCGTGGGGAGGCTGGATCACTTAGTTCTCCAGACCTTGCGGTTTTGCGTGAAGGCCTTTATAACGATAAGACTTATAGCTTGGGCGCTATAGTAGCTCAACAGTTGAACCTGAACCATTCTAAAGGTGTTGTCTATGGAGGTATCTATGCTACCCGTCTTGCCAGACACTTTGAGATACCCATTAGACTAGGAGAGGAAGGAGAGATGCTTCTCCCTGAGAAATATCTGGATTATGACAGCATGGTTCGCAATGATTTTCTGGATAGAGATGCTAGTAGACGGATGATTTATAACCTGGTGTTTAGTCAGGGTACTCGAGAGACTATTACTTTGCCTGCTCCTTCTTTGTCCGATCTTCATGCAGGCAGGTACACTATTATGCCCGCGGACATCTGCACATATTGGGGCTTGGCCCAACCACAGGCGCCCGTGCCCGAGCCGCCAGTCGAGTACCAGACGCCAGTTTATCAGTGGGAGTCAGAGGAGCTCACACAACAGTGGCATCCACAATCTACTCCGGAGTATCCTGGAGCTGGTTATTTCCCACCTTGGGAGTGGACCAAGCTAGGCCAAAAGCCTAAGCTTGGGGGAGTACGTGTTCTCACCGACTTTACATTCATGCTTATGCTTTCACTTTGTTAGCCGATGTTTACACTTTGCCACTGCATTATCCATGCTAGTTTATTTTCGTTTTCTTGTTTTCTTGTTTTCTGTCCTTTTGAGAAAACCCAAAAAGGTTTTTCTTTCTACTTTTGCTTGTTGGGAGTTTTCCCATGTAAATAGCTTTCTTTTTCTTTGTGTCAAGGTAGAAGATATTGGTTACAATGTTTATTGGTTCTTGCATGCTTACCTATTTAGCTTTCAAAGAGCCATATTACTTTGTCTTCTCCTTTGTGTTTGCCTGTAGATTCAGCTTAGTCCAATGCGCTTATTATTGTTCACGTCGTTCGATCGTGCAAATGAAAGGCAACAATGATGATATATGATGAAGTGACTGAGACTGAAAAGCTGGTATGAACTCTATCTATTTTGTTTTTGTAAATATGACTAGCTTGTCGACCCAGATTTAGCTTTGTTGTGAGAGAACCATGTTTGCAATGACAACTTAGAGATCATAGTTTCTGATGCCATGCTTATTTAGCTGAGAGCTTATAATGGTTTGTCTTGAATGCCAACATAGATTTTGAGATGACTATGATGTAGTATGATAGGATGGTATTCTCCTTTGAATGTTTCAAGTGGCTTGACTTGGCGCATGTTCATGCATGTAGTTGAAACAAAATTAACATAGCCTCTATGATGTTTGTGTTCATGGTGATCTGTATCCTGTTCATGCTTGCATTCAATGTTAGTCAAACTCATTGCATCTTGATGACTGTTGTCGCTCTCTAGTTGGTCACTTCCCAGTCTTTTGCTAGCCTTCACTTGTACTAAGCGGAATACTGCTTGTGCATCCACTTCCATGAACCCAAAAGTTTTTCCATGAGAGTCAACCATACCTACCTATTTGCGGTATCTACCTGCCGTTCCAAGTAAATTTGCATGTGCCATTCTCTAAACCTTCAAGAAATAATTTGTTTTGCATGCCCGAACCGCTCATGTGGTGACAGGGGGCTAATGGTATCTTCCATGCTAGGAGTGTTATCCTCGACATGTGTTTATTCACTGTCATTCACGAGAAAGGGGCCGGTAATTGGAATGCCCAGTTCCACGCTTAAATCGAAAACATAACTGTAAAACAAGACTCCCCCCGGATTGATGTTAGTATGGATGGTACCCGAGGATTAGGCTAGCCGTGGAGTGTGATTGATTGGTGGTGGGGGAGTTAAAACTTTACTTTTCTGTTTGGGAACCGCCTATAGCATGAGTAGCATGGAAGATATTGAGAACTTTTGGTCATTGCGTTGACAATGAAAGCATGCCACCCAAAAGTATTATCTCTGTTTTCAAAGCTTGAGCTCTGGCACCTCTGCAAAATCAATGCTTCCCTCTGCGAAGGGCCTGTCTATTTATTTTCCTGTCGAGTCATCCTCCTCTATATAATCACCAATTAGAGAGCACCTCTGTCATTTTTATGCTTTGCTTTTGATTAATATTGAGTATGACTATGAATGGATCTTCGTTGCTATGAATTACAATGTTTAGTCAGCCCTTGATCTTTGAAAGTGCTCTGCATTTATGTTTTGCGGTCTCAGAAAGAGCTAGCGAGATACCACCTATTCATATTGCCTCATGCTTGCTTTGATGGAAGTGTTGGTATTTGAAACTCATTATTATTTGCTCGTTAGCTGATTATGCCATTGATATTAGTTTACCATGAGACCTTTGTGTCATTTGCTTATGTGGTTAACTTGTGATCTTGCTGAAATTCTGGTTATGAGTTAGACATAGTTGCAACAACAAGATCAAACAGAGTTTGTCAAAGTTTTTCTTTCTCTCTCAGTTTGTCAACTGAGTTGCTTGAGGACAAGCAAGGTCTTAAGCTTGGGGAGTTGATACGTCTCCATCGCATCTACTTTTCCAAACTCTTTTGCCCTTGTTTTGGACTCTAATTTACATGATTTGAATGGAACTAACCTGGACTCACGTTGTTTTCAGCAGAATTGCCTTGGTGTTATTTTTGTGCAGAAATCAAAGTTCTCCAAACGTCCTGAAAATTTACGGGGAGCAGTTTTGGAAAATAAGAAAAATATCTGCGCCAAGTTCCACCTGAGGGGGTGGGCCACAAGCCCTGGCTCCGCCACCACCCCCCTGGTGGCGGTGGGCAGGCTTGTGGGGCCCACACGGCTCTGCCGCCTCCAACCTCAGGTCTATAAGATCCCTTTCGTCCCAGAAAAAATAAAAAGAGAAGTTTTCGTCGCGTTTACGATACGGAGGCGCCGCCACCACCTGTTCTTCATGTGGAGGGCAGATCTGGAGTTCGTCTTGGGCTCCGGAGAGGGGAAATCGTCGCCATCGTCATCATCAACCTTCTTCCCTCTCCAATTCCATGAAGCTCTTCGTTGTTCGTGAGTAATCTATTCGTAGGCTCGCTGGGCGGTGATGAGTAGGATGAGATCTATCATGTAATCGAGTTAGTTTTGATGGGGATTGATCCCTAGTATCCACTATGTTCTGAGATTGATGTTGCTACTATTTTGCCATGCTTAATGCTTGTCACTAGGGCACGAGTGCCATGATTTCAGATCTGAAATTATTATGTTGTCACCAATATATGTGTGTTTTAGATCCGATCTTGCAAGTTGTAGTTACCTACTATGTGTTATGATCCGGCAACCCCGGAGTGACAATAACCGGAACCACTCCCGGTGATGACCATAGTTTGAGGAGTTCATGTGTTCACCAAGTGCTAATGTGTTGGTCCGGTTCTTTATTCAAAGGAGAACCTTAATATCCCGTAGTTTCCTTTTGGACCCCGCTGCCACGGGAGGGATGGACAATAGATGTCATGCAAGTTCTTTTCCCTAAGCACGTATGACGACACACGGAATGCATGCGTACATCACATTGACGAACAGGAGCTAGCCACATATCTCTCCGTGTTATAGCTGTTGCATGATGAATATCATCCAAACAAATCACCGACCCATTGCCTACGAGTTTGTCCTACTGCTACTACTACTGTTGCTACTGCCGTTACTTGTCTTGCTCTGCCGCTGCTACTACTGTTGCTACTGCCGTTACTTGTCTTGCTGTGCTGCTGCTGGTACTGCTGTTACTTGTCTTGCTCTGCTGCTACTGTTGCTACTACTGTCGCTTGCTACTGTTGCTACTTGCTACTGCTATCACTACTGCCTTTCCTTGCCACTGTTATTGCTCGTTACACCGCCGTTACTCGCTACTTTGCTGTTACTACTTTGCTTGCAGATACTAATCTTTCAGGTGTGGTTGAATCTGACAATTCAACTATTAATACTTGAAAATATTCTCTCACCTCCCGTCGTGCGAATCAACAAATTTGGGTCGAATACTCTACCCTCGAAAATTGTTGCGATCCCATGCACTTGTGGGCCGTCAACAACATTCTTCTAGTTTCGATTGCCAGGGAGTGCTAGCAGCATTTTTCTGGTGCCGTTGCAAGAGGAAGAACAGTTGACATCATCCAGCTATAAGTCCAAAAACTCACTAGAGAGAAAGTGATGACAGTGAAGTCGCTGGTCACCTTCCCAAAGTGGGATCTTGGGGTATAAAACTTTTTCTTCACGTGTGTCCCTTGCTTATTGTTTCGTAACCATGGATAATCTTCATCATTTAACATGATGAGTGGGTTAGTCTCCACTGTGAAGGGAGGAATTTCATCAAAAATTTCTTAATTTGCTGACATGTCTGTCTTGTCCTCCACTCCCACGATGTTTATTTTCCCTAAAAGAACTATGTGGTGCTTTGGCTCATTGTATGATGTATTCGCTTCCTTATCTTTTTTTTCTTGGTTTTGGTACACATGTCCTTCACATACAAAACCTGCACCACATCATTGGCTAGGACGAATGGTTCGTGTGTGTACCCAAGATTGTTGAGTTCCATTGTTGTCATTATGTATTGTGGGTCTACCTTTACCCCGCCTCCTGTCAGATTGACCCATCTGCATCGAAACAATGGGACCTTAAGATCACGTCCAAAGTGAAGTTCCCGTATCTTCTCTATGTAACCATAATATGTGTCATTTTTCCTATTGGTGTTTGTTGCATCAAAGAGGACACCACTGTTTTGGTTGATGCTCTTTTTATCTTGGGCAGTCATGTAAAATATATTCACATTTATCTCGTACCCTTGGAAAGTCATTACAGACGAAGATGGTGTCCTGGCCAACAATTTGAGCTTATCTTCAACAAATTTGTTATTGATGAGATGTTTTTGCAACCAACCGCCGAAATTCGTCATGTGTGTACGTTTAATCCAGGGGTCAGACTGCTTCGGTTTCTTGGAGCGTATAATATCCATGTGTTCCTCGATAAACGGAACCACCAACATGGAATTTTGTAGGACTGTGTAGTGTGTTTGAGTGAAAAAATGCTTGTCCTTACTTATTACTGCCTTCTTTCCTAGCGTGTAGAAATACAGGACCCAGAATGGCGATCTCTTTGACTAGGTGAACTAGGACGTGTGTCATAATATTGAAGAAGGATGGTGGGAACACCACCTCGAAACTGACAAGACATTGGACTAATCATTCTATAACCTCGGTAGAATTTCTCGATCGATAACCTTCTCAGAAATTGCATTGAGGAATGCACACACCTTCACAATGGCTAATCGAACATTTTCTGGTAGAAGCCCCCTCAATGCAACGAGAAGCAATTGCGTCATAATCACATGACAGTTATGAAACTTTAGGATTTGGAATTTTTTTCTCTGTCATATTTATTATTCCTTTTATTACTTTTAGTAACTTATCAAATCCCTTGTTAGATAAACCATTATGTGCCTTCCATTGCAGCAATTCCAGTGTGGCACCGAGCTTTGTGTTGCCATCTTCACAATTTGGGTACAACCGTTTTTTGTAATACTCTAACATGCAATCAAACTTCAACTTCTACTTTTCACTCTCGCATTCTCTGTGTGCATCAACAACGAACCGGCGAACATCATCAACACGCACATATGGTGCCTCTTGATCTTCAGCTTCTCCCGTTGTGGTATCACCGTATTTAGGAAACATAGGATAGTTGTCATCATCATCTTATTCTTCATTGTCTTCCAACATAATCCCTTTTTCTCCGTGCTTGATCCCAACATTATAGCTGGGTATGAAACCGGACCAGAGCACGTGGGTGTGAAGGATTTTCGAGGAAGAGCAATCCTTCTTACTCTCACAGTCAACACATGGGCAACACATAAAACTATTTAAACTGTTTGCCTATGCCACAACGATAAAATTATGCAGGCCGATAATGTATTCGGCAATGCGTAGGTTACCGTACATCCATTGCCGGTTCATCTGCATTATATAATTAAGTATATCAAAAATCATTACATAACATCATGAATAAAGAAATGATCAATTTAATACAAGTTCATCACATTAAAACCAAAGTACAGTCGTGATCAAATGTCATTACTGTAAAAATAAATACTTAAAGTTCATACATAGTTGTCATAAAACAACATACAACTATCTATAACATCTAAAACATACATTGAAACTAACATACAACTATGTAAAACATTTAAATGAAACAACAAATGCGAGAAAAATCGTAACTAAGGTAACAAATGATCCAACAACATAATGATACCAAGCCTCTTTATCAATGAAATATTTTCTAACCTTTCTGATCTTCAAGCGCATTGCATCCATCTTGATCTTGTGTAGATCGACGACATCGGCAACATGCAACTCCAATTTCATCTTCTCTTCTTCAATTCTTTTTAATTTTTCTTTCAAAAAATTGTTCTCTTTTTCAAATAAATTTAACCTCTTGACAAGAGGGTCGGTTGGAATTTTCGATTCACATACCCCCTACGTAAAAATATCTATGTCAAGTTGGTCGACATAATTGTCATGAACACTAAATGAAATAAATAGTTATAGAATATAATATACCACATCCGACTCATAGGTCGGATGAGAGCCGACGGGGGCGGATATCAAAACCATGACACTATATAATAACAAACAATAATACATGTAAGAAAATTATACAAGTAACTATATATAAATCATACAAGTAATATTTTTTAAAGGAGATAAGAACAAGAGGCTCACGAGGTGGTGCCGGCAACGAGATCGGCGCGGGCGATCGACGACGACCACGACGGGGATGAGAGCTTGGAGGAAGATCAAAGGAGAAGAAAGAGGAGAAAGCTTAAGTATGTCTCGAGCACCTCATATCAATGACATCATGCTTTTAGGCATTTCATCGAACACCTCCTGTGTGCATAGGAAAGGAAAACGAACTACACACACTTCCCACCTTCTCCGAGGTAAAAATAAAGGATATATATAGGAAAAAATTTAGTCCTGGTTGGGGTCTAAAATCAGGGCTCAGGAAAAACCTTTAGTCCCGGTTAGAGACACCAACCGGGAGTAACGGGAGTGGGACCTGCCGCAACCCCTTTAGTCCTGGTTGGTGTCTCCAACCGAGAGTAAATGTCTCATTTGAACCGGGACTGATGCGTGCCTCGCCCCATCCGACGTCCCCACCGTTCGAACTGGGACTAATGCTCTCATTAGTCTCGGTTTGTAACGCGGCCGAAACTATTGCTCCTATTCAGCTAGAACCAAATCCCCGTTTTCTTCTAATGATACGAGCAAGACATCAATCTACGAGCCTCCATGATGCTGATTCAAGACCTAGTTCAGCCAGAAACGTTTTCTCTGGTCACTAGTCCGCACTTGAGCAAAATTCACGTAGGATTATTTGGCTAATGTTAACAAAAGGTGAGTATATATGTATGAGCAATGCAATTATTCAAGAGAAAATGTGAAGATGAAATATTTTGTGAAAGTTTATGTCCAGCTTGAAAAGAGAGAGCACAATTTAAAAGCCCATGATTACCTTAGAGTTGGGTGTCATGTGTGGCTTATAAACACCCCTGATTCCATTTGTATGTCACGTTTTGTCATGGTTGAATAAAAGTCAGGTAACAACTAAAAACATGATGCGACTTGTACAAGGGGGCGAATGAAAAAAATGTTAGAAATAAGGAGATGAGTAATTGGCGTACCGGCGCCCGTTCGCAAAAGCGAGTGCTCTCCAAAAAGGGAACTAGCAAACCCACGTGCGACTAGGCCATGTCGAAGTGGAAACCCCGTGCGACCGGGTTCCCTCCTCGAGTGCAATTAATTAGTTTCTTTCCTCTTCCAAAAAGCTACATCCTTTGAACCGAGCGTCAGAACGACGATCCGTTTTCATTGTTAGATTTCTCGCGATGAGCTCTTTAAAACTAGGTCTCATATGGATAGGTTTCGACAAACTTTTTTTGGACAACTTTGGGTGATATTAAGACAACTTTAGTGCTATAGGAAAGCAACTTTTTTGGCCTAGTAGGACCGCCTATTTGGTTGATATTTGTAAAAATGAGAAAATCACAGAAAATATGAGATGCATTTGGTACTACATGCAAGTAACTTCGCTGCACTATATCTACGTGTGAATCTTGCCAACATCATCTCAATCTCCCTATTGTTGTTCAATTGCCTATCATTGATGATTAGTTGCGCGCGGTAGATGCTCAATTGCCTATAAATACTATGAAATTGCCAAACATTAATGTCCACTTGCCTATTAATGATGATCAGTTGCCTATAATTAATGCTCTATTGCGTACAAATACTGTAAAATTGCTCAACTTTGATGCTCAGTTTCCTATTACTCATGTTCACTTGCCTACGGTTGATGTTCAGTTGCATATAGATACTATAAATTGCCTACTATTGATGCACAGTTGCCTGCTATTGATAAATAGTTGTGATAATTGCATTCGAGTATCATAAAAAAAGTTAAACAACTTTCAGTATGTTTTTGTGTAACTTCAGTGCATCTAACAAGCAACTCATGTGTATTTTTCATCATTATATTTAGAGATTTCAATGATTTTTGTGATCAAATCGTGCAAAAATTGAAAAAACTGTGTAGGTTTGCGGGCAACTGTGTGATTAGCCCCCTATGAAATTTCCCATTACCCCTATGCATCTTGTGATCTGTCCCGACTTTTGCAAATAGTCAACACCCGCGACCTGATTAGCCAACACGTGCGTGCTCAGTAACATAGGCGGGCAGACTACCCTACAAAAGAAAAGAAAAAGGCTCTCATACCATTCATCACCATATAGTTTTAAAATTTGGAATCATGATAGATATTCGACAAAAACTTTTCGACACTGTAGGCAACTTATTGTCCCTTGATGAAAAACCACGACACGAGAGTTGCTTTCCTATAGGACTAAACTTGTCTCAATATCACCCAAAGTTGTCCAAAAAATTTTTGTCGAAACCTATCCATATGAGACTTAGTTTTGAAGAGCTCATCGCGAGAAACCTAACAATGAAAACGGACCGTCGTTCTCACATTCAGTTTAAAAGTTATAGTGTTTTAAAAAAATGAGACAAAACTGAAACGACATTGCCACATGCATGCACTCAACCTATGCGTTGTAAGTTGCCCACTTCCAGCATTAGTACCACGCTGTCCCCATAGTCACCTGTACGTATTGGACGGCTGCACGAGGATGCACTCGTTTTAGCAAAATAGTGCAGATGTATTATTAAGTATTTGGGTAAAAATAATAAGAAGAAGAAAATAAGCAAGTATCATTCCATCAAAGTGAATGTAATTAATTATGTTTGCAAACAAAAATATTCCATCAACATTTGATCTCTACAAATTATTGCACATGTAGGATTGCGACACAAGTAACTACATGTGAATTGACATTATAATATGTATATATTTTAATTTTAAATTCTATTAAGACATGCAATGCACGTGCATGTTAGTTGGGGAACTCGCTCCGTCAACCAAGCCGCTCTTTCATTATTGTCTGAAAGAAGTCATGCACTGTCCCATGGCGATGAAGATATACGTATTTCATATGTCTACAATAGTTGTAACCCATCCGAATGTTTCATATGTCTACAATAGTTGTAACCGGCATGAATGTCGTTGAAGTTGCAAAGCTATCAAGGCCGTCGCCCCGACGTTCACTGCTCCAAGATGTCTTGCGCACTTAACCGGTATCATTTATGAGGTCGTCGCCCCGACAATAGCATGCGAACTAGTTCCATCAAATAAATAAAAAGCCCATAAGCTGAACAATTACTCCTTTCCATTCCAAGATCCATGAAGTTCTAGGTTTATAATAAGTTCTAGGTTTATAAACCGTGACCTAATGATATACTTTTTGTTAGTCAAATCAATGACCTAAAATGTTAGAACCACACGCAAGTCCTGTAAACTGAGACGAAGGAAGTATAGATCTTAACATATCTTTTCTACAAACCTAGTCAAACTTGAAAAAAAAACACTTGACTTATAAAAAAAAAGAACGTGAAAATAAGGGTCGTGTGGCCCCTTGATCCAATAAAAAAGAGCCGAAAACGTGAATTACGGTTGGAATGCACCTCGCGAAAAGGACACTCGATCACGCAAAACCCACATTCCCAAGAGAAAATGGGGCTATTATTTACACGCATGGTATCTGGGCAGGGACGCTCCAAAACGTTCTCCGAGAGGGAGGCAAGCAGCCGCAATTTCGAAGGAGGCGAGGGCCATCTGCGCATTTGGCTCGCCAGGCTGGCACGCGGCGCCGCAGCCCGCAAGCACCACCGGATCTCGCTGAAATTTCGTCCGGATGCCACCCCATTTACTCCTCCGATCCATCCCCTTCCTTCCGTCCGGCCGCCCGGTGCGGAATTTTTTTGAATCCGGAAGCGCGTCCGTCGTGGGGGCGGGATCGGATACGGGATGATGATGATGGACATGGACCACCCCGACGGAGCCAATCGTCGCGGGGCCCGCGCGCGCGCAGTGGCCTTTCCCGCTTGAATTATAAATTATTTACCACCACCGCCGCCGCGCCGTTCCTTTCCAGCTCTATCCAGCCCGTTCAACTCTCCTCCGGTATAAAGAAAAATACCCGGGTTGACAAGAGGTGGCGGGCGGCTGACGACGTGTGCAGAAAGGTTCTTCTGTTAGGTTTGCTGGTAAGCCGATGATGGTGAGACGTGTTTGGATAAACGCGGTCGTTGCTGGGACTCGTAGCATTGGTATTGATTTATCTAGAGTTAAATACAGCCTTAATTTGTCATGTGCGGTCAGTTTAGTGCCTAAAGTTGAAAAATACATTAAAATGATGCTCTAACTTGTTCAGTTGTGCAAATACGGTGCCTCATACAATATTCGAGCATATAACTTGTCCGGCTCTAAATTGTATCACATACGGATGCACATACTGATGGGTCCAACCTGTCAGGTTTGGGTCCTGCATACCAGCTACACCAAGCATGGCTATATGTGCAAATCATAGATATAGCGCAATTTATAATAATAATACCGTGCGAGATATTAAAAGAAATAAAAAAGAAAAAAGGATCTGAAGTTTCAAAACTAGGAGCCCACATGTGCCACTCTTGCAATCTAGCCCATAAACCAAGCAAAATTTTATGTTTATTTAGAGCATCTAGTTGGAATTTTTCTATGAATTTATTTATCTAACCCTCTAAAAAATGTAAACATTATTTCTCCATTTTAGACATCACGTGGTGACGTGTCTCGTGGTTATATTGTTCACCGAGGGATCTCTGCTAACCAACAGACAAGACACCATTTGATACCTAAATGAGATAATTTACTTCTTAAACATTTTAGTATCAAGGGATATTTAGGGAACGTGCTGGTGCATTTTAAACAAAAATGCTTTTGAAACATGTTTCACGGGTATTATAAAATTATAAACTTATACTTCCTCCGTTCTTAAATATAAGACCTTTTAGAGATTGCACTATATACTACATACGGATGTACATAGACATATGTTAAAGTATAAATTAACTTATTTTGCTCCGTATGTAGTCTTCTAATAAAATATCTAAAAGGTCTTATATTTTGGAATGGAGGGAGTATTTAAAAGATGTTTGTCATGCCTTCAAAAAAAATTGACATGTATTTTTATAGATGTTCAACGTGCATTGGAAATGTTATTGTGCAAA
The DNA here is from genome assembly GCF_904849725.1 of Hordeum vulgare subsp. vulgare. Classification (NCBI taxonomy): domain Eukaryota; kingdom Viridiplantae; phylum Streptophyta; class Magnoliopsida; order Poales; family Poaceae; genus Hordeum; species Hordeum vulgare. Next base: position 581,845,550 of record NC_058521.1, read on the forward strand.
ATTGTTCTTATATTTCTACAAACACCTTTAAGATATTTTAACACATTTCTAAAATTACTATTATAACACACTAATTTCTAATACACATCGAACAGTTACATTGTCATTTTTTCTGTAATTGTGTATTTTAAAAATATAGTAATACAATGAAGACACACATTAATTGCCCGTGCTTGTGGTCCTGCATGAAGATACATAAATTTACACAACAATTTTCAATATACGTTGAACTGCCTAAATCCACATAATTTTTGAAAACGTTCACGTTAACCTCTTCAAAGTACACAATAATGAAAATAAAATAGATATGTAAAATACAAAAAAATGCCCTACTGATAATTACTGTATTTTTTATTTGGTAAAATTTACATATCATGAAAACTAAACAATATCTCGATTTTTTCTATAAAAATATAGAAAATGTGTTGAAGAATTACAGAACGATATGCCGAATTGGTCTGTATACATTTCTAGCTAATACTACTACGTGTAACTTAGTTTGGTCATGTTATTGCTTTAGGCAGGATGTTTCAGCTTCAAATTTTCATCCCAACAAAAAATATAATTACTCGTTCAGTTCCAACCACTGACTTGTGGGCCGCCGCCATGCTGGCACGCCACACGGGCAAGACGTACACCCGAATACGGTAGGAGGCACCGTATTTGCACGGTCGAACAAGTTAAAGCATTATTTTTGTGTATTTTACAACTTTAAACATCAAACTGACCGCACATGACAAGTTAAGGCACCCATGATGTATTTAACTCATTTATCTATCATCTTCGCACGCGAAGCACCGTATCTTGCTGGCCTTCGTGTGGTGTGGACGCACGCTGTTACGGCATTGACCGTCGTGTAGCAGACAAGCAAGCAAGACATCCGTGGCAGCCGCGACAAAGCTGGGTGGAGCTTTCAAGAGGATATGCAATGCGTTCTACTACTAGATGGCCTCGTGAAGTTACAGGAAACCTTCCGAGTTTTTTATTAAGTACCCAATCGCGTTACATAGCTTTATAGAAAGCAGAAATATGTACAAGAAGTTTGTTATATTAAGGGAGACGCTACGCGTCCACCGGCGGATACGTAAGAAATATCCACCACCGTTATAGCCGTCCGATGTAAGCGATGTCGTCCGTCCGATCCGATATCTTCCGACCAAATAGAACCTGAAACTGCTGCTCAGTTTCAGAAACTAACAGGCTGCTGCGGTTCCGACAGACTGTGCGCCACGCCGCCACCGCTGCGCCGCCCGCAGCCACCGCCTCCAACCACCGCGGCGCCGCCCGCAGCCACCGCCTCCAACCACCGCGGCGCCGCCCCGGTAGCCACCGCCTCCAACCACCGCGGCGCCGCCCCGCAAACCACCGCGGCCCCGACAAACCTACGCCGCCCGCAACCTGCCTGAACTCCATGGCGCACCACATCGCGCGCCAGATGGTCGGATCGGACGCCAACCTAGCTGACCGAGCACGACCATCTTTCTCAGCTCCAAGCGCCTTCGGGGAGCTTCCGCCGCGAGCTGGATCTTCAAGTTGGTTCACAAATCCTTCAGTGGTGTTTCCTGAACCCACATCGAGCAGATCCCGTCAACAAAATTCGGTGAGACATCCAGTTTCTGAAACTGTAGCTCTGATCCAAAGTGAAAGAATGAACACATGTGTGTTTCTGAACCTGTTCCCGAACCTGCCTAGTTTCTGAACATGTTCCTGAACCTGCCTAGTTTCTGAACTTGCTTAGTTTCTGAACCTGTTCCTGAATTTTTTTACTAGTGAAAGAATGAGCATGTTTTTAAACTTAGTTGCAGAAACAACTGCCTAGTTTCTGAAATTAGTTGGAATAACAGAACAATGAACCTGTTCCTCTCAAAAAACAGAGCAAAAATGAGCCTCTATGGCTTCTGAAACAATTGCCTAGTTTGAGAAACATAACCTGAAAAAATTGCCTGTTTATTTGCCCCTCTGCTCCCAATTTCAGTTACTATTGATTTTTGATTTTGTTCCAACTATCATATGTGATTTTTGAAGTATGATGTGACTGTTGCACAATAATTGTGTTGCAGGAAAATGTAACTGAAGGTGAAGGAAGCTATGTCGAAGATTCAGAAGGTTTGTTGTTTGCTGAAGATGCAAGCCAATATGATTTAGATGATGGAGATGTTTCTTCGCAGCCGCTGCCGCCCTATGTTGGGATGGTGTTTGACACAGTTGACGATGCTCGCAAATTCTACAATGACTATGCCTTCAAGTTGGGGTTTGGAACGCATATATCTACTTCAAAATTCACGCAGAAGAGAGGTCAAAAGAAAGAGGATGCAACCCTCATAAAAAGGGTCTTTGGATGTGTGCACGCTAGAAAGCCCGTTAAAACGGAAACCAACAGCAGTTCAGAGAGCATTGCAACTGGAACCAGCAACTCTAGTAGGCAGCCTAGTGAGGGGATGGATGTCACAAGAAAACGTCAAAAAAACAGAATGCTCCGTCATGATTGTAAGGCACATATGATTGTTGGGCTAAGGGAGGGGAGATGGACAGTGACTTGTTTTGTTGCGGAGCATACACATCCGATGATGGATCAGCCGGAGCGTGTTAGGTACTACCGCTCGCACCGTAGCATACCCAGCGAGGATTACCAACTGTTGTTGACGCTGCATGATGTGAACCTCTCCAATTCAGAATGCATGAGCGTCCTTGGCAGGATCCATGGAGGTGACACTAGGATACTCCCATATGTGAAAAGAGATGTTACAAATGAACGTGCAAAGCTCCGCAAAGGGTTAACATTTCGAGACATGGATATGACAGTGAAGTATTTTGAGAGGAGGAAGGGTGAGAATCCAGAGTTTTTCTTTGCGAAACAGCAAGATCCTGCAACAAACTCAGTGAGTGCATTGTTTTGGGTTGATGGGAGAACAAGGGAGTTGTACCCGAAATACAAAGATTGTGTATTCTTCGATACAACATTCTGCACAAACAGATACAACATGCCATTTGCTCCTATAGTTGGTGTAAACAACCACCTCCAGACAATTGCACTAGGATGTGCCCTGTTGCCGGATGAAACTATTGACACATTTAAGTGGGTTTTCCAGCAGTGGATGGTTGCGATGGATAACGAGCATCCTACCAACATCATGACTGACCAGGACCAAGCGATGGCAACAGCCATTGATCAAGTGTTCCCGAACACTTGCCATAGGTGTTGCAAGTTTCATGTGCTTAGCAATGCACGGTCCAAGTTGGGAAGGCTATTGAGCAGAGATGGGGCTTTTGCAGATGTGTTTTACACTTGTATCAACCAATCCGAAACCGTGGAGGAATTTGAGGAAACATGGCAGCACATGTTGCATTGTTTTGAAGTTGCAGAAAACAGACACCTCAAAAATATGTGGCGAACAAGGCGCACGTGGGCTCCAGCATATTTCAAGGACAAATTCTTCCCGTTCACGAGCACAACAGGCAGGTCTAAGGGTCTCAACTCATATTTTAAGACCCTGATTCGACCAGCTGATTCCGTTTGGAGATTTGTGCAGCAATATGAAATGTGTCAAGAAACTATGCTTGATCGTGAGGACAATGCTGGATTCACTGGTGAAACAACAGCTCCGCCTCTATACTCTCGGTAGGCACACTTTTGAGCTTTGCCCAAAATTCAAAAACAAAATAAAAATGTTGTTGTTGACCTATTTCTTTTTATGTTCTTGCAGCTACAACATCGAGCGCCAAGCTGCTGCGTACTACACCCGCACTGTCTTTGGTAAGTTTCAGAAACAGGTGACAGCATCTACTGGCTTCATTGTCAACCAAGACACTGACTACCAAGGGCAAGGCGTCGTGTTTGAGCTGAAAGCAACATCCTATGAGAACCCGAAGCTGTATTCTGTGCATGCTGTGAAGGATGAAGGGTTGTTTGAGTGCAGCTGCCACTACTTTGAGATGAATGGGCTGATTTGTGCACACATAATAAGGGCGATGGTTCATCTCAATGTGCAAGCAATTCCACAACAATACTTATTGGAGAGGTGGTCCGAAGCAGCCACTACAAGCATGGGTAGGACTGGCAGGTTGCTGGACTTTGGGCACCCCTCGACAAACACACTGAAATACAACTCCTTGTGTCGAAGGTTGACATGGCTTGCCTCTAATGCATGTTGCAATGATGATGCCTATAGAATATTGGATGATGCAATTAAAGCCCTTGAGCCTGCCATAGCAGCGGCCAAGAGAGGAGCCATGCCTGATCAACAAGCCACGCAACATAGTGAACCTCCAACACCACCCGCTGCGACAACGGTAACAGTGAATGGTGACATGCCACAACGAGAACGCTCCGATATGCTGCAAAACCCAGCTCGTGTGCCTAAGAAAGGCCGACCAACTGACAGAGAGAAGAGAAAGAAGACCCTTGTAGAGCAGCGAGATGATGAACAAAAAAAGAAGATGAAACAACAAGGGAAAAAAGCAACAACATCGGACAAGACAACAGCTCAAAAAAGGACTGTTCGCTGCAAGCACTGCAATGAATTGGGACACAATATTCAGACATGTGGCACCCTAAAAGCTGCGATGGAGGCGGCAGCAGCGCCCTCAAAATGCTAATTCTGCTCTGGGGTTGGACATGCAGTCCCAGAATGTCAATACTTGAGAGCTGTGATGGCAAATGATCAAAGAGTTGCCCAAATGACGCAACTGAACCTGTAGAGAAAAGATAGACAGAAACAGGGAGGCGACAAAACAACAGACACAATTTTTGTTTTATTTTCATCATGGTAAATGTAAAAAAAATGTACTTGCTCTCAGTGTTTGGAAAACAGAGGCTGATACTTGTTGCAGAATCTTTTTCTTATCTATGCTTTGTTGTAGAAAAATTGACTGTTTAGTTGTCCCCATGCTCCCAAAGTATTTCATTTTGGGAGCAAAACTGTATGTTTGCTACGCGTATACCGGTTGTTCTTTTTAAAAGATCAGCCTCGCAAACCGAGGTATTGCTGCGGAAACATCCGCATCAGAGGTCGTGCCGTAGAAATCATTGCAAAAAATGGTCATGCAAAAAGTTGCAGCAAACATACAGTTTGTCCCCTGTTCATGATCTTGTTTACAGAAATAATCTTCGTTATGTTGATTTTCATTTTTGCATATGTTGCAGAATGCATCCATTAGAAAAAGATTACCACTGTACCAAAAATGTTACATGAAAAAACACATTACAGAAACATGAAAAAATGCTTTTGAAACACACCATCAGGATCAGGTAACTGCCCATTTGTATTTGTATTTTGTCATGTTCATACATCAGGGATCAGGTAAACTGCAAATTATATTTCTCATGCTCGAAAAAGATGGCATGCCCCAGCTACATGTGATCAATGACAAAAAAGATCAGGTAATGTCTCTGTAACACATCAGGATCAGGATGAGGTAACTAGAGAACTCAGTTGCAAAAACACATGTCGCGCACACATGCACTGAAAAAAAAAAGCCTAAAACTACTAGCTAGGTCTTGTTGCGGTCGTCTTTTCACTTGAAACTATGACTTCTTCAGCAACTTTTCGAGCTCCTCCTCCGAGCTGAGGGTGTTTTGTGGATGTTTGAAAAGCTTTGCTGCGATGTACTTGCGGAAGTTGAGCAACGAGGTTGTGTCCTGATCATACACGGCAACAAAAGAAAAAAAACATGTTTAGATACTACTAGCAACAAAAAGGAAAAAGCTAGTGTGTCCGGAAAAGAGATTCCGCAACACAGATTCCACACAAAAATGAGTAGAAAAAAAGAAGAGGAAAAGCAAAAAGTCATACTGTATTGAATGGCTTTAACCCCCTTGCAGTTAAGTTCTCCATGTACAGAATAGCAAACAAGCCGCAATCAAATCTGCCAGTAAAAAAAGGTTGGAGAAAAATGAGATCACATATATGAAATAAAAAGTTGCCAGAAAAATAATGTATAGTTGCGGAAAACAGTACGTTGTTGACTGATGTGGGTAGCCTGATGGACTGAAGTGCTCAAACATGTCAAGATTGTGCTTCCAAGGGTTTCTTCCTCTCACCAGAGTTTTGAAGTTCTCTATCTGCAAAAATGTAAGACTGGTTGCTTCCGAAACATTGAGTTAAAAAAAAGCATGGTGAAAAAACAAGAAAAACAAAATGCTACCCCATACCAGATTGGAACAAGGCTTCTCGAGGATGCTGACATAATCAGAGTCTCTAATGTTGGAGTCGAACACATTGAACTGTTTATGGATCAAGTTTAGAACAACGACCGCCCAATGGTCTTGTTTCACAATGGTGAAGAACAACTGCAAAATATGAAGAAGGAAAAAGGGTCACGATGGTTGGATGGTGTCGTGGATGGTTGTTTCTGAACATAGTTGCAGAAACAATTGCCTTAGTTTCTAAAATAGTTGCAGAACAATGAACTTAGTTTCTGAACTTATTTGGCAAAGCAGAACAAATGAACTTGTTCCTCTCAAAAACAAAGCAAAGGTAGAAAAATAATTGTTGTAACAGATGGAAGAAACTGCAAAGCAATTCCTCTCTCACAAAGAAGAATGCTATAATGATATAAGGGCATAGTTGCATAACAAGGTAGAAAAAAATTATTGCAATTGTAGATAGAACTTTGATGAACAAAAAGCCTTACTTGGTCAGCTTTGGCAATGTCGTTCTTCTCACAGGCCCTTTTCAAATCTTTCGTGCAGGAATTTGTATTGAATGAACTTGGGTCCACACAGAGTTTTGACTGCATATATAAGCAATAAAATTGCAACAAAAAAGAAAGGTGAAAAAAAGGGAATGTGGCTGTCTTCTAAAACCGACTATGTTGCGTTTCGAAATCACAAGTGACAACAACAGGGAAAAAACATGATAGTTAACTCACAGCAACATGTGGTGAGAATGCAAACTTCCTTGGCTTGCTTGAACTGTACATGTGCTCAATGTTGAAACTTTCAATATAGAGTGACATCACCTCATTGTTCACATGAGCCTGCTTTTTGAGCCCGTTGCTGAAATGTTTGAATGAAATATCGAAACCACCTATCCTTATGAACGAAGGGCTAATTTGTTACAAGAGATGACATAAACTTGGTTAGAAGTTGTGAAACTATTCCTTTGGTTTATTTTCTCTCGGCACACAAAAAGAGCAAAAAAGCGTGAAAAAACTTATAGTGGCTCGCCTCGGGGTGGGTCCTTTATCTTATAATTGGTACAACATTACCTCTGGTATATCGCATCATCCATTGCATCAATTTTTTTCTTCTTCATTTTTGGCAACTTTGCTGCGGTTGATTCGGTCGGTGCAGCTCTCTTAAGTGTAGGATGCTTCTGATCATGGCCTTGCCCGCTGCTGACTTCAACCTGTGCCTCCTCTACTGTATCATCAATACATGCTTCTGCCCCAAAAAAAATGAAAAAAGACAGCGGATGAGTAACAGTTTTGAATCATGCATGTGCTAAGTTTCAAAAAACAAAAAGAAAGGATGATATGTTGCGTAAACAAAAAATCACGGGAACGACTTATATAAACCTGCAGGGCCTGTTGATATTGGCGGGAACGTCGCGAGTGGAGTGACATCATAAACAGGACCGGGTGAAGCAGCGGCAGCAAAAAGGTTATCAAACAAAGGGCTCCTCGCTCGAATCTCCATGAAAGACTCGATATCAACAGCAGGCGATCGTGGAGGTGATTCAACTTGTGGCACATCTTGAAACAGCAAGGCATCGGGGCTTCCAGGTTCAAACAATCCAAATGAAGGCCCGTCTTCGAGAGTTGTTTCTCCTGGTCTCCTAATCAGATTCACGCGACTGCATATATCTTCTCCCTTTGCATTGTTGCGATCATCTCCAATGTTGTTCTCACTCTCACTCTTATGGGTTTTTTTGTCAGCATTTGTTTTCCCAACTACAACTCCTGGATCAACACTCTTTGTGTTGTCCGGCTGAGAGGCTTGCTGCATAGACGAGGCAATGACGGTGGATTGAGCAGTTGATGTATTACCTTGTTCCAAGTTGTTAGGCTGCTTGGGCTGCTGTGGAGATGAAATTGTGACAGATGCATTGACAGTTCATGTATTAGTATCCCGTTTCTTCTGCTGTTGCGGAGACGAGTCATTAGCAGTTGCTTTGCACATGCCAGGAGCGGGAGCTGCTACTGCATGAAAAGTGACATCATGTTTCGCTTCGTCACTCCTAAATCCAGCTTTGGATGCTTCAGACAACATCAGGCCCATTCTTTTGAGGTAGATGCCCTCCAACAAACTCCCAAATGAGCTCAATGCACCTTTAAGTTCTGCAGCATGGATGTCTTTATGCTTGTTAAATATAGCACGCATGTGTGGGGGCAGCTGGAATGCATAAAAAACAAAAACCCAATAACGGGGGAACGACATTAGCCTCAAAGTTTTATATTTTCTGTCAACCAAACAAGATATTATGCGGGGAAAAACAGAGAGTTGCAGAAAAGAAGAAATGCAAAATATGGCTCACCTCTAATTCGTCAAATGCTGGTAGAGGGTGCAGCCAGTCCTCCAAAGAACCACACACATCATCACCACCCTCCGTGTTTTTCGGAGGTGGCTCATGCACATTTCGTGTTGTGCCATCAACTTTGTTTGTAGCACCTTCTGTTGGTTGTTGGACGCCATCAACACCAACCATATCGGGAATCTCTGTTGCGGACATACTAGCTTTGTTGGGTAACTTGGCAAGCTGCTCTATGTATGACAGAAACTTGGTTGTTGCGTAAGGTGAAGTGGAGCTGAACTGCAAATCCAAAAAAGTAAATATATTGGAAAAACACTTGAAAAAATGTGATAAAAAAGAATACAGATTTGCATTGAAGGTATTGTTTGAACAGTTTGAAAAAAAAGAATACTTACAGGGCGCTTCCCGAAACCATCTTCAATGGTATCAACTGCAATAACAGCGGTGAAATCCAACTCCTTCACAAAACAAGCCCGTGGCAGAGAATAATCGATGGTATGATCAACTATACATCCTCTTGGGATGTCAATGTGGTCCATGTAAATTACCTACAAAAAAGAAGAGGCGCAGAAGCCAGTGTAAAACCAATAGGCTCCGGAAAACAAAAAAAATGGGGATGCTGCGGGAATGAAGGGAAGTACCGGAAGCATTGGTAGACAACCGCCAATGTGGAATTTTAGTTTGCCTTCATTCCTCTTATCCTGGTATTTCTTAACTTCCTTCATCGCGTCTAACAGAATATGATCATCCCACTCAAACTCGTGGACAACACTCATGTCTTGCAAAGTGTGCAGATATTCCAAAGGCACCATATTTCCGGTACCAGGAGCTAGGACCAACGAAAGGCAAAGTAGAATCCATGTCCTATTAATGGTATCCTCATCGTCATCATCAGCGTTTGATAGGACAGAGACTGTGGTTGGTATTGGAGCCCTTTCGCCTTCCAAATAAATTTCACGGAAATCTGCTTTCCCCCTTTTCCCAAATTCAAGTGGCTTGCTTCCGGATGGCACATTAAATAGCTTCTTAACCATATCCCTTGTGAATTGGATTTTCTTGTGGTCACTTAACCTGCGAGACATGAGAAAATCAGTACATGTTTCGAGAAAAAAGAAGATCAAAAGAATTTATGCAACATAGAAAAAAATGAAGCAAAAACAAAAACAGCAAACACATACTTGAGCAGCCGCTTCTTAGTATCAATCCTCATGACTATGAAATCGACAAGTTCTTCTGGAGGAGGTGGTAAAGGGGAGATATGAAGCAAATCCCCGAAAGAGGACTTACTTATGACATCCCTCTTTTTCTCTTTGACGGTGTTGGCTATCTCACGTAGCCGCTTCGCCGACCATCGAGTTATATAGATACCCATGCTGCAGAAACAAAAACAAATGGAAACACATGAGCTACTACAAAAAGCAGTCGTAAAAAATGCAAAAGAAAATGAAACATTGTATGAGAAGCATAAGCTTGCACAAAGTTGCAAGAAAAAGAAAGTTGCAGGAAGCATAAGCTTGCACAAAAGTTGCAAGAAGCATAAGCTTGCACAAAAGTTGCAGGAAACACATGTCATGTTGCAGAATTTTTTACAACATAGATCAAGTTGTAGATTTTTTTATTGCAAACAAAAGGTCTTTATATTGCATCAAAGGTCCTGCTGTAATTTATTCTTGCAACAACAATCTTGTCAAATAAATTTCTGTAAACAAAAGTCTTCTTGAAGAAACTTTACAGAAGTCAAAAAATTTGCACAAAAACATTTTGCAACAAAAGGTCTTGCTGCAGAATTATTCTGCAACTAAGATCTTGTTGCAGAAATTTGTATGTTTCCATCATCGATGTCCATGCGAGCCGTGACCCTCTTTCTGAATAAGATGAAGATATTTCTAAGAAACGAAAGGTGGACACGTGGTAGACGATGGAGGCGGTTGACGCTTAGGAGCGATCCGCCGGTAGGTAGTAATCATTTCCCTTATAAAATGGGCGGCCCTACGCGTCAACAATAAATTTTCTGCAACAAAGACCTTGTTGCAAAATATTTTCTTCTCATATATCTTGCAGCAAGATCCATGTTGCACAACCTCTTATTTCCTATTTTTCTGCAATAAGACCCCGGCAGATCGGCCATTCCTCGCGACAATGTCGGAAACCATAGCGAACGTCAAGAACCTAGCGCTGCCACTTGCCAAAGGCCACCAAATATTGCACATGCCAGGATTGTACTTGGAATTGTATAACCGGAGAGGCTGATCTGATCAACACTCCAACTACTACCTCTAATAGGTTTTACACACCACACCAAAATCTTCAGTTCTCCAATACCATGGCGGGCAGTGGCACGAAATTGAAAGGAGCACTATTAAAACAAATGAACACCACTAGAGAGAAATGAACAGCTAATCTACATGTGCAACATCAACGATTTAGGCAAGCACACAGAATTCAGACAACACCACTAGAGACCTGAAACTGAGTTTACGTCTGAAGATATTGACACTTTCGTCAGTTAACTGAAATAGGCTTGCAATGCCATCACCAAATCACGTCCTCCCAGTTCAGTATTCAGACATTCCCCGCTGGAGACTACGGCGGATCGGCCATTCCTCGGCGGAGCACCAGGAAACTGGCCCTGCCGGCTAGCTGCGGTCGGGTTTGCTTCGGCTACGCTGCCGGCAGGCGGGTGGCGCTGCGGTGCTTGCGCTGCGTGGGGCGGCGGGTGGCATTGCGAGATCCAGAGGAGAAACACCTGCTGCCGACAGGCGGGTGGCGCTGCGGTGCTTGCGGTGCGTGAGCGACGGGTCGCGCTGCGGGATCCAGAGGAGAACCGCACGCTGCCGGCAGTCGGTGGTGCTGCGGTCCTAATGGAGCGTGGGGCGGAGGGTGGCGCTGCAGGATCCAGACGAGAGTCGTACCTGCTTGGGTCGTCGACGATCGCCGCCGTCGTCGTCGCCACGCGTGGGTTCGCGCCGCCGTCCACCCAGATCCAGTCACCGTCGTCCTCCCAATCCCTCCAGCTGCGGTCAACTTCTTCCAGCTGCAGGAACAACTTCCTGAAACAATTGGAAAGTTTCAGGAAAACGGTCACGACTCGGTCACGGACCCGCCGGCCACGGGAATAATTTGAGCCGTTAGATCAGATAAGGATCAACGGACGAAGAGGCGGCGGACGAGTAAGACTGATCGGTCGGTGGGACGACAGCATTTTCCTTGATATTAAAGCCCTAGCACCATATATAGGGCTGCCTACCGACCCCAAACGCTCCACTCTAACCTCGACTACTTACAAAATACGTTTACTCCACGTCCTCCTGCCCTGATCCACGAGCGCGCCTCATTGAAGATTCAACCGATAAAGTGTGCCGTTGTTGAAATTTTCCTCGTTGGGTCAAACATGATGTCATTGTGATGCTTCCATAGCTGCCAGTAGATGAGCATGACCATGAAGCTGAATCCCTTCCTGTTTTCCTTCGGTATCTGTTTACGAGTTTCCATCCATCAGTCTACAAGGTTATCCTCGATCGAAGGAGTCAAAGCGGTGCTAACGTTGGCCCTGAAGAAACAACCATGCCAAACTTGTCGAGCGAAGACACAATAGATCAATATGAAGTCAACCATGTCCTCCTCCTGTGCGCAAATGTAGCAAGCAGAGATTTGATCTTGCGGGCCATGTCGTAGTCTTCGATCGTGGAACATGTCGGAGCCAATATGTGTATCCAGATCCCGTTATTGGTTATTGACAGGAGAGGTGTATCGGTCATGTCTGCATGGTTCCCGAACCCGCACGGTCTACACACTTAAGATTCAGTGACGCTAGAGTTGTAATGGGAATTGTATGTGGTTACCGAAAGTTGTTTGGAGTCCCGGATGAGACCCCAGACGTCATGAGGAGTTTCGGAATAGTCCGGAGGTGAAGATTTATATATGGGAAGTCCAGTTTCGATCACCGGAAAAGTTTCGGGGTTTATCGGTATTGTACCAGGACCACCGAAAAGGTTCCGGGGGTCCATCGGGAGGGGCCACTTGTCCCGGAGGGCCACGTGGGCTGAAAGTGGGAGGGAACCAGCTCCCTGATGGGCTGGTGCGCACCACCAAAGGGGCCCAAGGCGCCTAGAGCTGAAACCCTAGGGCGTGGGAGGCTCCTCCCACCAACTTGGGAGGCAAGCCTCCCCCCTTGGCCGCCACAGGCCCCTCCTAGGCCATCTAGGGAGGCCGGCCCCCTCTCCCCTCCCCCTATAAATAGAGGAGGGGTAAGAGGGCTGCAACAGACCTGAACCCTCTCCCCCTGGCGCAACCCTACCCCCTACTCCTCCTCCTCTGTAGCGCTTGGCGAAGCCGTGCCAGAGAACCACAAGCTCCACCGCCACCACGCCGTCGTGCTGCCGGAGCTCTCCCTCAACTTCTCCTTCCCCCTTGCTGGAACAAGAAGGAGGAGACGTCCCCGGGAGGTACGTGTGTTTAACGCGGAGGCGTCGTTCGCTCGGTGCTTGGATTGGATCTTCCGCGATTTGAATAGCTGTGAGTACGACTCCATCAACCGCGTTCTTTCTAACGCTTCCACTTAGCGATCTTCAATGGTATGCATATGCTCTCCCTTTCTCTTGGTTCTAGCATCTCCTAGATTGATCTTGGTGACACGTAGGAAAATTTTGAATTATTACTACCTTCCTCAACATGGTGGTGGGCGACGGGAAGGCCACTTGCTTCTCGCATGATGCGTGGCTGATCAGATGGCCTCTCCGCTTGGAGTTCCCTGCCCTGTTTACGCATGCTACCTTCCCGGAGGTCACGGTTTGGGGTGCCCGACGGTGTGGCGTGTGTGCTCTGCTGGTGCCCCGACTCACCCCATTGGCGGGCCGGGAGTGTGCCGTGGCCCAGCTGCTTCTGGATGGATGCCCTCCCACGATGATGCCAAACTATCGGACCACGACCCTTTGCGCTGCCCCCAAGGTCAAGTTCTCGTCTCGGGAGGCCTACGCGCTGGCGCGCTTTGGAGGGGTTGAGTCGGCCGTTGCGTCCTTTCTCTGGTCGACTCGTGCTCCGTCACACGTCATGTTCTTCGGATGGCTGCTCTTGCTGGGGGGCATTCATACGAGGGATGTGCTCCTGCGCAAGACCATCCTTTCGGCGGATGAAGCGGGGTGTCCATGCCGCGGGGCGAAACTGGAGACCGCCAACCACCTCATCTATCGCTGCCCGTTTGCGGTGCAGTTCTGGAGGTGCGTCGGTCTCTTCATTGACGGTGCTTTGGTGGGGGCTCTTAAGAGCTTTGACGCTTTCCCCGCGGTCGGGGCTACCTCCCTGGGGCCTTCGTCCTCCCATGATGCTGGTGGCTCTGGAAGCGCAGAAATGCGGTTGTTTTCAGAAACGTCTCGCCGTCTCTGGCTGCTACCCTCAAGGATTGCAGGGATGATGCAGGGCTCTGGCGTACTCAGTTCAAAATGAAGGACCGCCCCCACGTTACTGCCTAGCTCTCGGTTCTTAGGCATGCTTAAGAGGCTCGCTCCCCCTCTTTTTTTTTTGGGGGGGGGGGGGGCTGATAAGCTCTCTCTTGTAATCTGATTCTTCGGGGGCTTGCCCCCTTTTTTGGGTAATATATTCACGTGGTCCAGGGGCTTCCCATCCTTTCCCGGTGAAAATTAAAAAAAAACTGAATTATGCCCCGTACATGCTAAAATATATGAAAGTATCTTTCCTACTTATAAATATTGAAGTTGGTGATGAGTTCACATGTGGGTCCAACATCCTTTCGAAATAAATAAATACATGCATCTACACATGCAAAACTACCAACCTTTCAAGAGACATATAAACAAATGTATTTTACTTACATGTGGGATCTATCATAAATAAAGAAATACACTACTTTCATGTGAGACCAACTTTTTTATAAAAGGCACAAATAACAAACAGAAAAATGTAACTTCAACTCAAAATCCATATTGGTTTCAGTTTCTATTTCCAGCCTACTATGGTCATTTGAAATTCTTTGGTGAAATTCTTTGGTGCACCATGCCTCTCACCGTATTTTTGCCATATTTCAGTATAATTGTAAATCACACAATGGCCACAGGAACACTAACGTTATTTCACCGCCTCATATGCCAATGGCTCCATGGCAACGTACGGCATGGTGCTAGTACTGAAAAAAACCCAGGCTAGTTATGTTTCTAAATCAATTTCTCTATTCAAAATTTCTTAAAAGTAACCTCTCTCTTTGAATCAGGGACGTCTTCAAAGAAAAATCATACAGATAGATCCTTTTTTGATAGGTGTGAACAGATATTTTGAGAAAAAAAGCATGCATGCGTAACTCAGTTAACCTACATGAATATCAAATATAAACCAGGTCACGTCCATATATTAAAGAAACATACGGGTACGTCTTTCTGATAAAAATAACTCCATGCATAAACTCGACAAGCCTACAAGCAAATAAATTATACACAACTAATACATAGCACATGTACATGTATGAGCGATATTGTTTTCATAGGTTTGTTTGCACCCGATAGATAGACATATGTTGTACTGATGAATAACAAAAATATTGATGTGGTTGACGTGGTAAAGAACACTCTTTACTGCATTGGAGACGAGTAAATAAGTTCATGGAAATTGAGTCATTACAAAATATATTTTTCTACAAAAGAAATGACTTATGTATGTTAACAAGATTGATACACGCTATGTATGTTAGGATGCATATGGCCTAACACTTACGTAGAAGTATACTAAGTAAGCATCAATACTTGATGGAAACAATTCAAAAAAGGGTAAGATATTTAGACACATCCAAGCTTATAGTGTTTTGTAATTTTATTGAATGAAAGTTATGTATTAATATTTAGTGTTGGATGGTTAGAAGGACAGTGGTATCCCTAGCCAAGTCCTGGTGCGTGCATTATTCGTGGATTTATTTCAGAATTTTTGGCGATATGTTTTTAGTGGGAGGGGACGTCATGTCGACTACGAGGCGCCTACGATTACTTCGTAAATCTCAAAATGATATGCCGGCTCACTCTTTCGAAGGTGCTCATAGGGATAGGATGTGCGTGTGTGCGTTCATATGGGTGATTATATTCGCGTATATATTAGCGCTGACGTTTTTACCGTGTAAAAACAATATTTAGTTTCGAAAATGTAAAAAATAGTAATCTATATTATCTCATATGTGATGAGCAGTAGTGGAGCAAGTACACATCGTTACA
This sequence comes from Hordeum vulgare subsp. vulgare, assembly GCF_904849725.1. Classification (NCBI taxonomy): domain Eukaryota; kingdom Viridiplantae; phylum Streptophyta; class Magnoliopsida; order Poales; family Poaceae; genus Hordeum; species Hordeum vulgare. The sequence goes on from NC_058521.1 coordinate 581,861,232, forward strand.
TTTTATAAGTACAATGCAATGCATGGAAAAAATGGCGGGGCCGAGGCATCAACCAATTAACCTTTTCACTCTCAAGTAATGTCTTAATTACATCAAATTGGTTTTAGTGTACAAAGATGAAAATCGCTAATAGTTTTATAACTGCTTACTATAGTTGTTACATTAGGTAATCATTAACATCAATATATTACATAATATTACCCCGCAAAAAAGTATATTATGCAATATTCATGAAAACACATATATAATATGAAATAATATGTGCAAAGTAATTTTGAAGCAAAATCTAAGAGCGAGGGTAATAAACGAACAACAAAGAATGTGATGCAAGCATAAGAAAATTGAAAGATAGCTATAAACACACACACACACAGAGAAAGAGAGGGAGAGATATAGAGAAAGAGAGAGAGATAGAGAGAGACAACATGTTGGAAATGAATTCAATGCCACGTTGACGCCGGGCTGCCTCACTTGGTGCTAAGCAAACTTTAGCTGGACAATGGTGCAAGCACATTGCATAACATATGTATATTTGCATATAAATGAAAACAAAACATTTCTAACACAGGCAAAATGTTCAACATTTGCATTATAAAAATAAAGTAATGTATTTGCATGATGAAAGGCTAATATATTACCTTGGTGACTCAACTTTATTAAATTCTTGCCCACGTATTTGCGAGAACCACTTTTCTAGTTTCTGAATGATAAAAACCATTTTTAAACTATGCCAATATTTGTGTACGCATTTTTCAAAATATCATGAACAATTTTTTGTAAGGTTGAAGAATTTTCTTTACTGTAACATACATTTGTTAGTGTTTAATGTTTTTTATTGAATTACATTTTTTTATTTTGTTAATATTTTACTAAATTTGACGTACATTTTTTCTCTAATCTGCGATATTTTCTAATTGTGGCAAACATTTTACGTTTATATGATTAACATTTTCTTTTTTTTACATTCATACTTATGCATTTTTTATATACAACACGAAAATTTTATAATACAAAATTTAAATTTTCCAAAATATATATTATGTTCGAAATATTTATATCTACAATACTTTGAAATGTAATTATAATTAAAAAAAGATAAAATATAAATCTGAAGTAAAGCGAAATTCCCGGCATGGTCGCACTAGGACATTTGCACCGCACGGCAGCTGCTCACCGGGCTGGCCCATTTCCGGCTCACTGCTGCATGCCGTTTGTAGGGGTTACATCGTGCATTAATTGTCGTAACCTGTCTTAACCTTAGTGTTTTTCTTTTATCATAGTTTCATATTTTTAAGATGTTTTATCTCTTAAACAAAGCATTTGAATGTCAGACCGTTTTCATCATTGAATTCCTTACGCCGAGGTCTTCAAAACTATATCGTGTTGATATGTTTTGATGAACTTTTTTAATGAAAAAATCGAGCGTAAAAACCATGCCTCGTGCTATAAAAAACATAAAACACGCTATTTTCGTTTCGGAGATCCACGACCGTGCCTCTCGGAAAAAATAAAATCACGCCTCTCGCGAAAGCAAATCGTGTCTCTCATAAAAAAACAGAAAACATGTTTTTTTCTGTTTCCCACAGGCACGGCTGCGCCTCTCGCGAAAAAAGTAAACGGGTTGTTTTTTTTTTCCGAGAGGCACAGTCGCTTTTCGCATTTTTTAGTAGAAAACACATTTTTTTTAATTTTCGCAAAAGCAAAACCACGCCTCTTGTGAAAGCCAAACCGTGTCTCTTGTGAACCCCCCATAACACGTTTTTTTTTCTTTCCCGAGAGGCACAGTCATGCCTTTCGCGAAAGCAAAACCATGCCCCTCGCAAAAAAAACAAAAACATGTTTTTTCATGAAATGTTTTTTATTTTTTTCATTTCGTTCAAAAGCTAAGAAAGACAGGGAAAAAACGGAACACCAAAAAAACCCGGAAAAACCATTCTAAAAAGCAGAAAATGCGCGCGAAAAAAAGAAAACACTCACAACACGACACGTGGCGGCGGGTGAGAACAGCACAAGTGTCGGCGCGTGACTTTAAAAAAATGTTCTCAGAAATGAGCTATCATGCGTGAAGCTTCATGACTTTCAAGCCAAATGATCTATCTTATTACCGCATTCATGACATAATTTTTTCAAATGATCTCATATTGTTCACGAGGTGCATCTTGGGATGGCAATAATGTTGCCAAAGGGAGTTATCATTTTCTTTGCCTAAAAATTTCGTTTTCGATTTTCTGAGTGCCCAAAATGATTTTTTTTGTGAATGACCTACCAAATCTTTGTTGCAAAATGGCACCGCACCATTTTTATATTATATTAGACCATATTTTATGTACAATTCATCAAATGGTTGCGTGACAAAAGTTATCGATCCATCTCTCGTGAAAAAGACAAATTTCTAGCGATTTAGTAAGACGGGGTCAATTTTAACTACAACTGCCTCATGGTTTGCTCATGATTTTTTTAAATATTTTTAGGTACACAGATATATATTTCATTCAAGAAACAATAAAAGTTTTCCAAGATTCAACCACTAGCTAGGAACGGTCGTACCTTTCATTTTGACCGCATTTTGAAAGGGGCATGAAAAATTAAAGAAAAAAAATCAAAAAATTGAAAAGTCTACGCATTGTTTCATTATATGTGACCAACTTATGAGAAAAAAGAATAAAATTGGACTACGAAAATTATTTTTAAAAAGTGTTTTGAGAAATCAAAAACATTAAGCATCGCCACAATGGTGGCCAACCAGCTATGTCACGTGGCACATGCTCGTTGGCCGCGGTGAGAAAGTTGTTGATTCTTGTTGGGTTCTTTTCAAAAGCCAACCAGCTACACCATGTGACGCATTTTGATTGGTTGGAGTAAGAATTGTTTTGATTTTCGAGAGTTCTTTTCAAAACGAAAGTGATACTTTTTCTTTACAAGAAAAGTGTTTTTAGTTTTTCTTTTTCTTTTTAAGATGGATGTGATGTTCACATGATATAAGATTTTCTATAATTTCGATATGAAGGTATGATGTGCATAACTTCCTCTCAAGCGGCCTGCAACGGGCGGTCCCCAACCACTAATGAGTTATCATGTGTGAAGATTCATGACTTTCAAGCCAAATAATCAATCTTATGGCCTCATTCATGGCATAATTTATTCAAATGATCTCATATTCAGCATGAGGACGCATCTTGGAATGACAAACAATGCTGTCGAAGGGACTTTTCATTTTCTTTGCATAAAAATTTCGTTTTCCATTTTCCGTGTGTCCAAAATAAGTTTTTTCTGAAGGATCTACCAAATCTTTGTTGCAAAATGACACTACACCTTTTTTGGAAAATATTAGACCATATTTTATGTACAACTAGCCATATGATTGCGTGGAAAAAGCTGTCGATGCACCTCTCGTGAAAAAGACAAATTTCTGCCGATTTCGTAGAAAGTGGGCCAAGTTTGAACTACAGATGCCTCATAGTTTGCTCATGATTTTTTTCAAAAATCATTTCTAGGTACAAAAGTATATATTTACTAAGATAAACACCAAAAGTTTTTAAGATTCAACCACTAGCTAGGAACGGTCATGCCCGCCATTTTAACCGCATTTTGAATTGGGCATGAAAAATTCAAAACAAAGATTCAACAAATTGGAAAACCTTCGCATTGTGTCATTATATGTAACCAAGTTACCAAAAAAATAATAAACTTTTAATAAGGCAATTATTTTTAAAAAAATGTTCTCACAAATGAACTATCATGTCTGAAGATTCATGTGTTTCAAGCCAAATGATCAATCTAATGGCTACATTCATGACATAGTTTGTTAAAATGATCTATCATTGTGCACAAGGGTGCATATTGAATTGGCAAACAATGGTGTCTATGGAAGTTTTCATTTTCTTTGGACGAAAATCCATTTTCCATTTTTCGAGTGCTCAAAATGAGTTTTTTGTGAAGGACCTATCATGTATTTGTTGTGAAATTGGACCAAATAAATTTAATAAAATACTAGGTCATATTTAATGTCCAATTGACCAAATGGTTGGGTGTCAAAAGCTTTGATTAACTTCTCGTGAAAAGACAATTTTCTGCCTATTCACGTGGAAGCATGTCAAATTTGAATTGCAACTGCCTTATAGTTTGCTCTTTATTTTTTTTTCAAAAATCATTTCTAGGCACATAAGTATCTATTTAATCAGATATACATGGCGTGGTGGCGAGACATCGAGGTTTGGACGGTGGCCGACGACCCCAACTCGAGAGCGCGGAAATTGGCATGTGAGCCGCGTGGTCGCCGCGTGACCGTGGTGTTACCTCTTGGCGATTTACAGCTCAAATGGGGGAGCCTAGGTGTCACTTGCTTTGCAGAGTAACACATTGGACACAAATATGAATGTTGATGCTCGGCTCAAATGAATGAATGAATTGAGCTGAAATTTGATGGAGGATGGTCATTTGGGCATAGGAAAGCACTGTAAAAATTTGATACCATTTGGACATGCCAAAGTGGTACTTCCCTAACAATGTTCTTCTCTAGATGGAAACTTGGCAAAAATTATTGCGAGAAATTGGCTAAATGAATGAGCTCAGATTTGGTGGAGGGAAATTATATATGTAGGATCATGTCCTAGTAAAAGTTGAGAAATAATTAAGCAATATAAACTATAGTTGCTTCACAAAATGAAAATATGGCCAAAATAAAATATTGGATGATGATCTCAAATGGATTGATGGATAGAGCTTAAATTTTGTGGAGAGTGTTTACTTGAGCATATGGAAGATTTGGAAAAATCTCAGATCATTTGGATAATCCTAGGTAGTACATTCTTCACGAAGCTTCTCTCTAGATATAAACTTTGGAAATTTTGTGAGGAATATTTACTAGGCAAGGATTTGAATGGCATGTGGCAATGATTTGGATTTGGGAGAGTGCCCACAAAGTTTGAGGGCAATATGAGGGGTCTAGATAACACTTGCTTTACAACGTGCCAATCCGACCAAAAAATAGAAATTGAAGCTGGGCTCACATAGTTGATCATATTGACCTCCAATTTGTAGGAGGATGATAATTTGGGCAGCTGAAGGCACTGTAAAAATTTCATACCGTATGGATAAATAAAAATGCTAATTCCTACACAATGCTTTCCACTGAATAGAAAATTGGGAAAATATTGAGGGAAATTTTCTAGATTAAATGAGCTAAAATTTGGAGGATGGAAGTTCGATGAGGAGGCTCATGTCCTGGTAAATATTTAGCAATTATAAAGCAATATAAAATATAGTTGCTTCACAAACTGAAAATATTACCAGAAACAAAGATTGGATGGTGAGCTCACATGGTTTATTAGATGGGGCTCAAATTTTGTGTAGAGCTATGATTTGGGCATATAGAAAATTTGGGACAAATTAAACTGATTAGGATATGCGTGGCTAGTACTTCCTTCACAAAGCTACTAGCTGAACAGAAACTTTAGAAATTTGTTGAGGAAGATTTACTAGGCAAATGGAGATTAATTTTGTCACGAGACAATGGTTTGGATAGGAAAGAGTGACCAAATTTTTTGAGGGCAATCAAGAAAATATAAATAGCACTTCTTTCACAAAGTGTTGTTCTAAACCGAATAGGAAAATGAATATTCCTGATTTGTTTTTGAACTAGGAAAGGAAGGTTTTTTACATATTTGAGGAAGATGTGATCGAAAGAATTTATGAGATTTTGTTGGAAATTTTGGGAATGATAGACATGACGCATAGGCAAAAATTGACACATGAACATGACACATAGGCAAAAATTGACACATGGACATGACACATAGGCGAAAATTGACACATGAACATAACACACAGGCAAAATTAATGAGATGAGGTGGCTACTAGTCATATCAATGCCCACAATCTACAAGGCTATGACCATCTATATTGGTCGTGATTAGCTAGAAATAAGGCAGCAGACTAGTGATGTGTGCTTTACGACTATTTCGTATAAGGAAATTAGGACCTTTCTGACCAAAATGGTCGTTATGGTTTAGGGTTTGGAGCCGCCGAACAGCTTACGACCATTTGGTCTCAAATGGTCCTAGATTTGCGTCAATTTCTTTCAGGGTCACTGCCAGAAGGTTACAAGTTGACATATTTCTTGTAGTGATCAGGAAGTAAAAAACCAATTATTTGTTCAGGAAGAGCCACATTCACACTCCCTATGGATAGTATTATTGTAATTCACATTGCACTCTTGTATCTAGAATCTACACGTACCCTTATAAGTTTCAAAGATATCCGATCTAACAATTTCCATCTAAAACAATAGAGATGGATAACAAATTATTTTGCTTTTAACAAAAAGCAACAGATATGAGGAAGAAACTCTTGAAAATTCGCTTCATTTTCATCTGGATTATACTTTACATACATAAAACCCGTACCTTAAATTGCGTACAAAATAATTTTTCAAAATCTTGATAAATTCAAGACTTGGCATGATCGCCTTGGTCATCCTGAAATAGGTATGATGAGAAAAATTATAAGTAATTCTATTGGTCGTAATTTACCAACTAAAATATTTCCCAAATCATCATATTTTATATGCACTGCGTGTCCTACTAGGAAATTAATTATTAAGCCATCTAACCTAAAGGTTAAAAATAAGTCGCTTAATTTTCTTGAAAGAATTTAAGGAGATATATGTGGTCCAATACAACCTCTATTTGGACAATTTAGGTACTTTATGGTGCTAATCGATGCATCTACTAGATGGTCACATGTGTGTCTATTATCCACACGTAACCATGCCTTTTCCAAATTAATTGGCAAAATCAAATTGAGAGTAAATCACCCCGAACACAGGATAAAAATAATAAGAATGGACAATGCCGCTGAATTTAGTTCACGCACGTTTAATCAATATTGTATGACTTTAGGAATCCATCTAGAACATCGAGTACCCTATGTTCATACTTAAAATGGAATGGCTGAATCCTTAATCTAAAGAGTAAAATTATTTGCTAGACCACTATTACGGAATTGCAATTTACCAAACTATTGGTGGTGACATGCGGTTTTACACGCCACAAATCTGATGCAAGGCAGACCAACTCCATATCATAAAACTTCCCCGTTTCAAATAATATGTGACAATCAGCCAAGTATTTCCCATCTGCGAAAAGTTGGTTGCGATGTATACATACCGATATCACCACCAAAGCATACCTCTATGGTCTCCTATAGAAAATTAGGAATCTATGTGGGATATAATTCTTCGTCAATTATAAAATATTTAGAACCCCTAACAGGGACCTGTTCACAACCCACTACGCTGACACAATTTTTTATGAGGACCATTTCCCGGCATTAGGGGAAGAAACAAACCACAAATAATGTTAGGAAATATATTGGAATGTCACACACATTCAATCATTAGATCCACGTATTAAAGAATCTGAATTTGAAGTTCAAAAAATTATAGATATGCAACACATTGCAAATAACGTGCCACACGCATTTACTGATCACAAAGATGTCTCTAAATCTAATGCTGTTTTTTTTATTCAAATAATTTATTTTTTTATTAAATTTTAAAATTATTGTGCAGATTCAAACAAATTTAAAATAACATACCGTCGGCATAGTCAAAGCTGACTAGATGCAGTCGGCGTGGCCGAAACCGATTAGGTCCTCTCGGCCTTGGCTAGGCCGATAGGCCTGTCGGCCCTGCTAAGCTGCCTCGAGTGGGCTTCCTAATAGCTATTTAGGACTTATCGATTCAGCTGTGGCTGATTAGTACTAATTTCCCCACTTCACTCTAGATAGGCCATCTTAGTCGTAAACAATAGTGAAAGACAATGTAATATTTAATATGTATAAAATACCTATGGACTACTGCTTGCAACGGGTTCTCTGTAGGGAGGTGGCTGGACCATCTGTCAAAGACAAAATTGCCTCATAACCGCTGTTGCGCCATCTCCTCAACGAAGTCATCAAAGATGATCTTCGATTTCGTCATCCAGTAACCCCGGTCTCTTGTGCATAGCTCAAAAATACCGTTGGAATATCTCGCATGTATGGCTGCTTGCGTGTACGGTTGCAGAAAACCTCACTGTACTTACCGAACTGCTCATTTAATGCAGTGTAGGCTCGCCTAGTCTGTTCACTAGCAAAGCGTCTCTATGCAAAACATAAGTGAGTTTCAACCATAGTGTACGCAAAGAAGGTGGATTAAAATATAACACGAGACATACCTTGCGACGTGTCCAGCACATACCGAAAGTAGGTATGTCGATGTTTTCAACATCGAACATGTTGCCCATAGATAAACCCTCTTTAACAGCTATGTTTGCTCGTTCTATAGAGAACCTCTCCCAGGACTAGAACTGTAAAAATAGAGGGCATCCAAGAAGGGATGACTTGTCCGTGGAAAGCTGGCAACCATTGCACATACCTTGGTATGTAGCCGCTAAGACCGCTGAACCCCAACTCCTCGGTGTGATCTGATTCAGGATGTGAGCTCTCGCGATCTCCAGTGCAATAGGGATGTAGCATGCGCTTATAGTAGTGACATGGTTCTTTGTGAACATCACCTTCCCGAGAAGCCATATTAGGTACGTCTACAGGCTACGAGTGATCTATGTCGCATTCATAGGGACTTTTGGATGCCCCAGAAAATTCTGGATCTGTATTCATGTAAAGAGAAAGTATTAGTAAATAAATCGAAGCATGTAGGAACTAACCTTGAAATGTAGCAACCAGTCATACTTAGGTCCGTGAGGCTCTCATGCAAGAGCCGGAGCCTGATCATTTATATCCAAAAAACGTGTTGCCATAGATTCCTTCCAATATGGCGGGTCCTCCAACGGTCCTATGGCAGGTCCTGCCAATGGTGATCCCAGGAGTAGTGAGACATCCTCCAGAGTAGGAGCTATCTCACCCCAGCGGAAGTGGAACGTGTGGGTCGTAGACCTTTATCGATCCACTAACGAGGTGAGTGATACGTCTCAAACGTATCTATAATTTTTGATGGTTTCACGCTGTTATCTTGCCTTCTTTGTATGTTTTATGTACCTTTTTATATCTTTTTGGGACTAACTTATTAACTCCATGCAAAGTGCCAGTTCCTGTTTTTTCTGTGTTTTTGACTCTTTTCAGATCTGATTTTGGAACGGAGTCCAAACGGAAGAAAAACCCCGAAATGATTTTTTTTCGAACGGAAGAAGTCCAGGGGGCTTTTGGGCCAAGCCAGGTGGGTTCCAGGGAGCCCACAAGCCCCCACTCCGCCACCAGGGGGGAGGCGGCGGTGGGCAGGCTTGTGGCCTCCCTGGCCGCCCCCTGACCTAGGTCTTGCGCCTATATATTCCCAAATATTCCGCAAACAATCAGGGGAGCCTCAAAAATACTTTTCCGCCGCCGCAAGCTTCCGTTTCCGCGAGATCTCATCTGGAGACCCTTCCCGACGCCCTGCCGGAGGGGACTTTGGAGTTGGAGGGCTTCTTCATCATCATCATCGCCCTCCAATGACTCGTGAGTAGTTCACTTTAGACCTACGGGTCCGTAGTTAGTAGCTAGATGGCTTCTTCTCTCTCTTGGATCTTCAATACAAAGTCCTCCATGATCTTCATGGAGATCTATCCGATGTAATCTTCTTTGGCGGTGTGTTTGTCGAGATCCGATGAATTGTGGACTTGTGATCAGATTATATATGATATATATTTGAGTCTTTGCTGATTTCTTATATGCATGATTTGATATCCTTGTAAGTCTCTCCGAGTCTTGGGTTTTGTTTGGCCAACTAGATCTATGATTCTTGCAATGGGAGAAGTGCTTGGTTTTGGGTTCTTCCATGTGGTGACCTTTCCCAGTGACAGTAGGGGCAGCAAGGCACACATCAAGCAGTTGCCATCAAGGGTAAAAAGATGGGGTTTTTTATCATTGGTTTGAGATTATCCCTCTACATCATGTCATCTTGCTTAAGGCGTTACTCTCTTCTTATGGACTTAATACACTAGATGCATGCTGGATAGCGGTCGACGTGTGGAGTAATAGTAGTAGATGCAGAAAGTATCGGTCTACTTGTTTCGGACGTGATGCCTATAGAAATAATCATTGCATAGATATCGTAACGACTCTGCACAGTTCTATCAATTGCTCGGCAGTAATTTGTTCACCCACCGTCTACTTGCTTTCATGAGAGAAGCCACTAGTAAACACTACGGCCCCCGGGTCTATTCAGATCCATCGTTTACATCTCCGCTTTTACTTTGCTTTGTTACTTTGTTGCTTTCAGTTCTCACTTGGCAAACAATCTATAAGGGATTGACAACCCCTTCATAGCGTTGGGTGCAAGCTTTTGTGTTTGTGCAGGATCTTGAGATACTCTTCCGCCGGATTGAAACCTTGGTTCTCAAACTGAGGGAAATACTTACCGTCGCTGTGCTACATCACCCTTTCCGCTTCGAGGGAACACCAACGCAAGGCTCCAAGGCCACGGGAGAAATCCTTTGCATACTTGCCTAGGAAGTCCCTTAAGGCGTAGCCATTGCTGAAGGATTCCTGGTGCCGTCGACACAACTATTTCTGGCGCCATTGCAAGGGATACACAACAAACATCAGAAGTATTTCTGGCGCCGTTGTCGGGGAGGTGAAATCAAGATCTATCCAAGTAGGTCTCACAAACTCTTCTCTTGCATTTACTTTTGTTGCCAGTTGCCTCTCGTTTTCCTCTCCCCCACTTCACATTTGCCGTTTTCTTTTGCTTTTTTTCGTTCGCCCTTTTCTCTCGCTTGCTTTCTGTTCACTTGTGTGCCATGTGTCCTCAATATGCTTGCATCTTCGCTTGCTGAAAATCTAGTGATATGGATCCTCATCCACTTGCTAGTCTCTTTAAGAGACCCACTCGTGTGGAACAAATTGCTAGTGAGTTGAGGGCAATTGACTATTTCTTTGGAGTTTTTTGTAAGATGCGTGAATCTGAAAATTGTGAGGAAGAAATTCATGAAGTGATTCACGAGGGCTCCTTGGATGAAAAGCACGATTGCAATGGTTTCACTATAAATTTTATTAGTGATAATCATGCTAAAATTATGCAAAACCCTAAGCTTGGGGATGCTAGTTTTGCTTTGTCCACTACTTGTTGCAATAATCATGATTGGGGTGATGATCTTTCTTATGATCTTGAAAATTTGTTCAAACCTCATGATGAATATGATATTTGCAATAATATTGGAAGTGGGTTTGGAGACGTCATGACTTTGGTTGATGATAATCCCACTATTTTTGAAGAGCGTCAACTTTGCATGCATGTGGATCATGAAAAGAATATCCTATGAGATAGCTATATTGTTGAATTTGAATATGATCCCACATGTAATTGCTATGAGAGAAGAAAATATTGTGGTAGAAACTTTCATGTTACCAAAATACCTCTCGTTATGTTGAGATTGCTATTGTCTCTTTCTTCTTCCTTGCATATGGCAACTATTGGTTGTCTTGACAATCTGTTTTCCTATAAAATGCATATGCATAGGAAGTATGTTAGATTTAGATGTGGTTTTCACATGCTTTAGGATGCTCTCGTTGTGCTTCAATCCTTGTCTTTTGTGAGAGCATCATTGAATGCCTAGCTAAGGGCATTAAACAAAAGCGCTTGTTGGGAGGCAACCCAACGAATCTATCATTTTTTCTGTTTTGTGTTTTCCACACTTTCATAATTCTGTTATTATTGTGTTTTTTGTGTTTCTTTTTGCGTTTGTGCCAAGCAAAACCGTTATGATTAGTCTTGGGGATGATCGTTTGGTCATGCTGCAAAAGACAGAAACTTTCTTCTCACGAAAAGAATTTTCATTTTTTTTTCTGTAATAGCTTTTGAGTTGATTCTTTTTTATACTGATTGCTACGCAAATTCTTCAGATTGTCGTAATTGTTCAGAATTTTTGAAGTACAAAGGTATACGAAACATACAGATTGCTACAGACCGGTCTGCTGTTAACAAATTTTGTTTTTGTTGTGTTGGTTGCTTATTTTGATGAAACTATGGATAGTATTGGGGGTATTAGCCATGGAAGATTGAAAGTACAGTAACCCAACATCAGCACAAGTAGAATTTAAGTTTGCTACAGTACCTAAGGAAGTGGTGGTTTGCTTTCTTGTACTAATGTTATCATGACTTTCTGTTTAAGTTTCGTGTTGTGAAGTTTTCAAGTTTTGGGTGAAGTTCTTATGGACAAAAAGATAAAGAGTGGCAAGATCTCAAGCTTGGGGATACCCAAGGCACCCCAAGAGATTCAAAGTTGCCGTAAAAGCCTAAGCTTGGGATGCCCTCGGAAGGCATCCCCTCTCTCGTCTTCAATCCATCGGTAACGTTACTTGGGGCTATATTTTTATTCACCACATGTTATGTGTTTTTGCTTGGAGCGTCTTGTATCGTAGGAGTCTTTTATTTTTGTTGTGTCACAATCATCCTTGATGCACACCTAGAGAGAGAGACATGCACACACCGTGATTTTGTCGAGCTTCACTTATATCTTTTGGTAGACAATTCAGCTCACATGTGCTTCACTTATATCTTTTGAGCTAGATACTTTTGCTCTGTGTGCTTCACTTATATCTTTTAGAGCACAGCAGTGCGTGGCTTGGTAGTTGATCTATGCTTTGAAAGTAGTCTCAAAAGGGGTAGTTATCCAAAGGGATACGAAAACTTCCACCTTCATGTGCATTGAATAGTTAGAGAAGTTTGATTCATCTCAATTAGTTTTGAGTTGTGGTTATGGTAATATTGAAGTCATGCTAGTAAGGTGTTGTGGATTTAGAAATACTTGTGTTGAAGTTAGTGATTCCCGTAGCATGCACTTATGGTGAACCGCTATGTGATGAAGTCTGAGCATGATTAGTATATTGATTGTCATCCTTTGCGTGGCGGTCGGGATCGCGCGATGGTTTATACCTACCAACCCTTCCCCTAGGAGTATGCGTTGAATGCTTTGTTTCGATTACTAATAAAACTTTTGCAAAAAGTATATGAGTTCTTCATGACTAATGTTGAGTCCATGGTTTAGATGCACTTTCACCTTCCACCATCACTATCTTCTTAGTGTCGTGCAACTCTCGCCGGTGCACAAAACCCACCATTAGCCTTCCTCAAAATAGCCACCATACCTACCTACTATGGCTTTTTCAAAGTCATTCCGAGATATATTGCCATGCAACTACCACCATGATATGTGCCACCACGTCTACATTGCCTTTGCACAATCGTAAGATAGCTAGCATGATGTTTCCATTGATGTCTATGCCATGCTAGATCATTGCCACGATACACTACCGAAGGCATTCCATATAGAGTCATAGTTGCTCTAAGTTTTGAGTTGAAAGTGTGATGATCATCATCATGGGAGCATTGTCCCATATGAGGAAATAAAAGAGGCCAAAGAAGCCCATAAAAAAGGAGGCCAAAGAGCCCACCAAAATAAAAATAAAAAAAGAGAGAAAAAGAGAGAAGGGACAATGCTACCACTTTTTTCACACTTGTGCATTTTGAGCACCATGATCTTCATGATTGAGAGTCTCTCGTTTTGTCACCATCATATAGCTAGTGGGAAATTCTCATTATATAACTTGGCTTGTATATTCCAATGATAGGCTTCCTCAAAATTGCCTTAGGTCTTCGTGAGCAAGCAAGTTGGATGCACACCCACTAGTTTTCTTTAAGAGCTTTCACATACTTGTAGCTCTATGCATCATTTGTATGGCAATCCCTACTCATTCACATTGATATCTATTGATGAGCATCTCCACAGCTCATTGATATGCCTAGTTAATGTGACTATCTTTTCCTTTTTGTCTTGCAACCTCCACTACATTCCACACCATATATAGTGCTATAACCATGGCTCACGCTCATGTATTGCATGAGAGTTGAAAATGTTTGAGAAAGTAAAGGTGTGAAACAATTACTTGGCCAATACCGGGGTTGTGCATGATTTAAATTCGTTGTGCAATGATGATAGAGCATAGCCAGACTATATGCTTTTGTAGGGATAACTTTCTTTTGGCCTTGTTATTTTGAAAGTTCATGATTACTTTGCTAGTTTACTTGAATTATTATTGTTTCCACGTCAATAGCAAACTATTGTTTTGAATCTAATGGATCTGAACATTCACGTCACATAAGAGGAATTACAAAGGACACCTATGCTAGGTAGCATGAAAGCATAAAAAATTCATTCTTATCACTTCCGTACTCGAGGACGAGCATGAGTTAAGCTTGGGGATGCTTGATACGTCTCAAACGTATCTATAATTTTTGATGGTTTCACGCTCTTATCTTGCCTTCTTTGTATGTTTTATGTACCTTTTTATATCTTTTTGGGACTAACTTATTAATTCAGTGTCAAGTGCCAGTTCCTGTTTTTTCCGTGTTTTTGGCTCTTTTCAGATCTGATTTTGGAACGGAGTCCAAACGGAAGAAAAACCCCGAAATCATTTTTTCCTGAACGGAAGAAGTCCACGGGGCTTTTGGGCCAAGCCAGGTGGGCTCGAGGGAGCCCACAAGCCCCCACTCCGCCACCAGGGGGAGGCGGCGGTGCGCAGGCTTGTGGCCTCCCTGGCCGCCCCCTGACCTAGGTCTTGCGCCTATATATTCCCAAATATTCCGCAAAAAATCAGGGGAGCCTCGAAAATACTTTTCCGCCGCCGCAAGCTTCCGTTTCCGCGAGATCTCATCTGGAGACCCTTCCCGGCGCCCTGCCGGAGGGGACTTTGGAGTTGGATGGCTTCTTCATCATCATCACCGCCCCTCCAATGACTCATGAGTAGTTCACTTCAGACCTACGGGTCCGTAGTTAGTAGCTAGATGGCTTCTTCTCTCTCTTGGATCTTCAATACAAAGTCCTCCATGATCTTCATGGAGATCTATCCGATGTAATCTTCTTTGGCGGTGTGTTTGTCGAGATCCGATGAATTGTGGACTTGTGATCAGATTATCTATGATATATATTTGAGTCTTTGATGATTTCTTATATGCATGATTTGATATCCTTGTAAGTCTCTCCGAGTCTTGGGCTTTGTTTGGCCAACTAGATCTATGTTTCTTGCAATGGGAGAAGTGCTTGGTTTTGGGCTCTGCCATGTGGTGAGCTTTCCCAGTGACAATAGGGGCAGCAAGGCACACATCAAGCAGTTGCCATCAAGGGTAAAAAGATGGGGTTTTTATCATTGGTTTGAGATTATCCCTCTACATCATGTCATCTTGCTTAAGGTGTTACTCTGTTCTTATGGACTTAATACACTAGATGCATGCTGGATAGCGGTCGACGTGTGGAGTAATAGTAGTAGATGCAGAAAGTATCGGTCTACTTGTTTCGGACGTGATGCCTATAGAAATAATCATTGCATAGATATCGTCACGACTCTGCACAGTTCTATCAATTGCTCGACAATAATTTGTTCACCCACCGTCTACTTGCTTTCATGAGAGAAGCCACTAGTAAACACTACGCCCCCCCCGGGTCTATTCACATCCATCGTTTAGATCTCCGCTTTTACTTTGCTTTGTTACTTTGTTGCTTTCAGTTCTCACTTGGCAAACAATCTATAAGGGATTGACAACCCCTTCATAGCGTTGGGTGCAAGCTTTTGTGTTTGTGCAGGATCTTGAGATACTCTTCCGCCGGATTGATACCTTGGTTCTCAAACTGAGGGAAATACTTACCGTCGTTGTGCTACATCACCCTTTCCGCTTCGAGGGAACACCAACGCAAGTCTCCAAGGCCACGAGGGAAATCCTTTGCATACTTGCCTAGGAAGTCCCTTAAGGCGTAGCCATTGCTGAAGGATTCCTGGTGCCGTCGACACAACTATTTCTGGAGTCATTGCAAGGGATACACAACAAATCAGTGAGCAAAGAGGAGTCAATGGCGAGGTGCCTGGATGTCTGAGTAGCCTCAACTAGACGTGCGAAGGTAAAAGCCCGGCCCATTTCAGCGTGCATATCGGACAACATAAAAATCCAGTCAGTGTGTCCCATAAATACACCTGCTTGGAATAAATAAGTAAACATGTACGTGTCAACCCAAGTCAGGTGTATCCTCCAGTCCACTTTAGCAGTGCAAGTGATAAGGGGTACGAGCTTGTGCTCATTTAATAGCGTAACACGATGCTTACTATCAATGTCTGACTTAATCAAAATCATTCCCTCCATTGCAATAGTAATGAAAGATAGTGCCACATGCCATAGAAATTTAAAACATAGTGCCACACTTAGATCGGCATTTCAACTAAATAACAGACCATGTTTCAGGGGCAGTCACTAGCACCTCAATGTACTGAAATTCACTCAGATCAGCACCATTCTGATTTGTTCTTACAGTACCATGACCGTAATAAATAACTAACTTCACTACCTGTGACATCTGTGCAGACCTAAAAATTTATGAAACATGGACAAATATTTTGTAGAAGGTAAAACTAAAGATTTTTATCCAATGAACATTAATACAACTAAACATATTACCCTAAGCTACCACAACAACTACATATTTGACATCTACATATACTAGCAAAACAACTATAAATATTTGCACAACTAAATATTACGGGAACGAACGTTAAACCTTACCCTTGATGCGTGCGAAAAGCGACAAATGACACGGGGGAAACGACGAACACCGATGAAAGAACGACGAACGCAAGATCATGCACCACCACCACCACCACCTCCACCACCACCTCTGCCACCATCACGTCCACCTCCACCTTCACCACCATCACCTCAACCACCTCCACCAAAATGGTTACCATCACCATCACCATTGCGAGCTACCCCATCAAGAGATCGAGGGTTCCCTTGTCTCCCCTAACCCTCTAGAATCAAACTACGACGGAAAACAGGGAAGAAATCGGTTCAAATACCGTAGAAAATTCAAGAAATTTTTTTGTAGAGAGAGAAGGAACGAGGGGAAAGGAGGAAGAGAGGAAGAAGATAGGAGTAAGAAGGAAGAAGGGGGCGCCCGTGGCTGGCTGGCCTCCTATCGGCTGATGCGTGGCCGACTTCCCAATCGGCTTTGCCGCGGCCGACTGGAGGAGCCCAGGCCGAGTGACGCGTTCGGGCCAGTCTTCGGTTGTCGCGTGGCCGATTAGCTCCTATCAACTTCGGTTAAGCCAAGTAAATTCACTCGGTCGCACGGTGTGCTATAAATGTGCACACAAATTACAATGTTGGGATATCGAAACAATCATACTCCGTTGTTATGGGAAAACACATGGTGTGTGAAGAAATTAATGAAATATCTATAAATTATATTGATTCACGAGAAACATACAATAGAAACACTAGAGTTGTCGGCAGGGATTTCTCCTAAAAAATTGCTAAAACTCTTCAACTGGATTCAAAGCCAAAATCAATGAAAGCGTGTGTCAAGCGCTCAGATTGGCCTAAGTGGAAGGAAGCAATTGTGGCAGAATTGTATTCACTTAACAAAAGAAAGGTATTTCCTAAATAATGCCTACTCCTCATAAAGTCTTCCGTGTGGGAGCTAAATGGGGGTTTGTTCAAAAAATGAACGAAAACAATGAGGTGGTGAGATATAATGCAAGACGAGTATCTCAAGTGTTTACGCAGAGACCCGATATCAACTACGACGATACATATTCTCTTGTAATGAGTGGAATTACATTTCGATACTTAATATCTTTGGCAGTACAAATAAATCTATCAATGGAGTTAATGGATGTGGTGACAACTTATCTATATGGGTCAATGTGGAAATTTATATGAAAGTCCCTGATGGACTTCAAATTCCGAATTCAAATATAAATCGCAACATGTATCGTGTAGAACTACAAAATTCACTCTATGGCTTAAAACAGTCGGGTAAAATGTGGTATAACCGACTCAGTGAGTTCCTTCTCACTGAAGGATACTCGAATAACAATGATTGCCCATGCATATTTATAATAAATCCTCAAAGGAATTTTGATCATCTCAGTATATGTTGGTGATCTCAATAACATTGGCAACATAATAGATATAAGTATAGCACGCAATCATTTAATGTCAGAGTTTGAGATGAAAATTTGAGGAAAACCAAATTCGGCTTAGGTTTACAACTTGAGCACTTTCCCTCGGGAATTAATACTCGTTTATCAACCCGCTTATATTAAGAAAATTTGGAAAAATTCAACACTGATAAATCATATCCGTTCAAAACACCTATGGTCATCTGATCCCTTGATATGAATAAGGATCCTTTTAGACCTAGGGACGATAACGAGGAGGTATTGGGACCTGAGTTCCCATACCCCATTGCCATAGGAGCACTAATGTGCCTTGCAAATTGTACTAGACCAGACATTGCCTTTGCAGTAAATTTACTGCTCGATATAGTGCAGCTCCAACGAAACGCCATTGGACGGGAGTAAAGAATATCTTCAGATATTTACATCATACTAAAGATCTTGGTTTATTCTATCGGAAAAATCAAGACATGCCCCTCACTGGTTATACTCATGCTGAATATCTTTCTGATCCTCAGAATGTCAGGTCACGAACAGGGTTTGTATTTTTTTATGGTGGAACCGTTGTTTCATGGAAGTCAACAGAACAGACTTTGGTAACAACCTCCACTAACCACCGTGAAATAATTGCATTATTTGAAGCCGCACGAGAATGTGTATGGCTTCACAGAGTGATAAATCATATTCACACATCATGTGAAATCGGTTCATTAGAATCACCTACCATTATCTATGAAGATAATGCTGCACGTGTTACCTAAATGCATATGTGAAATATTAAAAGTAATATCACAAAACATTTCTCCCTAAACTATTTTTTCCTTATCAATTATAGAAAATGGAAAAATAATATTTTGCAAATAAAATCTTATGACAATCTTGCAGATTTGTTCACTAAATCTTTACCACTTGCAGCATTTCAAAAGTGCATTGTGGAATTGTTATGAGACAACTACGAAATTTGCAAAGTTTAAGGGGAGAAAACTCCTAGAACTAAAACTTATTTTTTATCATCCTTTGATGTTAGATAATTATGTTCTTTCCTTATGAATTTTCCAACGGATTTTCTCATACGGATTTGGATGAGATAATTAATTATCCTAATAGTATATATCAAATTCCTATTTGTTCTCCTTATACTTTTCACAGATATTTGGGAAGCATAGACAATATAAGATCAAGGTTTCTCGAAGTTACAAGATCAAGACAATCAAGAAAATGCAATAATTTTCAAGCACTTGAGACGATGAAGATTACTACTCTCTCTATTTACTTATACAAGGGCACTATGAAATATGCATTTTGCATCTATACAAGTCCACCAACAATAATTGAGGAAAACAATAATGATATTTTCTCATACTAACAACCTATTTAATTCTTCATGCATGCAGTCATAATGACAATCAGTTATTTTTTCCACTCATTTTTCTTACTTCCTTCGTCACGGTTTAGAAGGCGCGGTTCCGTTTACATGCATTTCCAGAATAGAAGAGGATTGAAGCGCGTGATATTTAATGCTTGATTAATTAGAAGTACGAGTAGGCTGCATGCATTTCTTGTTTAGTGGTTGTGTGAGTTAATGTGCATTATCTTCTCAAATAGCTAGGCGCCGTGCGGTTATTGTGTGAGCACTTGTAAAAAAAATAAAGCCAATCAAGATTCACCTTGGTCCGAGAGATTGCTCATGCGCGCCTTCTAAACCGTGACGGAGGGAGTACATACATGCTGATGGTCCGAGTAAATAAAAAGAAAAGCTAGCTTTAAAAGCATGTATTAACTTTTACCTTGAAACATGTAATATGCGTTTGTGGCCTTGTATATATAAAGATAAAAGGAATAACAACGTTGTCCAAAGGGTAGTGTTAGGAATACAATTTCTTTAGAATTAGGCTAATTAATTAGCAGATTTCTTGGAATATTCTATCTAGCCTTTAGAATATGAACTTTGTCCATACACTGTGTATTCGAATCGACGTCGTGCCTCTTCTAAACGACGCAACTATTGTAACCGCCATTATACTAGCGGTTGTTTAGAACATATAAATACATGCAGTCATTGTGAATAAAATTACTCCATTCACTTTAATATCTTTCTTGTTTCTTTTCATGAGCGATCGCGCTCGCCAACTAGTTGCTGGAACAACTCAACCTGTACAAATGGGCTTGGACGCTGGCCCAGAGCCGCAGGTTTGCTGATTTTGCTATGAGTTGTTTTGGCAATTTCATATGCCTCATCGAAATCCTCATCCACCTCCAAAACAAACACCCCCACCCTCCTGAAACTGGAAGAACGTAATGCTCATGCTGTTTTGTCATAGTACATATTTTGGGCCTCTAGAGTGAAAACAAACGCACATACTGATGCTGCAACCAAAGTTCAGACTCGGATGGCCCGGCCGCACGGAACCCGGCACACCGTTGGTGGATCCATCATCCACGCCAAAGAATTTCACCACAATCAATTGCAGAACTGTGTTTTTTTGTTTGAACAGAAAAGAACAGCAACAGCAGAACTGTCAACTGTGGTACGGGTACTGGTAGTGGTAGGGTTCAGGCACGCTTCTTCTTCTGGACGCTCCTCTTATCTCGTCGTCCTGGTCTCCTGTTCCGAGCCACCCCGCGCCGAGGAGACGCCGACCATCTTCTCCTCCTGCCGCTGCTGCTTCTCGCAGTCCAGATCGGGCGAGCCGGCCTGTTCCTCGCCGCTCGCCGCTCCTGCCTTGTACTCTTGATCCTTGTCCTTGCCCCAGAGCAGCATGTAGAGACCCAGGATGACCACCACTCCTCCGATTATGCTGGTCAATTAATTAACAACTACTATCACTAATTAAGCTGGTGAGACACCCGTAGTCGATGCGCGCGCGCACGCACGCATGCAGCATAGCACGGACACTCATGCTCATGTTGTGTCCAGGTGGTTGCCATGCCGGAATTCAAAGGAGCACCGATTCAGTTGAGGAGCAGCGAACATGCACCGCACCACACCACACGCATGTACGTACCTCCCGACGTATAGGTTCTCGCCGAAGATGAAGTAGGCGAGGATGGCCACCATGATGGTGGACACCGGGTTGAACATGGTGACGAACACGGGCCCCTTCTTCTCCGTGCACCACAGCTGCGCGAACACCGTGAACCCGCTGCACGCGATCCCCTGGTTCGTTCGTGCACACACTTCATGAGCACTGGCTACATGGCGATATGGTGACCACGGAAGGTGAGAAGACAAGAGCAGGAGGGGGCACGTACGGAGTAGACGATGCACCAGAACTTGAGGCCGAAGCCGATGAGCCAGTCCTGCTTCTCGTGCTGCAGCAGCACCGTGAAGGCCACCGACTGGACCCCGCCCACCGTGGCCATCCACGCCGTCAGCGACAGCTCCGCCGGGTACCGCTTCACCGACGTCGCCTGCATGATGTACCACACGGACCAGCACACGCAGCTGGCCACGGCCAGGAGCGACCCCTTGAGCCACCCGTCGTGCGCGGCGTCGCCGCCGCCGGGGATGTGCACCGGCGCCTTCCAGGGGCTCGCGATCGCCGCGCCCTTGTACAGCGTCATGGTGGTCACCCCGGCGAACGACACCGCCGTGCCGGCCACCTTCGCGAGGCCCCGCGCGCTCCGAAGGTCCACGATCTCTATCCGTAGCGCGATGGCGATGACGAAGGTGATGGAGGCCACGGTGTTGACCATGGAGGTGACGAACGTCGGGGACGTGTACTTGAGGCTCGCGAAGTACATGTTCAGGGTCAAGCTCACCCTGCAATTCCATCCAATTATTCTCAGCATCACTTCACTAGATAAATGTTCGTCTACGTACATATATATGCACTCTTCTAATTCCCAGGCATCCTTGCTCTTACCCCAGAAGCGAGAGCACGAAGATCTCCAGGAACAGCATCCATGTCATCTTGGGCCTCAACTTCCTGACGCCCAAAAAATCGAAGCAGAATTAGCAAAACAACACAGATTCATGTCGTCAAAGTCTGAATCTCCTGGTGTAACTAATCAACACAAGAGAGGTTACTTCTCGTGGTAGTAGGCGAAGGGCCAGAGGAGGACGGCGACGAGGAGGTGGCGGTAGGTGACGTAGACGTAGGGGTTGAGGCCGCGGTTGAAGGCGGCCTCGGTGACGAAGTACATCAAGGTGTAGCACAGCTGCACCATGATCATCATGTTGTGCGGCGCGTACCTCCTCCACAGCCCTCCCAGCCCCATCTCAGCCGCAGCCATGCCCAGCTTGATCAGCTTTCCCTCAACAAGAACTGAGTCGAAGAAGAACGCCAAGTGCAGAGCCTGCCTTTGTAAAAGGTTGTGGTGCCGTGGGATATATAGCTGTGTGGTGACGGCGAAGAAGAAGATAGCACCGGATGCATGGGGATGTCACTGTGATACACCTGAGCAGATTTGAATTACAGCTCCACCTGAGCAGCAGCAGGCAGCAGTGGCGCGTGGAATTTGGCATGCACTGGGCGGCTCTGAATCAATCCACACAACTACAGTATATGCATAGATTTGCACTGAGAGCAGTGGCAGAACTGATGCTGTCGGTTTTGGCCAGAACTTTGGTTAGTGCTGAAAGAGAATGGGGTTAAGTGATGAGCTCCAGCAGTGTAGGTTTTCATGTTTCAGAACACCCCACAAGCAAAACAAAACAGAAACAGTGGTACAATGTGGCATGCCAATCATTAGAGACGGCAATCATTGTATGAGGAGAGAGTTGTCACGTGCAGAAATAGTCCTGCTACTTAACCTAGCTACCATCGTTGACACATTTCTCGCACACCGGATGAAAAGGACTCATGATCGAGCCCAGTCCGAGTTCTCCGTCTTGTCTGTTCAGGTGTCACGAAAGTAGGATCCTCGTAAAATCTTGCACTCCTTTCTCTTTCTCTTTCTAGCTAGCACCATATGCTGATCTCAAATGGGCCGATGGAGAACATAATTTAGCTGGTGGAGAATCCTGCAAGTGCCTGGTGACCCCAAAAGTACAAAAGAACAAACTAAACCGTAATATAGCTAGAACACTAAACATCAAGACCCAAAAAAAGAAGAAGGAAATCATTTCGTGTCAAATGCTCATCGGTGCATGACGAAGGGTAAATCAGCTGCTTAAAGCTTGAGCCCCCTGTAACCTAGTACTATTCTTCAATTGATTACTACAAAACACCCAGAGTGAGCGTCAATGGGGCACCCACTACTCAAACCCCATTATTATGCTGACCTAATCGTGCTCTCTCTAGTCACTGATCACTTTACACCCTCTCTTTCCATTGCAGGAAGGGATTCTGAATCTGCACTCATCGACCACGACTAATCAAAACCACATCAGTTAGCTCCTCCCCCTTTCAATTGGATCGTCAGAGCTAGAAATGCAACTGATTTTGTTGGCATAGCTTTTGTGTGTGCAGACACACCATGTGTGGTGGTGCTGCTACCTAGTAGTGGTGGGTTAGTTGGATGTGGCATCCAGGTAGGCTCCCTCCCTGCGCCACACCTCGTTAGAACCAATCCTCAGCCAGATGAATATTGTTCCTCACGGAACTTACTTGGTCATGTGAACCGAGAGAATATATCCTACAGTTGCCGCACAACGTTATGTTTTGCGATGCATAGGCCCTTGGGGATAATGGATCGATTCATTTGATTGTGGAATATATTACCGTGTCTCAAAATTCTTGTCTTAAATTTGTTTACGTATGGATGTATTTAACCCTAAAACGTTGTATCTGGATAAATGTAAGACAATAATTTTGAAATGGAGGGAGTATGCATATAGCGTTCATGCTAATTGTCCGTCATGAAATCGGCATTGTGAGAAGAAAGGTGTGGCGTCCATGGAAATAGCAGCAGAGAAACGCAAGGATCGGATGCCTGCGTGGGCAACATGAATACTACATGATCTCCTAGAAATTCAAAGGGGCACGCAGCTAGCGGCCCGTGCAACCACTTGGCCGGCCTTGCTTCATGCATACTTTTGTCCGAGATTGCATGCTCCACCCACCCAAACTCTCCTGCTTTTTCATTTGACTTTGAAACTGTAATCTATCATACCTTTTGAACCAAAAGTTCAGTTTACGTTTTCATTGCATATTTGTGTTGCTTGCCATGGGGGCTTTGAAACAAGACCGTCTTGCATACATTTTAACAAGTTTTAAAACTTTATTAAGTTTTAAATATTAAAACTTGATAATTGTAACGCTAAGTTTTTGCCAGGTTCCACTAACTGTGTTACCATGTTCTGTATGAATCAGCTCCATTCTTAATACTAGAAAAATGTTTACAGTTTAAGTTCTACTATTTGAAACTTTGTGAATTCATCATTCGTTCTTATCGAGTTATATTAGTTGAAAAACATGCCATGTCCTGGCGAGTTATTTGTTGCAACGCTGCCAATAGCAAGCACGTCTATGATCTATGAAGAGGAGACTGTGATGGACCTGGGAGACGATCAATGATGACCTAAGACGACCAAGGGGAAGGAGGGTTCACAACGGGGGGTTAGAGAGGAAGCAGGTCAGGATGCTGTGGATCGGTGTGAGGCCTAGAAAATAGGGAGTGACTAGAACTCAGCTAGCTCAGATTTTCTATGGTCTCATTCACATAATCTCATTGTATTTTTGTATTTATCCTTTTTGTTTTTTTAGTCCATTATTTTATTTTTTGGGGTTGACATGTCATATTTTTAGTAGTCATTGCTATGCGTTTTATCTAGCCGGTACAAAAACTATTCGTTCGGTTTTTATTGCTGCATGTCTCATCTTTTAAAGAAAATCACCGATAAAACTAAAAAAAGAATGAGCAAAAAAAGTTAGGTAATGGCTTGTTAGCTTCAACTACTTTGACCACTAAACATTCTTGTAAAAAAAGTAGTGTGTCCTTATTATATGAATTGTGATGTAATAACTTGTATTTTTCTTAGTAAAAAAACAACTTGATTCTAGCTTTTTCCTGTAGTTGCTACACAAATAAAATTTGCAGTTGCGACCCGCCTGTGAATACTTGTAGTTGCGACCCGACTATAAATACTTGCAATTGCGCCCCGACTATGAATACTTGCAATTGCGACAGGATTTTGAATACTTGCAGTTGGATTAGACTTTGAATACTTATAATTGCGACCCGGCTTTGAATACTTGCAGTTACGACTCGACATCGAATACATGCAGTTGCGACCCGACTTTGAATACTTGCAGTTGCGACCCGACTTTGAATACATGCAGTTGCGACCGACTTCGAATACATGCAGTTGAGACCCGACTTTGAACACTTGCAGTTGCGACCCGACTTTGAATACTTGCAGTTGCGACCCGACTTTGAATACATGCAGTTGTGACCGACTTTGAATACATGCAGTTGAGACCCGACTTTGAACACTTGCAGTTGCGACCCGACTTCGAACACAAGCAGTTGCGACCCGACTTTGAATACTTGCAGTTGCGACCCGACTTCGAATACATGCAGTTGCGACCCGACTTTGAATACTTGCAGTTGCGACCCGACTTCGAACACAAGCAGTTGCGACCCGACTTTGAATACTTGCAGTTGCGACCCGACTTCGAACACAAGCAGTTGCGACCCGACTTTGAATACTTGCAGTTGCGACCCGACTTCGAATACGTGCAGTTGCGACCCGACTTTGAATACTTTCAGTTGCGACCCGACTTCGAACACAAGCAGTTGCGACCCGACTTTGAATACTTGCAGTTGCGACCCGACTTCGAATACATGCAGTTGCGACCCGACTTTGAATACTTGCAGTTGCGACCCGACTTCGAACACATGCAGTTGCGATCCGACTTTGAATACTTGCAGTTGCGGCCCGACTTAGAATACATGCAGTTGCGACCCGACTTTGAATACTTGCAGTTGCGACCCGACTTCGAATACATGCAATTGCGACCCGACTTTGAATACTTGCAGTTGCGACCCGACTTAGAATATTTACAGTTGCGACCACATTTCAAATCTTGCAGTTGCGACCCAACTTTGAATACTTGCAGTTGCGGCCCGACTTCGAATACATGTAGTTATGACCCGACTTTAAATACTTGCAGTTGCGACCCGTCTTTGAATATTTACAGTTACGATCACATTTTAAGTCTTGCAGTTGCGACCCCATTTTGAATATTAATGTCATTAATATAAAATTGAAAACAAAAAGAAGACACCAAAAACATTAAAAAACACGGACTAAAAAGTTAAAAAAACACTAGAAAGTAATAAATAAATAAATAATAAAAGCCTAAATAGACAATTTTATAATATATGATAACAAATGAACATTAAGTTTAATGAAATGAATACACTTATTTAGGAAAAGGAAAAGGAGTAGAATAAATTAGTTACAAAGTGTTTACATGTACAAGAAAGAAAGATTAAAACACAAAGTAGGAAAATATGAACAGAGAAACAGTAAATAAAAAATAAAAAATAAAACCGAATGATAACAAGAAGCAGAAAATGAAATTCAAAAAAGAAAAAAGAAGCTCACCTCGTTTCAGCTTCTCTCCCACAAGTACTTGTAGCATAGGACCAACAAAAAAAGGCAAAAAAAGATTAGCGTTGAAAAGCCAATAATGGTCCTAACCACACAAAGACACACAAAAAACAATGATAGAAATAGGAGAAAACTATACGCGTATAAATCTGAGTGTATTAATGTACTGGGTATAGAGGTGATTGAGACCAAAACAAAAACTCAGCTAGCTGAGAACTAGCAAAACCGTAGAAAATAACTCTATATTGTTCTTTTGGTATATGGATCATGTGGATCATGTGGTGCAATCTCCATTTCCTGCTATGGGTTAGATCAAAACCATTGATTTTATTTCTAGAATTACGGGTCCACACATGTACAGCCGGATAATTTTTGTGTGGGGGCTTCCTAACATATCTAATTATTTTCTCCTGCGTTGTGATTTTAGTATATGCTTCCTTGAAACGCTCTTATATTTGTTTACAGAGTGGGTAATAGATAGCTAGATGTATTGTAAAGATCTACTCCCTCCGTACATAAGTATAAGTCTTTTTAGAGATTACACTAGGAGACTACATACGAAGCAAAATGAATGAATCTACACTCTAAAATATGTTTATATACGTTCATATGTAGTCTTTTGATGAAACTTCTAAAAAAACCTTATATTTAGAAACGGAGGGAGTATTGATTTTGATCTAGTAATAAAGAGAGGGTTTCACTTTGACTACCGACCGTATATATTGCTTTGTTGTGAGAATTTTAAGCATTCTTTTTCATAGATACCAGATGCGAAATAATGTAGCTTTCATGAACATATCTTTTGCCAATCTTGGAGTTTGTGGAGGTTTTGATTATCTTCTTACATAAGCGTGAGAAATTTAAGGTTTTTTGTCATGAGAATGATTATGAGACTGTACACAGGGAGGAAAGTCTTAGTTGTTATTTTAAGTTCTACCATTGTTTTGTATATATTCTAATTGTTGACATGGTTGCCTTTCGATATATTAGTAAACTCACATGTACGTATGCACAATCACTTTTCATATATTATGGCTGCCACATTTTTTTCATGCAGCGTCATAGCTTTGCAAGAGACGTGCCTCTTCATGTGTGTCACATCCGGGTTGAAGATACTACCGATCAACTTTGAATTTACAATCCACCTCCGTATACGACACAATCTCCCATTAGGCGAGATTACTTGCTTTGAATATATATAAGTGATGATCCCACGCTAAATCCGGGGCGTTAATTATATAGATTGAGAAATCAAAATAGTTTTGATCATGTGGATCAATGTGAGGTCTCAAAAAGAACCATGTACCATTTTTTCGTATATAATGCAGATCATGTGATGCAGTTAATTTCCTACTATGGGTTTGATATAACTGTTAATTTTGTTTTTGGAATTAAGGGTCCTGACGATATATGTCTAGATGTTATGTATCATGTTTTTCGTATATAATGCAGTTCATTTCCTACTATGGCACTAGTAGAAAAAGGACCTATTGTCCCGGTTCGTGAGGGCCATTTGTCCCGGTTTTTGAACCGGGACTAAAGTGTTGGTACTAATGCCCTAAACATTTAGTCCCGGTTCTTGCATAAACCGGGACAGATGGGCCTCCACGTGGCCGGTGCGGCGAGCCCAGGCAGGAGGCCCTTTGGTCCCGGTTGATGACACCAACCGGGACCAATAGGCATCCGCGCGTCACCATCTCAGGTGCTGGTTTTTTTTGAAAGGGGGGGGGGAGGGTTTGGGGGTTTTGGAGGGTTAATTTAGGTGTTTCATATATTGTGTTAGCATGCTAATTAATAGAGAGAAGTGTCCTTTTTTATCTCCGTGCTTGGTCGACGCTACGTATACGTATAGAGAGGACTAGACACGCTAGCTAGTTAAGCAAATGAAGAAAACAGAAGATCGTCATGAACAGATGCATACAAAGAGAAGTGATATCGACCACCTCTCCTTCTCTGAGAGATTGGTCGAATAACAAGTTCTCGTATATATATCCGACGCTGCTGGCTACATATATACAATATAAGTATCTTTTACAATATAATTTCCTAATTAAAATTAAACCCTGCAGGGTCCACATAGTATTCTTCGTCTTTAGCGATCACGTGGTCAAGAAAAAATGCCGCCAATTCCTCTTGAATTCCTCGCATGTGCTAGTAGTTCATCTCGCATCCGAAATATCTAATTTGAAAAAGGGGGTCAATACATATATATGAATAAATGAAACTGAACAGAAATGATGGTAATAAAATAAAATTGTGAATATAATTATTTACGCACTTCATATTGTTTCTCGGAGTAGCCCTGCTCACAGGTCGTGTGGGGAATGGACTCGCAAATGTAGTATCCACAGTAATTAGTCCCTTCTTCCTGCCACAACCACTTTACAAGAAATAGAGGTCAATCAAACTGATAATTAGCAAGCATGCTAAATGGTATTGATGAAACTAGCGCTTGAATCACTAGGAGATGCGTGGAACATATATGCTACTATAGTACTTACTTTCGGGTGTCTAAACTGCAGCTTCTTTGGTAGTCCCGGAGTTTTTGAGGTGAATTTACTCCAAACCCTGTCAGACAAAGAAAACAATTACTTGATATCAGGAAATGAAAAAATTGAAGTTGCTGATATGGTGCGATAATGATAGATTTAACTTACGTCTCTAGAATTTCAGTCATGTTTGCGTACTTCTTGGGATCTTTTCGTCTCGAGTCTAAGACGGTTACTAGTCCCTGCTCAAGCGTAATCTCTAGGAGAATATAGTGGAACCTGCGCACGCATGCATAACTCATCAATTACATTACTATAACCTCGACTAATAAGGGAAACCGAATATGCACAAGACAGTAACACTCACTCGAAGTTGTAAGGGAAGAGTATTATAGCTTTGTTTTGATTTAATATAAACGATTGTAGCAGCTTGGCCTCGATATCTTTGGCCTGAAATTTAACCATATATGCATCTATGAGATTTGTGTTAATGAACCCAATATCACCGATTTGTCTTTTCTTCAATTCAGCGATCTTCAATCTGCATAATATAGTGAGAATAATTAAAGATACATGCAATGAAAGAGCTAACCTATATATAGAGACTTAATGACAGAAGTAGTACTACTTACAGGCAGTAACAAGTGATAATTGACTTATCGAGGGCCTTTAGATTGAAAAACTCGAAGAACTCCTCAAATGGAACATTCAACAGATCAATTCCAACGAGGTCATGCTCCTCTTTAACTCTGAGCGTCAAAATATTCCTCCCCCCAGACTCTCTGCAGGTTTTCATATGCCAATCATGGAATCTTCGCATCATCGTTGTTAGAGATTTTTCATCTTTGACAAGAGGCTTCCCGTACACGTATCTGTGTTCGTCCACCTCCAAGAAATCAAAATGTGCATCGTCAGGCAGGTAATCTCCAAGATCGTTATAACCGGGCACCATCCCGCCCGGATGATTTGCAACGACGCTAGACACCTGGAGCGGGGGCAACGATTGGTTCGCTTGTTCGCCGAGTTGGGCAACTTTTTCCCCAGCTCGTCGTTCTGCTAACCTTTGAGCACTGACAGTACTTCCCGACCGCTCCGCTTCGATAAATGACTTTGTAAGAATGCGCTCATAGTTGTCTTTCACCGGAGACTTTGGTGGTTTCGTCAGGGCAGCCAGAGTACGCTTCGCTTTTACCGGATCTATCTTCTCCTCCGGAGGTGGATTTTTCTTTGCTTTGACCCCTTCAAAGAAGTTGGTCACTTCGGCTTGCACGATCTTTGCGTTTTCCTCCTGGCTCCTCTCGTATGGTAACTTCTCTAGAGTCTTCAGAGAGGACCGTATATGTATTGCCTGCCTCTGGCTGTACTGCTAGACGCCGGAGCAGACGGAGCGGCTGCGGCTATCTTTCCTTTCTTACGAGGCGGAGGAGAAGGACGACGCGCCGGAGGAGCCGGAGCGGCGGCGGGTCTCTTCCGCCCTTGTTGACGAGGCAGAGAAGGAGGAGGCAGCTGGCTGCTCGGGCGCGCCGGCGCAGGCGGAGAAGGAGGCGGAGTGCCGCCACGCGTCGGAGAACGAGGCTAAGTGCCCTGATCACTCGCCGGAGGAGGCGGAGGAGGAGGCGGAGTGCCCTGACTCGCGGGAGGAGGAGGAGGAGGCGGAGGCGTCTAGTTCGGAAGGTTGATGAGCTCCTTCCGCCATAGGCATGGAGTCTTCAGAGAAGAACCCAGCCGAATCTCCCCTTCACCCGTAGGGTGGTCAAGCTCAAGGTCCTCAAATCCGTCCGTTATTTGATCCACCATCACCGTAGCATATCCTTCTGGAATCGGCTGGCCGTGGTAGGTTGAGCCAGGTTCATTAGGTATAATAGAGCCAACAGTCGCCTTGACTTTCAATGTCATCCATCACGTCATAAGGTGGCAATGTTGAGACTCTGTGATAGCATCCACGGGGTAGCCCGTGAAGACAGGCTCCAGCTGCTGAGTCTGCTCGGTGGAAGCCACGCTGCTTCTCCGCTGAGATGGCGGGGTAGCTTCAGGGGAAGCTTCAGCAGGTCGTTTGCTGCGATCTGCTTCTCGTTCCTCTAGCCCTTGTACCCTTTCGTGCAGCGCCTGCAGTTGGCTATGCTCCACTTTCTTCCTCCTCTCCTGGGTTTTGTAACCCCCTGCGTCCGGAAACCCAGTGTTCCACGGAAGGGAGCCTGGCGTGCCTCGTGTCCGTCCAGGGTGCTCAGGATTCCCGAGGGCCATTGTGAGCTTGTCCTTCTCTCTGTCTGGAATGAATGTCCCTTCCTGTGCTGCGGCGATATAGTGCCGAAGCTTCCTGACGGGTATTCACAGTTGCTCTTCCGTCCAAACGCACTTCCCTGATACAGGGTCCAAGGTTCCGCCAACCCCGAAGAACCAAGTCCGGCAACGGTCTGGCCATCTCAATGTCTCTGGTTCAACCCCTTTAGCAATCAGGTCATTCTCAGCCTTGTCCCACAAAGGTCGGGCTTTGAGGTAACCACCTGACCCCGTGCGATGGTGATGCTTCTTCTTCGCAGCATTTTCTTGTTTGTCTTCTTACTCTTTTCCGATGTCTTGTGGGCCACAAATGCGGGCCATTGATCTCTGATCTTCTCAAACCGACCGGTGAATTCTGGTGTCTCTTCTTTGTCGACAAACGTTTTCAGCTCATTCTTCCACCTCCTAAATAGTTCTGCCATCTTCTTAAGAGCATGAGACTTGATCAATTCCTCTTTAACTGGCTTCTCTGGATCCTCCTCTAGCGGTAGGGTGAAATTTGCCTTAAGCGTTGTCCAAAGATCTTCTTTCTGCATATCGGAGACATAAGACGTCGGCACCTCAGGGTCTTCCTTCTTTGGCTTTAACCATTGCTAGAAACTGATCAGGATCTTGTCCCTAACAAGAACCCCGCACTGAGCACGAAATGCACCCCTTGTCCGGATGGGTTCAATCGGCTTGCCATCGCGCGCGATTGCTGTGATCTCAAACCTTTCATCCGAGCGCAACTTTTTCTTCGGGCCTCGTTTCTTTACCGAAGTTGAGCTCGATCCGGAGGGCTAGAGAAAAAAAGAAGAAAGACGAGAGTTAATTAATATGTCTACATATGAAAACAATGAATGCATCAATTAACTAGTCAGCACGGGCTTAACTAATATATATATACCTGGCCGGACTCGGTTCGGTCACCGGAGCCGTCATCACGGGCTCCTTCTTGTACCTCCATTGGGTCACCGAAGCCATCATGAACATAGCCCTCTTCTTGTACCGGCATTAATGGGTCACCGGAGCCATCATGAACATAGCCCTCTTCTTCACCCGGTCCTTCCTGACCATCGGTGTCGTAGAGAAACGACGCAACGACATCACTTCCTTGTGCGATTATCTCCCCCAACATCGCTTCTGTTGCTTCGTCTCGGGAGTGATCCATAGTTTCTGCAAATATTTACAACATGTCAATTATTATTCAAACATGGTACAGATGGATATATATTAGTGGCAAACGTAGAACTAGCTAGCTAATCACAATAAGGAATCATGTTAGTGGCCTCGACGCTGCTTCTCTAGGGTTTGGGGTGGCCTAGACAACGCTTCAAGGGTTTGGGGTGGCCTCGACACAACGCTTCAAGGGTTTAGGGTGGCCTCGACGACAACGCTCTTTTAACTTGGTAAATTTGAGTGGCCTCAAGAGAGTTTGTCGGGTAGGGGCGCGGCGGGAGGGGGTAGGAGACCAACATCGTTTTTTTCTCTAGGGTTTGGGTGTCCTCGAGAGTTTTGGTCGAGCGAGAGGGCCGAGGGGGGTGCTCCCATGGTATAAGTTATCACGGTCGAGAGTGGGTATATATATCGACCGCCCCTCATGTCGAAATTATCCGGGAGGGGGTTATATCGACAACGACGCGACATACATATACATGTGAAAATAATGTTATCGGGGAGGGGGTATATTGGTACCCCCTCATGTTGAAGTTCGATCGGGAGGGGGTATATCGACAACGACATACCCGATAAAAAATAAGAAGACAAAAGAAGAAATAAAAAGAGGAGAAGAACAAAGGAATAGAAGAGAAGCAATCGAAGAAAAAAAAGAAAGAATGAGGAGTTTCTATTTTTTTCTTCTTTCTCCTCTATTCCTTTCTTCTTCTCCTCTTCTTTTTCTTCTTTTTTCCTCTTCTTATTTATTTCTCCTCTTCTTCCTCTCCTCTTCTTCTCCTTTCTTCCTCTTCTTATTTTCCTTTTTTCCTCTCATTCTTTTTCTTCTTCTTCGTTATCTTCCTAGCTATATATAATACTTTTCTAAAAATGTAACTTTTGCATATACAAAACTTTTTCTTCTTCTTCCTTCTTCCTTCTTCCTTCTCTTCCTTCTTTTCCTAAATATATAAAACTTTTCTAAAAATGAAACTAACCTAAAATGTACTAAATCAGAGAACATATATAGATAAAACTAACCTAAAATGTACCCAAATGTACTAAAAATCTAACTTTTATATGCACAGAGAACATACATACATATATACATTTTTATAAAAATGCAAAAAACAAATCATTATTTATATGAACAAAAAATCTAAAAAAATGACATATAATCAGATATACACACATACATATGCTCACACATATACACATAATCTCGAAAAAAACATCATATAATCTAAAAAACAAAGGAGAGGACAGGGTGGGCGGCGCCGGCCTGACCAAGGAGAGGTGCGGCGTGGTCGGGGCAGGGGCAGAGGCACGGCGCCGGCGTTGGTGTAGAGGGCGGCGACGGCGGCGTGGTCGGGGCAGGGGGGATGGCGATCGACGAGGCAAAGGGCGGTGACGACGTCGACGGGGTGGGTAGGGGCGCGGTAGAGGCACTGCGAGGGCGCGCAGCGTGGTCGGGGGGCAGGGGCGACGACGGCGTGGTCGGGCCGGGCAACGGCGGCGTGGTCGGGGGCGCGACAGAGGCACGGCGAGCTCGGGCAGCCTGGCGTCGTCGTCGGAGGGATCGAAGAACTGACGAAATTTTCACAAGTGCTGGCTTATATAGCAAAGCCATTGGTACCGGTTGGTGCCACCAACCGGTACTAATGCCCCCTTTAGTCCCGCTTGGTGCCACCAACTGGGACCAAATGTCACTTTTCAGCAGCCCAAAGGGCAGGAAGCAGCGGCCTTTGGTCCCGGTTGGTGGCACCAACCGGGACTAAAGGTCTAACCGGGACTAAAGGTCACTTTTCAACAGCCCAAAGGGCGGGAAGCGGCGGCCTTTGGTCCCGGTTGGTGCCACGAACCGGTACCAATGCACCCCCTTTAGTCCGGGTTGGTGCCACCAACCGGGACCAAAGGCCCTTGTGCTGCCCGCGTCGCGGCCAAAGTTTAGTCCCACCTCGCTAGTTGAGAGGGGCGCGCAGTGGTTTATAAGCCCCACTACCGCACCCCTCTCGAGCTCCTCTCCACTACAGGCTTATGGGCCTACTTGCTACTGCTTTGCCTGATGGGCCTTCTGGGCCTACTGCGGGCCTGAATCCTGGCCCATGGATGGGTTTCTAGTCGTATTCAAGCCGTGGTGGCCCAGTTGGTGGCATTTTATTATTATTTTTCCCAGTCTTTTGTTTTTTTTTCTTTATTTATTTTGTTTTGTTTCTACTTACAACAAAATACTTATTTATTTTATTTTATTTTGTTTATAATTACTTATTAATTTTATTTTATGATAATTATTTTTTGCTATTAAAGTTTCTAACAAAAAATATTCTTTATGAAAATTCTTTTTTGCTTTTAATGATTTTGAACAGAAAATACTTTGATAATTTTAGTTGCATGAATTTTATATAATTTTAGTTTCAATAATACTAGATATTGCTTATAATGTTTTGAACAGAAAAAACTTTGATAATTTTAGTTTCAAAATTTTTATTTATGTTATTATAGTTTTTTTGTTTCTACTTATCTATTTTATTAAAGTTCATATTATTTTGTTTCAAATTACTTATTTATTTTATTTTATTTTGTTTCTGACTTCATTTGTTATTTTTCATCATTTACTGATTATTTTGAGCTATAAGACCATGAAATTGAAAAGCATTTGAAATGAACTCTCAAAAGGTTCCAAGTTGGCATGGTATCATCATTTCACCCACATAGCATGTGCAAGAAAGTAGAGAGACTTACGGCAAAAACTGGATGCACGCCGTGTACAAAACAGACAATCTCCTTCGAAGTATCACGGTTTCATACGGAAACTCGTCTGTTACAAAGGGATTTCAATTTTTTTGAACTTATTTGAACCCCCTTGTTTTTCTGTGTTCAAAATGCATCATTCAATGCCACATCATCAATTTACAACCCTTTCTCAATTCATTTGTTATTTTTCATGCATTTACTGATTATTTTGAGCTATAAGACCGTGAAATTGAAAAGCATTTGAAATGAACTCTGAAAAGGTTCCAAGTTGGCATGGTATCATCATTTCACCCACATAACATATGCAAGAAAGTAGAGAGGCTTACGACATAAACTGGATGCACTTCGTGTACAAAGCGGACAATCTCTTTCGAAGTATCAGGGTTTCATACGGAAACTCGTCTGTTACAAAGGGATTTCAATTTTTTTGAACTTATTTGAACTCTCTTGTTTTTCTGTGTTCAAAATGCACCATTCAAAGCTGTAAGACCATGAAGTTGAAAAGCATTTGAAATGAACTCTGAAACCAAAGTACATACATAGTTCTCGAAAGCATTAAAACCAAAGTACATACATAGTTCTCATTGAACAACATATAGCTCTCGAGAGCATCTAATTAAACCATACATTGAAATTATGTAAAACATTTCAATGCAAAAACAAATGCGATCATAACCGCAACCAAGGTAACAACTGATCTAACTGCATAATGATACCAAGCTCGGTATGAATGGCATATTTTCTAATGTTTTTAATCTTCAACCGCATTGCATCCATCTTGATCTTGTGATCATCGACGACATCCGCAACATGCAACTCCAATATCATCTTCTCCTCCTAAATTTTTCTTATTTTTTTCCTTCAAGTAATTGTTTTCTTCTTCAACTAAATGTAACCTCTCGACAATAGGGTCGGTTGGAATTTCCAGTTCAACAACCTCCTAGATAAATAAAATCCATGTCACATTGGTCGGCATAATTGTCATAAACAATAAATGAACCAAATAGTTATGAAAAGATAATATATACCACATCTGAATCATAGATAGGACGAGGGCCGACGGGGGCGGATACCAAAACCATCGCACTATATAATAACAAGGAACAATAAAAGTAAGAAAATTAGACAAGTATCTATCTGCAGTCAGAATTTTTTTATTTCAAAAAGAAGATAAGAACAAGAGGCTCACCACGGTGGTGCCGGCGACGAGATCGGCGCGGGCGATCGACGGCGGTGAAGACGGGGCGGGGACGGGGCGTGACGTACCGCTAAATCTAGACAAATATCGTTGAAAATGGAGCTCGGAGGTCGACTTTTGAGAGGAGAAAGCCTAACTAGTGTGGCTCGGGCATTTCATCGAACACCTCATGTGCATGGAGGTGAACTAGAGCACCCCAAATGCCCTCTCCTCGTCGGCTTGACAAAAACAGAGCACTGTGGAGTGCTCTGCCGCGGTGGTGGGTATACGTAGGCAAGTTATTTGTCCCGGTTCTTGGCATGAACCGGGACTAAAGCCAACCCTTCTGTCCCGGTTCAAGCCACGAACCGGGACCAATGGTTGTGGGCCAGCAGCGAGGACCATTGGTCCCGGTTCGTGGCTCGAACCGGGACAAATGGTTCCACACGAAGCGGGACCAATACCCACGAGGCCCCGGCCGGCCCCGTGGGCTCACGAACGGGTCTAATACCCCCCATTGGTCCCGGTTCTTGAAGAACCGGGGCTAATGGGCTGGCCAGGGCCGAACGGTAGCCCTGTTTTCTACTAGTGTGGGTTTGATCTAAGTGTTAATTTTGTTTTTGGAATTAAGGGTCCTGGCGATATAACCCCATATATGTTTAGGGTTTTGCCTTTTTGTGGGATTTTCTAGGACATTTTGTTATTTTCCTTCGTATTGTGCTTTTAGTATATAATAGAAGATAGATAGATAGATAAATGTATTGTACTAATTCATTGGCTGTGATATAGTAATAAAAAGAGGGGTTCAAATATATTATACTAATTTATTGGTTGTGACCTAGTAATAAAAAGATGGATTCACTTGATTGCCGACATGATATATCGCTTAGTTGTGAGAATTTTAAGCATACACATCTTCTTCATATATACCATATGCCAAACAATGGAGCTTTTATGATTTTTTTGGCTAACCTTGCATTGTGCGGAGATTTTTCTTGTGCTCTTACATAAGCTTGCGGGTTTTTTCTCATAGGAATGAGAATGAGACATTTTTTTTATTGAAATGATAATGACATGTGTAGACATGAGTGGAAGAATGAGAATGCGATTTTTTTAAGGAAATGAGAATGAGATGTGTATAAATGAGAGGAAGGTTCTAGTGGATGTTTTAACATTCATCTCAACTTTCTTTATATACTCTAATTCATGGCATGGCTGGCTTTCAATATATTAGTACGCTCACACACGTGTGTATGCATAAACCACTTTATACATTTATACATTATGCCTACGGTGTTTTCTCTACCATGTTTGAGCCTTACAAGAGAAGTCACATCCCGATTGAAGATATTGTCGGCTAGATTTAGATTTGCAATCTACCTCCGTATACGACACGATCTCCGACAATATGGACTTCCATCAAATGAATAAATTGTGTTCTGACATGAGCATGTGAAATTCAAGGTTTTCCGCTCATGAGAATGAGACATCTTTTCAATGAAATGAGAACGGGATGTAGACATAAGAGGAAGAATGACATTTTTAAAAGTCAAATGAGAATGGGACGTGTGACCGTGAGAGGAAGGTTTTAGTAGTTTTCTAGGTTCATTCGCTAACGATTGTCTTTAAATACTCTAATCGATGACATGTTTGTCTTTGACATATTAGAACACTAATGTATGTATGCATAAACTATTTTATGCATTGCACCTAGCATGTTTTCCCCGGCCACGTCCTAGCCTTGGAAGGCACGTGCATCCTCACATGTCACATCATTCGTTTACAACACAATCTCCTATAATATCGACTCCCATCAAATAGGATTTCATGCTTATGTAAGTATGGATCTCTTGTTAATTTCGAGATATTAATAATAGATCAAGCAATCAAAATACTTTTGATGGCATGGACTAATGTGAGGCCTAAAATGAACCATGTATTATGCTTTTAGAACATACCCAACATGTGATGTAAAATAGGACACACGAAGCAATTTTAGGGCACTGTAAAGCGAGTTTTAGGGTGCTAGAAAATTTTCTTCTCCTACAGAAGATGTAAAATTGATGCCCTAAAATACATCATATATTTTTTTCGTGGGGTGTCCTATTTTGCATCAAACGTTGGAGTAGCATTTTAGGCACGAAATGATGTAAAACAACCGTTATCTTGTGGTCCTGTGTGGCTGCCGATGCATTGAAAATTTTGCGGTAGCCGTGCGACTGCTATATAACAACTCCGTTCATTTCTTCTAATTAATTCCTCGTGATTCATTTTCAATAGTCGACAGAGACCCTTAGCCGACCATTATTTTCTATACAGAATTTTGGCCAAAATTTCCCAAAAAAAACGAACTACAATGAAATTTCGTAAGCCTTTTTTTTTTCTCTTAGGGAATGAAATTTCTAAGCCGAAAAAGGCCAGCCGGAGAGGATCGCAGCGCGTGGACGCAGTGGCCTGCTAACCTGAGCCTAGTTGGCCGTTCGACCGGTAAACGAGATGTCTCTCGGCGCTCCAACCCAAGCCCAACCGTGCCCAAGCCCAACGGAGCGGGAGAGCCGATCGCTGCTGTCGCTGCTCACTCGGATTACCCGCCGGCGCCGCCGCCGCCGCACTGGCCGCGCGACGTTTCCCGGCTTAAACCCTCCTCGCCGCCCCACAGCCGCTAAACCCCACGGCGATGCGGCGCCTCCACAGATCCCTCCTCCTCGCCGCCCTCTCCAGCCCCCTCGCCCGCCACCGCCCCCCTCTCCCTCTCCCTCTTCCTCTCCACCGACCCCCGCCTCCCCACCCGCACCGCCCTCTCCCCTTCTCCACCGGAGCCCTAGCCACGCCCCCTCCCCCCGACGCGGCGCCGACCGCCCAGCCCGCGGCCGCCGCCGCCCTCGCCGCCCTCGAGGCCGCCGAGCGCCAGGAGTCCTCGGGCGACCACCAGGAGTCCTCGGGCGACCACCAGAAGGCCCTCGACCTCGCCCTCAAGGCGCTCGGGCCGCTGCAGGAGTCCCACGGCGGCTGGTCGCTCCCGGTCGCGCGCGCGCTCCGCCTCGCGGGCGCCGCGACCTGCCGCCTCGGCTCCCTCGCCGACAGCCTCGACTCCCTCGAGGCCGCCGCCGAGATCGTCGACTCCCTGCAGGGCGGCAGCGCCGAGGCCGCCACCGTCGCCGCCGCCGTGCACGAGCAGCTCGCGCGCACCAAGACGGCCGTCGGCCGCCGGTGGGAAGCGGTGGCCAGCTTCCAGCGCGCGCTGGAGCTGAAGTGCCGGTTCCTGGGTGCAGGCAGTGCGGAGCTGGGCGATGCTTACAGGGAAGTCGCCGAGGCCTACGCCGGGGTGTTGTGTTTCGATAAGGCGCTGCCGTTGTGTCTGAAGGCGTTGGATATTGCAGAGAAGCGGTCCGGTGAGGGCTCCGCGGAGGCGGCTAAGGTCCGAAGGATCCTCGTGGTTGCTTATACCGGGCTGGGTCGCCATGAGGAGGCGTTGGAGCAGAATGAGCTTGTTAGGATGGAGTATGAGAGGTTGGGGATGGATGCAGAGCTTTCGCTGGTTGAAATCGACGGGGCCAGCCTGCGTATTATGTTGGGGAGAACAGAGGCTGCGATGAATGACCTTAAGAAGGTGATGAAGCGGGCTAGCAAGGATAGCGAGGAGCGTGCGCTAGCGTTTGTCGCGATGGCGAAGGTTTTGTGCTCCGAGGAGAGGTCCAGTGACTCGAGACGGTGCTTGGAGATTGCTCGTGAGACTCTTGATGCAAAGCGTTCTGTAAACACTGAACGGGTCGCTGGGGCATACACCGAGATATCGATGTTGTATGAGTCAATGAATGAATTCGAGATGTCTTTGTGTTTGATGAAGAAAACACTTGCGTTTCTTGAGGGTGCCTCAGGGATGGAGCACATTCAGGGGAGCATCTCTGCAAGGATGGGTTTTCTCCTCCTGCTGACAAAACGAATTGATGAGTCTGTTCCTTTTCTGGAGAAAGCTGTTGAGAAGTTGAAGAACTGCTTTGGACCAGCGCATTTTGGGTTAGGATTTGCTTACAAGCATCTGGGCGAAGCGTATATTGAAATGGGCCAACCGGAATCATCTATTAAGTTCTTTGAACTTGCAAGTGACATCATTAATGCTGCATTTGGGCCGAAACATGAGGATTCCATTGAGATCCTTCAGTGCATTGCAAATGCATATGGACTGATGGGGAGGTAATTTCTTTTGCCCTTTTCATATTTACTAGTCTTTGAAATAAAGATGCTGCTATCCTGTATAGTTGCCTGTAGGCTATTAAGTTATCCAGAGTTTATCTATGAAACTGAAGGCAGCATGGGATGTCTCAGTTGAAGTACTACACTCCTGCTCTGCCGTCGTAGAAACTGACTGAGCGATTTTTAGATAGTGTCAGAAATATCATCAACATTCTATATGTGTTATGTTGTGCAGCACATTCAGTAGCATTTCATTTGGTTTTCCTATATATGAAGTAATTGAGCAACTATATGGTGTAGTGCCAATTATGAATAGTAGGTCATTATGCAACCACTGCTGCAGTTGTTATTTGCATAGAAGAGTCTCCGGAAGTCCTGCTGTTGGTGCTTGCAAAATAATAATAATAATAATAAAAATAATAAACTTTGCCTGCAGACTTTTTCTTTCCATATCATTCTGGTGGTAGCATAGATGAAATATAGAAAGAAAAAAAAAGTTTAGTTGTTTCCTAATACAGAAAGGGACAGCCCTACATTGAGATAGAAAATAACTGTACACAATTAGAAGGGAAATCCTGCTTACAGCACAGTTTAACCTTATAAACCCGAAAGTGTAAACTCAAGCTTGGCCAAGTAAGGATGTAGTGCTGAACTGTTACGAAAGGTACGAGTCATGACAGCTTGAATTGTAACCTATACTATTTTAATTATAATTGATCTTTCTCAAGCACACTCCATGCATACCTGCAGATATGGATGGATTTCCCATTTATTAGCAAATATAACACTCTTGTATGGAAAACTGAAGATCCCATGTTTGGTGCTTTATGCCTTTATGAATTATGACTAATGAATGAATGTGAAACTATATTGAAGTTGCACTATCTGTTAGGTAATGCTTGTTCTGTTGGTTTGTGTGATACTGTTAGCATTTTGCTGAATTGAACTCCCTCCTAGTGTGGCCCATGTACATGGTAAAAAGCAGATGCTGCATTAATTAGCATATGCATTGTTGAGCAGTCAGTTATTTGATTGCTGACTTAAATTTATGTTTTGTCGGTTAGGTCTGTTATGGAACAACTGGATGCAATTTTCCGACCATGTTCTAACGATTTATAGTAAAGCACTTCTTATATATGTCGTGGATACCCGTGTCGCTATTTTACTTTTGATACTGCTTCTTATTGCAGTTACAAGAATGCCATGGATTTTCAACAACGAGTTATAGATGCTTATGAAAGCTGTGGCCCTAGTTCGAACTATGAGATACGAGAAGCTCATAGGCTTCTAGAGCAGATAAGGAAGAAGGCGGAAGGGTCACGTTCTGCAGTGTTTCCTGCAAATACATTGCCCGTGCTTCCTGAAAACCGATAATGCCTCTCCTGGCATCTGTTTGATGAAGACGACTCAGTGGTAAACTAAGATTTCATCGGCGACCCTCTCAGGTCTTTTAACTACTATTTTGGCGCCCAATGTCATTATGTGGTTAATTTACTTACCAATGGAATTATATGTGTCACGTCTAGCATTTGGGAAGACAGAGCATGCAGATTATCCACCTTCAGATTATAGGTAGCAAGTATGATTGTACACAGTTTTCATCAATATCACTTGAAGAATGTTTCGATGTATTTTCTGATTTCATGGGCATTTTGTCACAGAATTATTTCTGGTTGGACTGGATTGACAATATTTAGTTACTATTCCGACCATATAGACATACTTCACAAGTTCACAGTGTAGATTCATTTATTTTGCTCCGTATGTAGTCCGTAGTAGAAAGACTTATATTTAGGAACGGAGGGAGTAAAAGAGTATTTCATGAAAGTCGCAGATAAACATCACTCACGGGCTTGGTTGGGTGCTGTGACTATATCATTCACATCTGCCCCCAGAATTTTCTGTTGTTTTAAGCATACCTGCCCAGTTCCTAATTGCCTGCAGGAGTGCGGTTGTATTAGGTTGTGCATCACGCATGTTGATTCACTGTGCTCAGCTATTGCCAAATACCCCCTCCGTTCCTAAATATAAGTCTTTTAAGATATTTCACTAGAAGTCTACATACGGAGCAAAATAAACGCATCTACACTCTAAAATATGTCTATATACATCCGTATGTAGTCCATTAATGAAACCTCTTTAAAGACTTATATTTAGGAACAGATGGAGTAGTTTGGTAGGTAGATACATTTTTGTTTCACTCATATGTACAATTATGAGGCCCATATTATAATTTTGTTTCTCCTCAACTGAAGCTCATATGTGCTACCCAATATAGGCCACCATTTTAGTATTCTGCGTTGTGCATTGTAACCAGATGCGCCAAATTCACCCATGTAGCTTGTCTTTTATAGAAGATTATGCTATATGATAACTGCTACAGTATGTTTCAAACAACAATGTTTCTACGAAACTTGGTAGATCTGGATGACTTTTGCAGGCATTGCGCAGCACATTCTTGGTGCATCGGAAATTTGGGCTTCTGCACTTTGGTGTTTTGCAAATTTATACTGGTGGTATTCATCATTGGGCTTTCAGTTTAATGAAATTGATGGCAACTGGATGTATGTGCAAGTTGGAGATGTCAGGTGGTAGTGCCGACAGTTTTGCAGCGACCCACCCATTGATTACGTAATTCTGTTATCCAGCAATG
Organism: Hordeum vulgare subsp. vulgare; assembly: GCF_904849725.1. Lineage (NCBI taxonomy): Eukaryota > Viridiplantae > Streptophyta > Magnoliopsida > Poales > Poaceae > Hordeum > Hordeum vulgare. The sequence goes on from NC_058521.1 coordinate 581,904,392, forward strand.
ATGTCTTCATGGAAATGCCAAATGAGTGCACGATCCTTGCAATGGTGGGACTGGCCTTGCAATGGTGGGACTGGCCAAAGGACCAAGGAACAGAAAGAATCCCATTAATCATCAGCATGTGCATCCATTAAGATTTGAGTTATGCAAGGCTGGTAATCTCACATCTTTTTTGTTTTTGAAACGGAGGCACAAGATTTGTCTCGTATATTAATTAAGAAGGAATAGAGTTTTTTTTAGGATTACAACAACCTAGAATGTAGCAAAGTCGTTACTCTCATTGTTTCCAATTTCTTGCCGCCCGCCATGACTCAAAGGTCTGTGTTGTTTTTGATGTTGCGAAGAAGAATTGTTGATGAAGTGCTCTTGTGATGGAAGACACAAGCATTTCGCTCGTTCCAAATGGTCCATGAAGTGAGCATGGTAAGTGTGGCCATGGCCTTCCGATGACGTCGGAGATTCCCACCCACCACTCTTCGGCGGACCGCAAGAGGTGCCAAGTGGTGGTGTTAATGTGTGTGAGTTGCAACCACTCCTTGATCATGGTCCAAAGCATGACAGGGAACCGACACTTGAAGAATACATGGTCGATGGACTCATTCTCCCGCTTGCATAGCGGACGCATGCCACATTATGGCCATCCACATTTGGCCAGTCTATCTGTGGTCCAGATTCTGATCTGGATTGCCAACCAAGCAAAAAAGTTCACCTTTGGAGGCCGCCAAGTCTTCCATACTGAATCCAACTAAGCAAAAAAGTTCACCTTTGGAGACGGCCAAGTCTTCCATATTGTATGCTTTGGGGGAGGGGGGTTGATATCATAGAATTGGGTCTTGTAGACGGACTCCCACGGAATAAATTCCATTATCGTGCGATTCCAGAAAGTGTCATCCTCGGCTTCGTCCTATGGCTGGAAGGCATGCAAGATGGCCCATAGCTCAAGGAATTGGCAGAAGTGGGCAATAGTGAAACTTTGGGTCCAACTTGATCTTGGAGATCAAGGCATCGTCCTGCAAGGCCTCCCCAACCTTCCAATTTTGCCTTGTGGAAGCCGGAAAGATAAGAGGAGCGATGTCCTTGGGCTTCCAGTCTTGCACCTAAGGGGAATCCCGAAAAGGAGTTCGTGCCCCATTGCCAACGGTGATGGTCATGGACGAGTAGAAGAGCTCGAAATCCAATTCATCATAAGGGTTTTCCATTCCAACCCACATTTTTGTTCGCTCCTTTCGTTCGAACTAGAGCCACCTTAGCTTGAGAATTCTTGCAAATTTCTCCGTGTGTTTAGAACACCAAGACTCCCAAATTCAAGGGGCGACACATTGTCTCCCAATTCACTTTACATTTCACACATGTGTTTTCTGTTTTTTGTTCTCGTCCAAAGAAAGGTTGTTTCAAGCTTGTTGACATTACAAAGAGTATGTGGTTGGATGATTAGTGGGGTGATGAAGTACACTTCTTGGGAGGCGAGTACCGAGTTGACGGGAGTCGTGGACCAACTTAGTAGCCACCCTGTCATCAAGGAATTAGAAATCAAACGTAGAGGGACATCCCCAAATATTTTATGGGGAAGGACATACAGGCCGTTGGGAGGCTTTGAAGAATGACCACTAAGCTTTTGATAAAGTTGGTATAGAAGCTCGTGACATCGTGAAAAGATGCAAAATACTGGCGATGTTGTCAATGTCTCGCTTGATGGGGGCCATGAAGACTGTCATGTCATTTGTAAAGGGAAGTGCGCAACACTGCACTACAACCATGATTTTGGTTAAAAGCCCTTTCTAGTTGCCACCTCAAGGATCCATTGCGGTGGGGACCGGGGGGGGGGGGGTCGATAGCTATGGCAAAGAGCAGAGAGGACAACGGGTCCCCATGCGAAGCCCGCGGCCATGAGCAATTGGCATGTTAGCAATCCCATTTAATAGGAGCGCAGTGATCCAATCCCGAAAAATGCTCGGGAAGGCTCGGCGTTGGAGAAGGTCGAGCATGTACTTCCACTTCACGGAGTCAAAGGCCTTTCGGATGTCGAGCTTGAAAAGGAGGGAAGGGGTTCTGCTTATGGCGTCGCCAGGCGAGGTTCCGCACAAACATGAAGTTGTCATGGATGCTTCTTGTCTTGATGAAGGCGCTTTATGTGCGAGACGAGAGCATGCATGTGTTGTTTGAGGCGGGTGGCAGGGATCTCAACAATAGTCTTGGCCACCGTATGAATGAATTGGGCGACACATTGCCTCCCAATTCACTTTACATTTCACACTTGTGTTTTCTGTTTTTTGTTCTCGTCCAAAGAAAGGTTGTTTCAAGCTTGTTGACATTACAAAGAGTATGGGGTTGGATGATTAGTGGGGTGATGAAGTACACTTCTTGGGAGGCGAGTACCGAGTTGGCGGGAGTCGTGGACCAACTTAGTAGCCACCCTGTCATCAAGGAATTAGAAATCAAACTTAGAGGGACATCCCCAAATATTTTATGGGGAAGGACATACAGGCCGTTGGGAGGCTTTGAAGAATGACCACTAAGCTTTTGATAAAGTTGGTATAGAAGCTCGTGACATCGTGAAAAGATGCAAAATACTGGCGATGTTGTCAATGTCTCGCTTGATGGGGGCCATGAAGACTGTCATGTCATTTGTAAAGGGAAGTGCGCAACACTGCACTACAACCATGACTTTGGTTAAAAGCCCTTTCTAGTTGCCACCTCAAGGATCCATTGCGGTGGGGACCGGGGGGGGGGGGTCGATAGCTACGGCAAAGAGCAGAGAGGACAACGGGCCCCCATGCGAAGCCCGCGGCCATGAGCAATTGGCATGTCAGCAATCCCATTTAATAGGAGCGCAGTGATCCAATCCCGAAAAATGCTCGGGAAGGCTCGGCGTTGGAGAAGGTCGAGCATGTACTTCCACTTCACGGAGTCAAAGGCCTTTCAGATGTCGAGCTTGAAAAGGAGGGAAGGGGTTCTGCTTATGGCGTCGCCAGGGGAGGTTCCGCACAAACATGAAGTTGTCATGGATGCTTCTTGTCTTGATGAAGGCGCTTTATGTGCGAGACGAGAGCATGCATGTGTTGTTTGACGCGGGTGGCAGGGATCTCGACAATAGTCTTGGCCACCGTATGAATGAATTGGGCGACACATTGCCTCCCAATTCACTTTACATTTCACACTTGTGTTTTCTGTTTTTTGTTCTCGTCCAAAGAAAGGTTGTTTCAAGCTTGTTGACATTACAAAGAGTATGGGGTTGGATGATTAGTGGGGTGATGAAGTACACTTCTTGGGAGGCGAGTACCGAGTTGACGGGAGTCGTGGACCAACTTAGTAGCCACCCTGTCATCAAGGAATTAGAAATCAAACGTAGAGGGACATCCCCAAATATTTTATGGGGAAGGACATACAGGCCGTTGGGAGGCTTTGAAGAATGACCACTAAGCTTTTGATAAAGTTGGTATAGAAGCTCATGACATCGTGAAAAGATGCAAAATACTGGCGATGTTGTCAATGTCTCGCTTGATGGGGGCCATGAAGACTGTCATGTCATTTGTAAAGGGAAGTGCGCAACACTGCACTACAACCATGATTTTGGTTAAAAGCCCTTTCTAGTTTCCACCTCAAGGATCCATTGCGGTGGGGACCGGGGGGGGGGGTCGATAGCTATGGCAAAGAGCAGAGAGGACAACGGGTCCCCATGCGAAGCCCGCGGCCATGAGCAATTGGCATGTCAGCAATCCCATTTAATAGGAGCGCAGTGATCCAATCCCGAAAAATGCTCGGGAAGGCTCGGCGTTGGAGAAGGTCGAGCATGTACTTCCACTTCACGGAGTCAAAGGCCTTTCAGATGTCGAGCTTGAAAAGGAGGGAAGGGGTTCTGCTTATGGCGTCGCCAGGCGAGGTTCCGCACAAACATGAAGTTGTCATGGATGCTTCTTGTCTTGATGAAGGCGCTTTATGTGCGAGACGAGAGCATGCATGTGTTGTTTGACGCGGGTGGCAGGGATCTCGACAATAGTCTTGGCCACCGCAAAATTTCCTCGACACCCTCTTTTTTCGGTAGTAGAACAACATTGATGGAGTTAAGCCAATGTACATTGGTTGTGTGAAGTGTACCGAAGAGGAATATCACATACATGAGGTCAACTTTGACTATGTCCCAACACTTCGTGAAGAAAAAGCCGATGAAGTCGTCCGGCCCGGGCGCTTTGTCACTCGACATTTGGTTAATCGCATCCCACACCTCCTCCATAGAGATTGGGGCCGCAAGGGGAGCCAAGTCATGAGTCTCGAGATCAAGTGCCTCCCAATTGAAGTCATGGACCCTTGTGGTGCCTCTACTCATCACTTTGGAGAAGTGATGGTGGATGATGTTCTCTTTGTGCCCATTGGTCGATGATCTAATCGATGTTCTGCTTGATCCGGTGGATACAATTCTTCCTGCTTCTAGCATTTACCCGCCGGTGAAAAAAATGGTGTTGGCATCTTCCTCTTTAAGATCAGTTAGGCCCTACTTGGATTACCATTGCTCTACAGAATACGCCTCCACCCATCGGTTTAATTTCCAGTCGGAAAATACCCATGCCCAGTAAGATACACTTGTAAATTTTACACCCATGTATTGAATTACACATATACCAAACACGCCCTTAGCCTTTGTGACAGCCCGATGCCGACGTTCCAGAAGATTCCCCTTCTATTCCGTTTTCGTCGTGTGTCTTATTTTATTTGTCGCATCATCATCGCATCATGCGCATCATCAGCATTGCATCGGCATCTCCGTTGCCGCCCATTTTCAAAACTTGCATCCGTTAGTAGTTGCCGGTTCTCGTCGTTGTCCGCTCTGAGTCCGACCGCACACGCACGCGCCCGCGGCATCGTCGAAACCCTATTTTAAAAGTGTGTTGAAAACTTTCTCTGATCGGGTTGAGATTTGATGTGCAGTCTTATTTTAATATAGCTAGCCCGCCTGTCGAATTTCGTCGCGATCGGAGACCGTCTGGTACCCGAACGGTCGACCGTAGCGGCACCGTATTCGGTCTACCGTCGGACGTTTGTCGGTGTTTTAAAAATCGTTGCCGCGTCGCCCGTTTTCCCCCCTCGTCTCTGGTAAACCACCCTACACGACCACTTACCCGTTCCCGCGTTCGGAATCGTCCGAATCGGACCGCACGGTTGGATCCGGAATGAAATTCTGGTTAACCGAGCCCCTCTTTTCTCTATAAATACCCCCATCATATTTTTTAGACAGCCCCTCCTCTGCATCGGGATCCGTGCGCACCAAACCCTAGCCTTCCCCACCTCTCTCTCCTTCCCCAGCCGCGGGCCCGCCAAGCCCAGATCGGGCCCAGGCAGGCCCATCCAAACGCCGCCGCCGCCCGCAGCGCTCCGCGCCGCCCGTGCGCGAGGCATCCCTCGTCGCCGGAGCCTCCCCTCGCCTCTCCCTCGACGGAGACCCCGTGCCTTCCTCGCTCGCCGCACTGCCTCCTGCAAGCCGCCGGCCGTCGCCTACCTAGCTCGCCGCCGGCCACCGCAGTCTGACCCGTCGCCAAATCCCGCGTTGCGCCTGCTGTCTTGCCGGCGAAGCTTGCACGCCGCAGCCGCCATGGGTCCGGTGCCCCTCGCGCCATCCGCCGCCCGTAGCCGGCCGGATCCGGGCCGATCCGGTCCATGCTGGGTTCCCTTCGCCTCCCATGTCGGCCTCCCCCTGCCAGCGCCGCCATGGCCTCGTGGCCTCGCTCCCACGAGGCGACGGGAGGGAAACGAGGCGCCCCTCCTCCAAGCCGTTGACCGTCGGCCCAGTCGGCCACCGCCTCCCGAGGTACAGGCGCCCGAGGCCCAGGTCGCCCGTGTCGGCCTCCTCCTCTTCCTCGCAGCGAGGCTGCCTCGCCCCTCGGCTCACTCCACCAACTCCACCAACCGGCCCAAGAGGCCCCCAAGGTGAGTCTATTCCCCGCCCCCGGCGATAGTTAGCTATATTGCGCTGCCTGTCGGCCCGTTAGTATATTTAGGAGTTTTTGGAATTTAATTAAATTCCAGAAAAATAACGTATATTCGAATGCCCGTAGTTTATTATCCGTAAGTCGGATCGAGGTGATCTATATATGTTTTCATGTAGTTTTGCGCGTAGAATCCGTTTATAAAACTTGCATAATTATTTGACGTTGTTTGACGTGTTGAATGCATAGATTAGCGTGCTGTTCCAATAGGATATTGCCCGTATCTATTTTTCGCGCGTGTCCGGATAGCCCGAAAGCCGTATTAAAAATGCCCATGTTTTAGAACCTATTTTCCATGTATTTTAGAGCGGTCATTGGTATTTTTGCGTGTAGGGTTTGTCGGTAGTTTATTTTCCCGTGTATAGGTTATTTATTTCGCATTTACGCGTGGCATTATTTTTGTGTTGCAACCCCACATATTTTATATGTTTTCGGGGTAGAAATTTTTCTGTGCAATTAGTTTTAGCATTAGAGCAAGTTAGTTCGCGCGATATTTTGCCGTGATGCCCTTTTGTTTAATTCGTAGGATTTATTCCGTGCTTCGTTTGAAGAAGTTGTCAACTAGAGAGTTGATCTTGGATGTTTTGTCTAGCCCCTGGTATTTTTAGTTGCAATAGAAATGCATGTTTAGGTGTGTTTTGCTTGCTCTCAAGTTGCTAGAAATAGTGCTGTTTTAGAGGAGCTGAAATATTTCTAAGTCTGGAATCTGTAATATTTTGTTGTTGTCTTGTCTTGCTTGTGGCTTTTGATCTGTAGCTCTTTTGAGGTTGGTCCAATGGAGTTTGTTGTACCCCTTGTGTTTATCTAGCATGCTGTAAATTTTAATGTCATTTGGAGTCCTGTAGCTATAGGTTTTGCTGCTGTCAATATTGCTTCAGATCGAAAACTGCACTTTCATGAGGTGTAATTTTCACCAAGTCTGAAATAGTGTGTGGGGTGCCATTTTGTGACTTCTTTCCCTAGAGATCCATGATGCCATGCTAGTAGTTGTTAGTTGTTTGTAGTAGTGCTTTTGCCCTCTTTCGTGTCATGCCTTGCTTGAGTTTATCGGAGTTGTGTAGCCCGTAGTTGTGGGGCGTAGAAAATGCTATGTGGCTGATTTTGGCAGATTGTAGTGATTTCTTGTTTTGCTCGTAGTTGTTGATTCGTAGCTCCGATTTGATAGTGTCCTATATGAAACTTGCTTAGAATCTCGTGTAGTTTCATTTTCTCTTGCTGGTTGTATGTTTTGAAGTGCTCGTAGCCGTCGTTGCACACATATTGCATTCATGCCATCATATCTTGCGGTGTCCGTATCTTTTGATCCGTAGCTCCGTTGGAGATGTTCTCTATGTGTAGATTGCTTGTCTCGACGCGTAGAATCACGTGAACCTATTTGTTTTGGTGTTTAACAACTAATTAAATGTGTTAGTTCAGATATGGACAGAATCGTAAATTAACATGTGAGGTCGTCTCGGAGGTGCTATATGTCATTTCCGACCTCATTTAAAATGCCTAGATAATTAGTTTAATTACGTTTCACCTCTTGCCATGTTTAATCACATTTAATATTATCGTGTATCTAATCGGGATAGAACTAAATAATTAAACGTGGAGTTTCGTCAATATGCAACTCGTTGCATATTGAACTTCACTTAATGTGTAGTGGTTGATTGTGTGGATTGTCATGCCGTGTCTTGCATGTATTCAGCCGCTCATGCATCATTTGTGTTGTGCATCGTGTGGTGAATATCTTGTGTTGATTTGTGTTTCCGGTTTGCTCCGTCTCGATAGAGTTCCGCAAGCGTGTCGGATGTGAGGACCCGTTCGACTACGTCGGTTCGTCTGCTTCACGGAGGCATTCTTCTTCCAAGCGGGATCTCAGGCAAGATGACCATTTCCCCAGATACCATTACTATCATTGCCATGCTAGTTTTATAGCTTCTATCGTTTATGTCTCGTTGCCTACCAGTTTTTAAATATCAGCCTCTCAATAATGCCATGTTAACCTTCAACCTGTTCGACCTAGCAAACCACTGATTGGCTATGTTACAGCTTGATTAATCATGTTGTTAGCGTTGCTAGTTGCAGGTGCAGTTGCTTCCATGTGATAACATGGATCCCTTGTCATATCACCTTATTAAATGCTAATTAATTAAATGCACCTATATACTTGGTAAAAGGTGGAAGGCTCGGCCTTTCTAGCCTGGTGTTTTGTTCCACCTTTGCCCCCTTAGTTTCGGCTACCGGTGTTATGTTCCATAATTGAGCGCTCCTAACACGATCGGGGTTGTTATGGGGACCCCCTTGATAATTCGTTTTAGATTAAGACTGGTCTGGCAAGGCCCAACTTTGGTACTACATTTGCCTAAACACCTAATAAAATTGCATAGGGACTTTCCGGACCCCGAGGATAATTTAATCAACCCCCGGGCCAGTGCTCCTCATGAGTGTTGGTCCAAACTGGCAGACTACGGGGCCACCACGGGGCAACCCATGGTTTGGTTCTCCTAGTGTGACCCATCCGTCGTGTCCTGAGAACGAGATACGCGGCTCCTATCGGGTTCATCAACACGCCGGGCGGCCTTGCTGGATTAGTTTTACCTTTGACGAGATATCTTGTGCATCGGGATTCCGGTGATGATTTGGGTAAACTCAGAGTTGAGGTTTTCCACTAAGGAATCCGACGAGATCGCGAGTGTCGTGATTGAGGATTTCTATGCGGCTTGTGGTAATTTGTGATGGACTAGTTGGAGCACCCGTGCAGGGTTAAATCTTTTCGGAAAGCCGTGCCCGCGGTTATGTGGCAACGTGGAAACTTTGTTTGACACTGGTTCTAGATAACTTGAAGTTAACTTAATTAAAATTTGCCAACTGTGTGCGTAACCGTGACTGTCTCTTTCGTGAGTTCCTTCTCCGATCGAGGACATGGTGGGGTTACGTCTGACGTAGGTAGGTGTTCAGGATCATTCATTTGATCATCAGTAGTTCACGTCCGTTATGCGTAGATCTTCCCCCTCTTATTTTCTTGTACTCGTAAGTTAGCCACCAAATATATGCTTAGCCGCTGATGTAACCTCACCACTTAACCATACCTCACCCAATAAGCTTTGCTAGTCTTGATACCTTTGGAAATGAGATTTGCTGAGTCCCCCGTGGCTCACAGATTACTATAACACTAGTTGCAGGTACAGGTAAAGGTTACTTGACGCGAGCGCGTTGATTGGTCATTTGGAGTTGCTTCTTCTTCGTCTTCTTCTTCAACGATCTAGGATGGTTTCCAGGCCAGCAGCGTGGGATAGCAAGGATGGACGTCGTTCTTATTTTTCTCGTTTGTGTTCGTCCGTAGTCGGACCCTGCTCTTACTCTTGATGATTATGTAATGTACTGATGTGACTCTGATGTAGCTTGTGGCGAGTGTAAGCTAATTCTATATATATATATCTCTTCTTTTCAGTACATGTACTTGTAACGATATCCATTCTTGCGACACGACGAGATGCGCTTCTATCTCTGATGAGGTCTTCGTGCCAAACTGAGGATAGGGTCGCATCTTGGGCGTGACAGCCTTACACATTGCCTTTTGCGCGATCTCTCAAGAACCGCCAAACGAGTGACCCTTCATGTTAGAGCATCTCTAGCTGCCCCCAACAGGCCCCACTGGGCCCTTTTTTTTACTGATGATGCCGAAAAAATGACCCAGTCGCTCTCCACGACGCCGAAGTCCGCTGGTTCAACCCATTTTTGGCCCGACAATCCTAGGCCGAACCCAGCGCACTAGGGGCACTTAGGGGCTCCAGCGGAAGGAAAAGAGCGACATGACGACACTTCCCCTTTCGCCGCCATGACGATCCCGGTGCCACCCACCTGCCCACAACCGCTGCTCCACCGCTAGAAATGTCATTCCTCACCGAAAAGAGAGGATTTGTCCGCGACAGCCTCTATCCCCATCTTGGGGAGGTTCTCCAGGACTACGACCATGCAGGCGGGGTTACCAATGGCTTTCCACACACCACGTCTACGAGGTGTTCGGTGATTTTCCTGTTCGATGATGGACTCGACGACGAGGAGGCGTTCACGACTCTGATGGAGGAGGAAGCCGAGGCCGACACCGACGATGAAGAGCGCCTCATGATCTTCGGTGCTCTATCCGGCCTGTTCGCGAACAAGGCGAAGCCACGACGAGTTGGCTCGGCGTCGGGCCACCGCAAGAGAAAGCAGAGGCATCGAATGGAGGGCTATTTCTTGCTCTATGCCGACTACTTCGCCGACACTCCACTGCACGACGAGAAAGTATTTCAGTGTCGTTGTCGGATGAGCCGAAAGATCTTTCTCATGATTGTGAATGCCATTCGAGAGTCCCACAACTATTTAATTTGCAAGAAGGATTACACCGACACAGTTGGATTGTCCTCACTCCATAAGTGCACGACAGCTATGGGGATGCTTGCATATGGAGCTCCCAATGATATACGGGAAGACTATGGACGCATGGCCGAGTCCACCACCATTGAGTGCTTTTACAAGTTTTGTAGGGCAGTGGTGGGAGTGTTTGGACCATAATACTTGCGATCACCCAATGCTGAAGGCACTGCTCGGATCCTAGCATAGAATGCAACAAGAGGATTTCCTTGGATGCTTGGAAGCATCGACTGCATGTAGTGGACATGAAAAAAACTATCCATTTGCTTGGCAGGGGATGTACAAAGGAGCCAAAGGAGCTTGCACTGTGGTACTTGAGGCAGTGGCCACACATGACATCTGAATTTGGCACTCCCTCTTTGGTATGCCAGGAACTCACAATGACGTCAACATACTGCAGTGCTCAAATGTCTTTGCCAAGCTTGTTAAGGGTCATGCTCCTTCGATGAACTTCAAGGTCAATGGGCACCACTACAATAAGGAATACTACCTAGCAGATGGCATCTATCCAAGATGGTCCCCATTTGTGAAGACTAGCTCAAACCCTGTGCCAGGAGGCAAGAACTCCTACTTTACTAAGTGTCAGGATGCTTGTAGGAAGGATGTAAAGCGGGCATTTCGTGTGCTCCAATCTCGATTTTCTGTTGTGCGGTACCCTGCTCTGACCTGGTCGAAATCTCAGATGTGGGAGGTGATAAATTACCGTGTCATTTTGCACAACATGATCATTGAGAGCGAGCAGAAAGAGCCAGTGTTTGACACTAAATCATATTTTAGGTAGGGTCGTTGAGGGAGTTGTGGATTAAAGGGTCCTCAGGCAGTCGGGTTATCCCTCATGGGTCGATCATATGGGTCGCGCCATCGAAGGACCGAATTATCTGACGATTACGTGAACGAGATGGAAAGCTCTGAAGACGGTTGTGCACTCCAAGGCAGGAAGACTAGTTCGGTCCTCCTACTCCTGATCTATGTCAATAGCATGTAACCCTAGGGGCCCCGGTGTCTATATAAACCAAAATTCCTTATACGTAGAGGCAGATTATATCATCTAGGGTTAGCTCATACGATCTCGAGGTAGATCAACTCTGTAACCTTTGTTCCCCATGAATATAATCAAGAAAGACATAGGGTTTTACCTCCTAGAGAGGGCCCGAACCTTGGTAAACATCTTCTCCTTTTCTCATGCAACCCATCGATCTAAGCTCCATAGTTTGGGAGCCCCTACCCAAGATCTGCCGGTTTTGACGCCAACATTGGTGCTTTCGTTGAGAGTTCCGCTGTTGGATCACCGCAAAGATCGATGGCTCGCTTGATCATCAAAGATCGAGTCCGCGATGAAGGCATCGTTGCCCCCACACACATCTCCGCGCTTGGCCATTTCACGCCGAGTATGGACCCAACCGACCATCCTAGCCTGAAAGGTTTTTTTGTCCTCGGTCACCGAATAAGGTTCGGAGAGTTCGAAGTCTGCACCGACTCGCGGGGCAATATGTTCCCCGCTAACCTCAAGACCTTGGTCGATGAAGAACAAAACCGCAAAGCCACGCCTTCAGGTCCCCTATGTGGCCATGGTCTTGGTCCCCTCCTCCTCGAAGAGAAGGCTTTGAGCCCGGAACCGACCACTCTGTCCGGACAGAGGGAAACGGCTACTGCCAAATTGGTTTCCTTCCCGGAATTCACGAAGGTTAACTCCAAAAACATACAAAGGATTGGTCAGGTCAGCCTCTTGATGTTAAACGATACGCTCGACCAAATCCAGTCGCTTCAAGTCTCACATACCCGAAGTCCGACTTGTTCAAAGATCGGTTCCGAGGTGGATCATGGGGACTTTTACGACCCATCCACCACCCACTTGATTTCCACCGTCGAAGATCTAACTGACGCGCTGGACTACGCCTCCGAAGATCTTGAGGATATGGACGAAGAGGCCTACTACCCCACCCGCATAATCACAGGGAAGTGGACCGCAACTTCAACTTACGATGTTTACATGGTAGACACGCCTCGCGATCCATATAATGATACACCCAAGCAGAACGGCGATAATCCCACACAAGATCCCTCAAAACTCCGAAAGTCGCATAAGGGCTCGAAGGCAAACAAGGGAAGGGGCTCCGAATGGGGCACAGGGGAAAATGTGACCCCTGAGGGACACGACAGCTCAGAGGCTCCTCAACACGAACCAGAGGAACCGGCCAATGACAACCCCGACGACCGCAACAATTCGGACGACGACGACGATTACCTCCCGTCGACGACCTCAACGGCCTTGAAGCCGAAGAGTTCGTAATTCCCGAAGACCCTGAAGGCAAGGAGGAATTTCGGCAATAGCTTATAGTCATCGCCAAAGCTTAAAAGCAAAGCAACAACAACTCGAGGACGAACATGATACCATCAATAATAGGTGGACCAAAATCCTAGCGACCGAAGAAGGATACGATACAGAATGGCCGGACCAGAAGAAAAAATACTCGCGTCAATGACTGCTCCCTCAGTTCGACATCGAGGCCCCAGAACACGTGTCCCCCCGACGCACCGACTATGACCAGCCCGATCGCCCACCGAGAGAGCGCGATAGAACGACCAGAGAGAACGTGTATAAACCTGAACCTCCGTGCCAAAAAGGGAAAGATCATACACCATGGGGATAGACCCGACCCACGATTTGATAAATCGGGTCGCAGTAGGTCCATCTACAGATCAAAGTGGTATTCTCCCACTTGATGGGATGACGAACCACCTCGAGTCGCTTACAAGAGCACAGGCCGGGAAGCGTACCAGCTCAACCCGGAGCCGATCTATGACACAACATAGCTCGGATCAGAGGTGCTGCTCACCCACTATGTTTTACGGATGAGGTCATGCAGCACCAGTTTCTGGAAGGGTTTAAGCCGGTAAACATCGAACAGTAGGACGGGACAACATATCCCGCAGTGTGGATAGAGGATTTCCTTCTCGACATTCATATGGCTAGAGGAGATGATCTCCACGCCATAAAATATTTTCCGTTAAAACTCAAAGGACCGTCATGACATTGGCTAAATAGCGCACCGGAAGATTCCATCGGATGCTGGGAAAACCTTGAGGAGGCTTTCCTATCCAACTTTCAAGGAACATAAGTTCGGCCACCGCATTCATCCGATCTGAGCAACGTCGTCCAGAAGACACGGGAATCAGCCAGAGAATTCTGGAACCAGTTCCTCACCAAGAAGAACCAAATCGTAGACTGTCCGGACGCCGAAGCAATAGTCTATTTTCGGCACAACATCCGGGATGAATGGCTCGCTAGACAACTCGGCCAGGACAGGCCGAGAACAATGTCCGCCCTTACCTCACTCATGACCTGCTTTTGTGCGGGTGAGGATAACTAGCTTGCTCGGTGCAGCCACAATACGGACGACTCCGGAACCTCTGAGGTTCGGGACAGAAACGACAAGCCAAGGAAAAACAAAAACAAACACCTCCACTGTAATGGTTATGCCAATGATACAACAATCAATCCTGGATTCCGCAGTTCCAAACCTGGACAACGAAAGAAACCCTTTAAAGGGAACAAGGATGGACCAATCCAATGGGAAAAAAAATCATGGAGCGGCCCTCCCAGATTCATGTCACACAAGATAAAGCCCGCCACCCACACCAACCGTAATTGTTGGGTGTTCAAACAGGCAGGCAAGCTGGCCACCGATGACCAAAATAGAGGCCCGCGAAGTGAAGACGACGAGGAGCCCCGCGGCCCAAATAATGGAGGCCAAAAGCAGTTCCCTCCCAAGGTCAAGACCGTGAACATGATCTATGTCACCCAGATACCCAAGAAGGAGTGGAAACGGGCAGTACATGAGGTATACACCGTAGAACCTGTAGCACCCAAATAGAACCCTTGGTCGGCTTGCCCAATCACTTTCGACCAGAGAGACCATAGACCAACATCCGTCATGGAGGGTCGGCCGCCCTAGCCCTCGACCCTATCATCGATGGTTTCCACCTCACTCAAGTCCTCATGGACAAAGAAAGTAGCCTCAATCTGATCTATTCATATGCGGTGAAAAAGATGGGCATAGACCCATCACACATCAAGCCAAGCCGCAGTACCTTTAAAGGAGTGATACCAGGCGTGGAAGCCCGCTGCCCGGGCATGATAACACTGGAAGTCGTGTTCGGTTCTCCCGACAACTTCCGTAGCGAGGACTTGATCTTCGACATTGTCCCCTTTTGAAGTGGATACCACAAACTGCTCGACCGCACGACCTTCGCCCACTTTAACGCCGTACCCCACTACACCTACATGAAGCTCAAAATGCTCGGACCCAAGGGTGTCATTACGGTCAACGGAAACACAAATCGTTCTCTCAGGACTGAGGAGTCACGGCCGCACTAGGAGCTTAATGTCAATACGACAACGACACTGCAAGCCACAAGCCGGCAACAAAGGCGCAAAGAGGAGGCAAACGGGGCCGAGCTCAAATAGACTAGCTGGATAATTCTTCGGTCGAAAGCGCATAGGGATACGACTCCCACGACAAGGCCCGAAAACCACCAAGGTATGTCTTTCGACAACACAATTTCGTCCTTAAAAGTCCATGGGCAGCCATGGGAGCGACCCGCCATGGATCATAGGGGCGGGTCAACCGAGCTATGGTCCAACGAATCAACGATGGGGTATCATGAAGAGCCCAAGCATCAAGCTTCTCTCCATTATCAGCAGCTTCTCAAGACCCTCCACTCAAGGTCCGCTCGCTGATCGCAAGTTCCTGCAAAGGATTGTACCCCCACCCCTTGAAGGGGCAATATATATAGTGCGGTCAAACATAGAGCGAACATCAAGTCACCCATACAAGGTCGTTTGGAAAGTTGTCTTAACATACTCGTATTGATAGTTACCTGTAACAGCTGCCCTTGTGCTACGAGTTATAAAAATTCACCGCATACATTATGCCAAGTACCTTTGTATACATACACTTTATGCTTATCGGCACTGTTAGGTCAAAATTATTATTTGTATACGCTAAAAGTGCTATCTTTCACTGACCGGGGGCTGGGATAGTAACACCTCCCCGATCACTACACCGTCACTGTTTCTTCTCTTTAGTGTTCGGTTTCTCGGGATTTTGCTTTATATGTGCACTGGTTCTGAATTATGTCTTGGGTCTAAAGTTGGATTGCTCGGATCCTATGCTTACCCCCTTACATTCCGCTAGTTCGGCTAAATGGGTGAAGAGAGAACCACTGCGATTGTATTCCCAGCTGGCCTGGTTTGAAATACCTTAGTGGAGAAAGCCGAAAACTGACCGTCATAATAAGCGCGAGCTGGTCTGCAATCTGAGCTCGCTTACAAAGTCGATAGAGTCTACTCTGTGTTACATGGAGGGGTTTGTACTTATTCAAACCTCGCGGTAATTATTTGAATTTTCAGTGTTTCCCGATTACTTCAAAAGGCTGGGGGCTTGTCACTAGCCCCCGCATCCAAAGTTCCTAAGGCTAGACGAAAGCGATAAGACCACATAGTCTGATTGCCTTGTTTCCCTAATGCACTATCGCGCTCGGGCATCGATAGATCGGCTAAGGGTTATAGTGCAGACGATGAAACACTCCAAGTAGTCTCTACATGGGGGATGAAGCCGACGACTGGTAACTTTCCGATTAAAACGGCCAACATAGGAATAAAAATAACATAATATACTTCATCTCGGGCATACAACTTAACAGATAAATTGTTCTAAAATACACTAATAAATATTTATTCTAATATTACATCTTTCGAGCACTAGGACTCGATCTCCCGAGCACCTTCCATAGAGGCAGAGAAATACAGCTCTGGGCGCCTATGCTCCTTTCCGGAAGGCGGTGGATCAGTGGCCATCTTAAGGGGCTTTACCCCCGACAAGTGCACCATCGTCTATGCAAAGGCCATCCGAGCTCCTTCAATTCAAGCAGAGGGCAACAATACTTCAATCTGGGGCGCGGTGTCGACCAACTTCTGCACTAAAGCAAAGTAACTGCTCGACAAGGGCTCGGCAGGCCATAGCCAAACACAGAGATCCTTCATGGACGGCTCTGCCATCCTATGAAGTTCCATCAGCTGCTTCATTTGATAGCTCAGACTAGGGTTGAGCTCGGGATTTTCAAACCGAGCCCAAAATAGCCACTGCTCGGCATCCCCGTCACGGGTTGCAAAATGCTTGGCCGCTTCCGCCGCACTCTACGGGAGGTTCATGAAGGCGCGTGCGGAACGCCATATCCACAAACTCGTGTGCGAAACGTCGCAAAATGCTTGGCCGCATCCCCGTGAAGGCGCGTGCGGAACGCCATATCATGCCATATCCATCAGCTGCATCCGTCTTCGGACTATTCTTCGTTTTCCCACGAATTTGTGAGCCATGGGTGTGTTCCCCTTTCCAACTCACCCATGGCTCGAGGGCTGTTATACTCATAAAAGTATATATATCATTTTGCAAAACAAAGCCTACAATGTTACACGGCTTACCTTAAAGCCCGTGAGCAAGCCATTGAAGCCTTCATTCAGTCCGCTGTTGACAGACTGAATACTTTTTAAAACCATGCCCATAATGTTGCGATGCTCTTCGGCTATAGAGGATCCGATCAAGGCGTGCTCTAGTAAGGTCGGCCCCTAGCCATGGCTTGTTCTGTTGCGGGCACCACTAGGGCTGCATAGAAAATGCCGGAGCATCATGTCCTCCAGAGGTTGTCTCCGGGCATTGCTCGGAGTGAATTAGGTTCTTTTTCCCACCTACGGAGAAGGATACGCCCCAGGAGTTTCAATGACCGAGGTATGTACCTCGGTCAAAATCTCCTCATCCTGGCGACCGGTGTATTAACACCATCTTGAACCCCTCGGTCCTCGGAGGCTAGTGTCTCTTCTTCGGCCAAGATCTCCCGATCCTTGGCGCTTGATGTATCCATGTTGACCGTCACCTTCTCGGTAGTGGTCGACGGGGCTTGATGGCACGTCACCTCGGACAGCTTTTCCGAGGTCGGGGGAGGGGTGTTGTGGGAACCGTTCCCACTCTTTGTTAGTTCAACGGGCAACAAGTCCCCCTCCAACACCCGATCTGTCGAAAGATCACGGACGGGGTTGTGATAAGAAAAAGCTCGGTCCTCATTACTCATAAATGTTGAAATAACTCTGTTAAAACTAAGGAGTAGAATCCGTACCTTCGGCTCGAGGGCTTGCCCCTAAGTGTTCGACGGGGAGCGGCCCGAGCTTCTTTGCCCGAATCCAGGTGCGGACCAAGATGGGCAACCTTGCGCTTGCAGGGTGTCTTTGGAGTCCGGGGAGGTAGCCCCTCCTCGGACCCCTCTGGTGCCACCCTCTTCCTTTCCTGAAGAGAGTCTTTCTCTTCCTCCTCGTCCGCTTCCTCCCCATCGTAGGTAGAGGAGGCATGGGTGTCCTCGGATTTCATATCTGGAGGACCCCTTGAATGGAGACCCCCGCGTGTCACCGTGGCTACTGAGGGAGTTCTGGATTAAGGGGTCCCTGGACAGTCGGGTTATCCCTCATGGGCCGATAATATGGGTCGCGTCATCGAAGAACCATATTATCTGATGATTATGTGAACGAGAAGGAAAGCTGTGAAGACAGGCGTGCACTACAAGGCAGGATGACTAGTTCGGTCCTTCTACTCCCGATCTATGTCGGTTACATTGTAACCCTAGGGGCCCTGGTGTCTATATAAACCGGAAGCCCTTATACGGGGAGGCGGATTATCTCATCTAGGGTTAGCTCATACGATCTCGAGGTAGATCAACTATGTAACCTTTGTTCCCCATCAATATAATCAAGCATGACGTAGGGTTTTACCTCCTAGCGAGGGCCCGAACGTTGGTAAACATCGTCTCCCCTTCTCTCCTGCAACCCATCGAACTAAGCTCTATAGTTCGGGGCCCCCTACCCGAGATCTGTCGGTTTTGATGCCAATAGTCCTCTTGCAGCTGTTGATCACCAGGTACTGGCAGCATGGGCTGCCTTCCTCGATATGTGTCAGGAGATCCGAGACCCACATGTGCATCAAGAATTGGAGCACGATATGGTGGAGCACCTATGGAGGCCTGCTATGGCGACATAAATCCTTCTGTCGTCTCTTGAGCTTGTGCTGGTTTTTCCCTTGAAGAGGAAAGGGCGATGCAGCACACGAGCAGTAAGTATTTCCCTCAGTTTGAGAACCAAGGTATCAATCCAGTAGGAGAATCGCGCCAAGTCTAGAGTACCTGCGCAAACACAAAAGAGCTTGCACCCAACACGATAAAGGGGTTGTCAATCCCTTCAAGATTGATTGCAAAGTGAGATCTGAAGGCGGAAAGTGCAACGAAGTAAAATTGTAAGGCTGAAAATATGGTGTGAAGTAGACCCCGGGGCCATAGTGTTCACTAGAGGCTTCTCTCAAAATAGCAAATAATATGGTGGGTGAACAAATTACTGTCGAGCAATTGATAGAACCGCGCAAAGTCATGACGATATCTAAGGCAATGATCATACATATAGGCATCATGTCCGAGACAAGTTGACCGATACTTTCTGCATCTACTACTATTACTCCACACATCGACCGCTATCCAGCATGCATCTAGTGTATTGAGTTCATGACGAACAGAGTAACGCTTTAAGCAAGATGACATGATGTAGAGGGATAAACTCAAACTAATGATGAAAACCCCATCTTTTTACCCTTGATGGCAACAACACGATGCGTGCCTCGCTACCCCTTCTGTCACTGGGTGAGGTCACCGCACGGTATGAACCCAAAACCAAGCACTTCTCCCATTGCAAGAATCATAGATCAAGTTGGCCAAACAAAACCCACAACTCGAAGAGAATTACAAGGATATGAAATCATGCAAAAGAGAGATCAGAAGAAACTCAAATAAGATTCATAGATAATCTGATCATAAATCCACAATTCATCGGATCTCGACAAACACACCGCAAAAGAAGATTACATCGGATATATCTCCATGAAGATCATGGAGAACTTTCTATGGAAGATCCAAGAGACAGAAGAAACCATCTAGCTACTAGCTATGGACCCAAAGGTCTATAGTGAACTACTCACGCATCATCGGAGAGGTCATGGTGTTGATGAAGAAGCCCTCCGTCTCCGAATCCCCCTCTGGCAGGGCACCAAAACGTGCCCCAGATGGGATCTTACGGAGACAGAAGCTTGCGGCGGCGGAAAAGTATTTCTGTTCTTCTCTTTGGCAGTTTTGGAATTTTTCTGGATTTATAGGCAGAAGAGGTAGGGCAGACGTGCCACAGGGGGCCCACAAGCCTGCTAGGCGCGCCCCCCCTGGCCGCGCCTAGGGGGCTTGTCGGGTCCCCTGCTGGCCCCTGCCTTGGTTCTCAAGTCTAACGCGTATCTTCTATTCCGGAAAAAATCTTTTCGGAAGTTTTATTCCGTTTGGACACCGTTTAAAATCCTCCTCTGAAAAGGGTCAAAAACACGGAAAAAACTGGAACTCGCACTTGGCACTGAGTTAATAAGTTAGTCCCAAAAAAGATAAAAAAGGCATACAAAACATCCAAAGTTTGACAAGATAATAGCATGAAAACATAAAAAATTATAGATACGTTGGAGATGTATGAAGGCCCAAGGGCAATGCCTAGTTCAATGTGTTTTATTTTGTGTTCGAATTATGAGCTTGCTTTGTTGAACTATTTGATTTGTATTGATTTGTGTGATGAACTATGTGATAAAAAATAGTTTTTGTTGAATTTGTGCCGAAGTGTGCTGAATTTGGTCTGAATTTCCGGCGAATTTGAGATTGAAATCGGTGGATGGGGGTCAGACTTGGGGTGAAGGCTGGGAACCCGAGTCTCCCACGGCGAAAATACGTCCGGTTAGAGCATCTACAAACGGACCCCTCAAACCCTCCTCAAACGCCTGGGCAGGCCGCCCGGTCAGTGTCCGATCACAAATATTCGACCCAGACGAGCCTCTCAAACCGACCTCAAACGCCCGGGCTGACCAGCACCCCCATTTCCAGCCCAAATATGGGGCGGATATGGGGGAGCCCGGACGCGCCCAGGCACGTCCGCCATGTCGGACCCGACAGTCCGACCCTACCGCAAATTGCACCAAATCCACCCCGCAGAACTACATGATCCATTTCCTATTTTCCTCTCTTCTTCCTCCACACGCTGTCCATCTCGCAGCTCTACAGCCGCATGCACTTTGTTTCCTAGTAGCCCCTTCCACTCCAGCTGCTCAGTTAAAGGGATCATCTCTCTCGACCTCTCCGCGCAGGACGTCGTCACCGGCCCAGAAGACACCATGGTACGTCCGACAACTCTCTAGCTGTGCCTCGCGCCGGATGTGTTCGACAAAATGTCTGACCGAATTTGTTGGTCCAATCTTTAGGGGAAACGATGGATTCTGATGCTTTGTCTGGCAAGGAGAATGTAGAGACGGAGCTTGATCAACTCATTCAAGATGAATTCTTTGATTCATCGGATTCACAGGAAGAAGTGGACATGATGATGCTCATGAGCATGCAAGAGGAAATAGACCGGGAAGTGGAGCACATTCTCAATTTCAATGTCTCAATCAAAGGAGAAGAGTCATCAATCGGGGTAGGGATCCGGAGCAAAGCTATTGCAGAAGGATACTTTGATCCGGAACCAACTTTCCCGGCTGATACATTTTTCGTCGTCGTTTTTTGCATGTGAAAACCATTACTCTTGCACATTGTGGAGGTAGTGGAGGCACACGATGACTACTTCAAGCTCACATGGGATTGTTGCGGTCAACTCTCTTTCTCTACCAAGAAGAAGTGCACGACTGCTATGAGGATGCTTGCACTTGGTACTGCGGCTGATGCCGTTGGTGAGATGGTCAGGATGGGGGAGATCAGATGCCTTAAAACTACTGTCAAGTTTGCCCATGCTGTGGTGAAGGTGTTTGGAGTAGAGTATCTGAGAGAACCAAATGCACAGGACACCACCAGTACAGAAAAGCCTAGCTGTGGCATGGCAAAAAGGGACCTGCTGGCATGGACACCCCACGCCACCAATATGGTGCCATTGTTAAAATATGGTGGTAGCATTGGAGAGGACACGAGCAGTATTTTGAGTGCCCATGGCGTTGGACAGAGTTGCACGCCGGGACTGTCATATTTATCTAAGAAAAAATACTACCAGCTTCGCAAGCTAAACGTTTTAGCAATTCACAAAATAGTACCGGCTAGCTTCACAAACTAAACATAGTATACCAAATTCATAAAATAGAAGTAGCAACTTCACATGTATCAATCTCACCCCCTCTCGACACTAACCAGTTTCCTCTAAGGACTAACTTAAGCTCATGGAGCTTATTCCTATTCATCTGCACCTCCATGATGTAATGGGCTTTCTTCGTCTTTAGTTGAATCTTCCCCTTCTTCAGGACTTGTATTTCCTTCTTGGGCTAGCTTATCTCGAGGTTTAGCGAGTCGATTTGACGTTCGAAATTGAAAATATTGTGGTAGACAATGTCGTTGCCGTCGATAATCTTGTCCTTCTCCTTCTCCAGGGAGTCATTCAATTCCTGCAGGGCCTTCATGGTAGACCGACGTGACGCGATGATCTCATGATTGAGAACGTCCACGTCACGTGTCTCCTGCACAAGGGTGCCGGAGAAGGCGGGCCAGCTAGTACATATGCCTTGCAAGGTTTCAAATCATCGACAATTAATTAATGGTTTGATATATGGATGTTTGCAATGCTAGCTCATGCATGTTTTATGTAACCGTAATTACCTGGTGAGTGCTCACGTCGCCTTTCTCTGAGCCATACCCCGACCAATGGTCAGAGGAGCGTATCCACAAACAAGAGTCCTCCATACTACTGAACACATAAACATGAGATAAATTAAGTAAAAACAAATTACAAGTGTGCTATCAAACACATATGCTACCAAACACATAAACATGAGACAAATTAAGTAATAACGAATTACAAGTGTGCTACCAAACACATATACATGCTACCAAACACATATGAAAAACTAATTATAAGTGAGCTACCAAACACATACGAAAAAATAATTATGCCTCCTTTGGTTTGGAAGCACATGAACGAATTGGCCAAATGTTGGGCACAAGCAGGAGCATTGGGGCTTAGGGCAGTCCTACCCATATCTTGGGATGTCCGTTAGTCGGGCTCACGACCCATGTAACCTCAGCGTCCTAGGAGGATTGTACTTCCCTACCTTTTCAGTGAAATGAAACACAAAGCTTTTGTGTTTTCTCAAAAAAATAGACCAAAGGAGGCCTGAGTCTATCTAGGCTAATGCTTTTTATTTTTCCCTATGAAATGTGAAGGATCGATACAATATAATATTCCTACAACATTCCTACAAACCATTTGCTAATTAGGCTTAGTAATTTGCTAAGGAGGAAATATACCTACTACAATCGGGCAACTAACCCTAACCCTAAGAAAAATGAGAGAGGGAAGGGGCGCCAGAATTACCGCGGAGGTGCTCTGGGGCGTCGGGCAGAGGTGGTGTCAGTGTCAGGTGGAGGCAGCGGCGGCGACGTCGGGCGGCACGACGATGGGGATCGAAAGGAGGACGTGCTGGAGTTGGGATCGAAAGGAGGACTGAAGGACGATAAGTTTTTTTACTACATCGATCGGGAGCGATTAAAACCGACTAATGTTGGCATGGGCCTAATGGGCCTAACGTGCCATGCCGGGCATAATTTGGCAACGCGAACAGTAAGGAAATAGCTATGGCATACGAATTTGGCCGACGTCGGCACTATTTGAAAATATTAGTGGTGACGTTGGTGAGAAATGTCGCGCCACAAACAATAGTTGTGGCTAGCCATTTCTCCACTAGTGATGGAGAAGTTGTTGGCAATTGGAGAGGCCATAGGGTTTCCAGGAATGCTCGGATCAATTGATTGCATGCATTGGCAATGGAAAAACTGCCCAAAGGTTTGCAAGGAATGTACCAATGTCACACAAAATAGGCCACATCATACTAGAGGTGGTGGCATCACATGACTTATGGATTTGGCATGCTTTCTTTGGAATGATAGTTTCTCATAACGACATCAACGTGCTTCAAGGATTTCCGGTATTCAGGAGGCTTTGCAACGGGGAATCACCTCCGTGCAACTAGACTATCAACGGTCAAGACTACAAGATGGGATACTATCTTGTCGATGGCATATATTCTAAGTGGGCTGCATTTGAGAAGACCATATCCGAACCACATGATAGAAAACAAAACACTAGTGGAAAACGGGCCTTTGGCCGGGACCCTTTAGTCCCGGCCTGCCTCTGGGCCGGGACTAAAGGCCCGGCCACGTCGCCCCAATTCTCAATGCCTCCCTCGAGGCTTTAGTCCCGGCCCGTAAGGAGCCTTTAGTCCCGGTTCGTGTCCCAAACCGGGACTAAAGGGCTACTCGGCGGGCAGCCCGCATGTGCGCCACCTTTAGTCCCGGTTTGTGTCTCAAACCGGGACTAAAGTCCTCTGCCTATATATAGCACAACCCCCCTCTCCCCTCTTCCTTGCATTTTTCTTGGATGGAGGATTGTGGGTGTGTGCTAGCTCTCCACTTTTTTTTGATGCAATAGAGGTGTTTGTTGAAATGTGTGTTAGAGCGATGCCGCTTCAGTTCACCGAACACAACTACGATATGAGATGCCTGAGCCACGCTTAAACCTCTTCCTCTTTATTTCTACTTATTCTAAAAGGTTAGCAACTATATTTCCTCGTTTAGACCATGCGGTACTAATTTTTAGGATCGTGATTGTATTTGATATACTGTCGTATAACACAGATGAGCCATCCATGGATGTACGGTGATCGACGCACAGCCGCTTACAGAGAAGGCGTGCATTCTTTTTGAGATGCAGCCGATGCGAACAAGCATGGTGGTGGTTTTATGTTTTGTCCATGTGTTGAATGTCGGAATGAGAAGGATTACACTTCCTCAAGAGTCATTCAGAGCCACCTGCTTCGGTCCGGTTTTATGTCGGGCTATAATGTTTGGACCAAGCACGGAGAAAGAGGGGTTATGATGGAAGACGATGATGAAGAAGAATAGAACGATGATGACAACTACCGATCTATGTTCCCTGAGTATGCTGATACCGCAATGGAAGACAATGAAGAAGAAGATCGGGATGAAGAACAGGAACCAGATGAGCCTGCTGATGATCTTGGTCGGGTCATTTCTGATGCACGGCGAGGTTGCGACACAGAGAAGGAGAGGTTGCAGTTCCAGCAGATGTTACAGGACCACAACAAATTGTTGTACCCAACTTGTGAAGATGGCCAGAAGAAGCTGGGTAGCACACTGGAATTGTTGAAGTGGAAGGCAGAGACCGGTGTGACTGACTCGTCATTCGAAAAGTTGCTGGTACTGATGAAGAAGATGCTTCCAAGAAAGAACGAATTGCCCGCCAGCACGTACGAAGCAAAGAAGCTTGTCTACCCTCTAGGATTAGACATGCAAAAGATACATGCATGCCCTAATGACTGCATCCTCTACCGCGGTGAGAAGTACGAGAATATGGATAAATGCCCGGTATGCACTGCATTGCGGTATAAGATCAGAAAAGATGACCCTGGTGATATTGAGGGCGAGCCACCCAGGAAGAGGGTTCCTGCCAAGGTGATGTCGTATGCTCCTATAATACCACGGTTGAAACGTCTGTTCAGAAATAAAGATCATGCGAAGTTGTTGCGATGGCACATGGAAGATCGTATGAAAGACGATAAGTTGAGGCACACCGCTGATGGTCGGCAGTGGAGAAAAATCGAGAGAGAGTTCCCGAGATTTGCAGCTGACGCAAGGAACTTATGGTTAGGTCTGAGTACAGATGGCATGAATCCTTTTGGGGAGCAGAGTTGCAGTCACAACACCTGGCCCGTTACTCTATGTATCTACAACCTTCCTCCTTGGTTGTGCATGAAGCGGAAGTTCATTATGATGCCAGTGCTTATCCAAGTTCCAAAGCAACCCGACAACGATATTGATGTGTACCTAAGGCCATTAGTTGATGAACTTTTACAGCTGTGGGCCGAACTAGGTGTACGTGTGTGGGACGAGCACAAACAAGAGGAATTTGACCTTCGAGCGTTGCTTTTCGTAACCATCAATGATTGGCCTGCTCTTAGTAACATTTCAGGACAGTCAAACAAGGGATACAATGCATGCACGCAATGTTTGGAACAGACAGAAAGTATATATCTGGACAAATGTAGGAAGAATGTGTACCCGTACAATCGTCGTTTTCTTCCGCCCAAGCATCCCTTAAAGAAAAAAGGCAAGCATTTCAATGGCAAGGCATAACCCCGGGGGAAGCCTGTCATCCGTACTGGTGCTGAAGTATTTTATATGGTCAAAGATTTAAAACTAATCTTTGGAAAGGGTCCTGGCAGCCAACCTGTTCCTAACGGCCCTGATAAGCGCGTACCCATGTGGAAGAAGAAATCTATATTTTGGGAGCTACCCTACTGGGAAGTCCATGAGGTCTGCTCGGCAATCGACGTGATGCACCTGACGAAGAATCTCTGCGTGAATATTCTAGGCTTCCTGGGCTTGTATGGGAAGTCAAAAGATACACCGGAAGCACGGGAGGACCAGGAACGTCATAAAGGAAGAGATGGCATGCATCCAGGGCAGTTTCAAGGGCGTGCCAGCTACGCTCTTACTAAGGAAGGGAAGGAAATCTTCTTTGAAGTCCTTTTCAGTATCAAGGTCCCGACTGGCTTCTCGTCGAATATAAAGGGAATCGTAAATATGAAAGACAAAAAATTCCAAAACCTAAAGTCTCATGACTGCCACGTGCTTATGACGCAATTGATTCCCGTTGCATTGAGGGGAATTCTACCGGAAAATGTTCGCCGGGCAATTGTGAAGGTATGTGCATTCCTCAATGCAATTTCTCAGAAGGTAATCGATCGAGAAAGTCTATCAGGGTTACAGATTGATGTGGTCCAATGTCTGGTCAGCTTTGAGTTGTTGTTCCCGCCATCCTTCTTCAATATAATGACGCACCTCCTAGTTCACCTAGTTGAAGAGATTAGAATTCTCGGTCCTGTGTTTCTACACAATATGTTTCCCTTCGAGAGGTTCATGGGAGTCTTAAAGAAATATGTTCGTAACCGTGCTAGGCCAGAAGGAAGCATCTCCAAGGGCTATGGAACAGAGGAGGTCATTGAGTTTTGTGTGGACTTTCTTCCTGACCTTAAGCCGATTGGTGTTCCTGAATCTCGGTATGAGGGTAGGCTGACAGGAAAAGGCACACTAGGAAGGAAAGCAAAAGTATGTATGGACGGGCATTCTTTCTCTCAAGCACACTACACAGTTCTACACAATTCCACCGTGGTGGCTCCGTATATCGTGAGACACAAGAATATTCTACGCTCCGAAAACCCGGGGAAGGCTGACTCTTGGATTAAAGGGGAACACGAGAAGACTTTCGGCAGTTGGTTGCAGACACATCTCATGAGTGACAACGCCGTTGGAGATCAGCTGTACTGTTTGGCCAGGCCACCATCTTCGACTATATGTACTTTCCAAGGGTATGAGATAAATGGGAATACATTTTACACGGTTTCCCAAGATAAAAAGAGCACCAACCAAAATAGTGGTGTCCGCTTTGATGCAACAGACGAGAATGGGCACTGTTTGGAAACATATTACGAGTACATAGAGGAGATATGGGAACTTGACTATGGACCTACTTTTAAGATCCCTTTGTTTCGGTGCAAATGTGTGAAGCTGACAGGAGGCGGGGTAGTTGTAGACCAAAAGTACGACATGACAACAGTGGATCTCAACAATCTTGCGTACATGGACGAACCATTTGTCCTAGCTAATGATGTCGCTCAGGTTTTCTATGTGAAGGACATGTCTACAAAAACGAGAAAAAGAAATCAGCAAAAGAAGATATCGTCCGATGAGCCAAAATGCCACATAGTTCTTTCAGGGAAAAGAAACATCGTGGGAGTAGATGACAAGACAGACATGTCAGAAGATTATAATAAGTTTCATGAAATTCCGCCCTTCAAAGTGAAAACTGACCCAAGCATCCTACTGAATGATGAAGATTCTCCATGGCTACGACCCAGAAGAAAACAGAAATAATAGATAGGAATATTGGTGCAATAATGTAATAATGTATTAAACCTTTTATGTAATGCATGTATGGAATGTACTAAATTTCAAACACTTTTCATTTTCATAGTTTTGTCAAATTCTCAAATACGCAAAAAGAATTTTAATAAACCTTTGTAAGAGATGAGTTCTCGTTCGAAACCCTAATACTTCGAGGGAGATTGTCCGTTTTGTACATGAAGTGCATCCAGTTTTTGTCGTAGGCCTCTCAACTTTTTAACACATGCTATGTGGGTGAAATGATGATAGCATGCCAACTTTCAACATTTTCAGAGTTCATTTGTAGTGCTTTTCAATTTCAGGGTCAACTATCTCAAAAAAAATAAGTAAATGCACGAAATATACCAAATGAAGTCAGAAATTGTTGAAATTTTGTGATGTGCCTTTGAATGGTGCATTTTGAACACACAAAAAGTATGAAGTTCGAATAAGTTAAAAAAATGAAATCCCTTTGTAAGAGATGAGTTCTCGTTCGAAACCCTCCTACTTCGAGAGAGATTGTCAGTTTTGTACACGAACTGCATCCAGTTTTTGTCGTAGCCCTCTCAACTTTTTAACACATGCTATGTGGGTGAAATGATGATAGCATGCCAACTTTCAACATTTTCAGAGTTCATTTGTAGTGCTTTTCAATTTCAGGGTCAACTAGCTCAAAAAAAATAAGTAAATGCACGAAATATATCAAATGAAGTCAGAAATTGTTGATCCCCTTGTGATGTTCCTTTGAATGGTGCATTTTGAACACACAAAAAGTATGGAGTTCAAATAAGTTTAAAAAAATGAAATCCCTTTGTAAGAGACGAGTTCTCGTTCGAAACCCTGCTACTTCGAGAGAGATTGTCAGTTTTGTACACGAACTGCATCCAGTTTTCGTCGTAGCCCTCTCAACTTTTTAACACATGCTATGTGGGTGAAATGATGATAGCATGCCAACTTTCAACATTTTTAGAGTTCATTTGTAGTGCTTTTCAATTTCAGGGTCAACTAGCTCAAAAACAAATAAGTAAATGCACGAAGAATACCAAATGAAGTCAGAAATTGTTGAAATTTTGTGATGTGCCTTTGAATGGTGCATTTTGAACACACAAAAAGTATGGAGTTCAAATAAGTTCAAAAAAATGAAATCCCTTTGTAAGAGACGAGTTCTCGTTCGAAACCCTGATACTTAAGGAGAGATTGTCCGTTTTGTACACGAAGTGCATCCAGTTTTTGTCGTAGCCCTCTCAACTTTTTAACACATGCTATGTAGTTGAAATGATGATAGCATGCCAACTTTCAACATTTTCAGAGTTCATTTGTAGTGCTTTTCAATTTCAGGGCCAACTAGCTCAAAAAACAATAAGTAAATGCACGAAGAATACCAAATGAAGTCAGAAATTGTTGAAGTTTTGTGATGTGCCTTTGAATGGTGCATTTTGAACACACAAAAAGTATGGAGTTTAAATAAGTTCAAAAAAATGAAATCCCTTTGTAAGAGATGAGTTATCGTTGGAAACCCTGATACTTCGAGAGAGATTGTCCGTTTTGTACACGAAGTGCATCCAGTTTTTGTCGTAGCCCTCTCGACTTTTTAACACATGCTATGTGGTTGAAATGATGATAGCATGCCAACTTTCAACATTTTCAGAGTTCATTTGTAGTGCTTTTCAATTTCAGGGTCAACTAGCTCAAAAACAAATAAGTAAATGCACGAAGAATACCAAATGAAGTCAGAAATTGTTGAAATTTTGTGATGTGCCTTTGAATGGTGCATTTTGAACACACAAAAAGTATGGAGTTCAAATAAATTCAAAAAAATGAAATCCCTTTGTAAGAGATGAGTTATCGTTCGAAACCCTGATACTTCGAGAGAGATTGTCCGTTTTGTACACGAAGTGCATCCAGTTTTTGTCGTAGCCGTGTCAACTTTTTAACACATGCTATGTGGGTGAAATGATGATAGCATGCCAACTTTCAACATTTTTAGAGTTCATTTGTAGTGCTTTTCAATTTCAGGGTCAACTAGCTCAAAAAACAATAAGTAAATGCATGAAGAATACCAAATGAAGTCAGAAATTGTTGAAATTTTGTGATGTGCCTTTGAATGGTGCATTTTGAACACACAAAAAGTATGGAGTTCAAATAAATTCAAAAAAATGAAATCCCTTTGTAAGAGATGAGTTATCGTTCGAAACCCTGATACTTCGAGAGAGATTGTCCGTTTTGTACACGAAGTGTATCCAGTTTTTGTCGTAGCCGTGTCAACTTTTTAACACATGCTATGTGGGTGAAATGATGATAGCATGCCAACTTTCAACATTTTTAGAGTTCATTTGTAGTGCTTTTCAATTTCAGGGTCAACTAGCTCAAAAAAATAAGTTAATAGTTTGGATAGTCAAAATAATTACTTTTGAAAATAGAAAATAGTTTTGCATTATTTATTCAATTTCAAACACTTTTCATTATCATAGTTTTGTCAAATTCTCGAATATGCAAAAATAATTTTAATAAACATAGATTTTAATTGAAAATAGTAAAATAGTTAATAGTTTGGATAGTCAAAATAATCGTGTAGGCGAGGAGGGGCTTTAGTCCCGGGTGGAGCCACGACCCGGGACTAAAGCCCCTCGCCTGCCGCCTGCCGAGGAGGGGCTTTAGTCCCGGTGTGTGGCTCCAACCGGGACTAAAGGCCCCTGCTTCCCGCCTTCTGGTCTGCCCGAAAAGAGGCCTTTAGTCCCGGGTCGTGGCTCCGCCCGGGACTAAAGGGGGTCCTTAGTCCTGGTTGGAGCCACGCACCGGGGCTAATGATCCACCTATATAAGCGGGACTTTGAAAAATTCCAACCCAAATCGTCCATTTCTCTTCTTCTTCCTCTCGTTCTCCAGCCCGGCGTGGCACACCGATGACCTCGACGACGCCGTTAGGCTGCCCGCCGTCCTCCTCGCCGCCGCCTGCCGTCCTCCTCGCCGCGCGCCCCCTCCTCGCCGTGCGCCGTCGTCCTCCTCGCCGCGCGCCGCCGTCCTCCTCGCCGCGCGCCGTCGACACCTCTGGCCGGTAAGCCCCCCGCCCCCTCCTCCGGCCGGTAAGCCCCCCGCCCCCTCCCCAACACTCCAGCCAGTAGAAGAAAAGAAGAAAAAAGAGAAGAAAGAAGAAAAAGGAGAAGAAAAGAATAACAAGGAGAAGAAAGGAAGAAAAAGGAGAAGAAAGGAAGAAAAAGGAGAAGAAAGGAAGAAAAAGGAGCAGAAAGGAAGAAAAAGGAGAAGAAAAGAAGAAAAAGGGAAGGAGAAGAAAAGAAGAAAAAGGAGAAGAAAAGAAGAAAAATGAGAAGAAAAGAAGAAAAATGAGAAGAAAAGAAGAAAAAGGAGAAGAAAAGAAGAAAAAGGGAAGAAAGGAAGAAAAAGGAGAAGAAAAGAAGAAAAAGGAGAAGAAAGGAAGAAAAAGGAGAAGAAAAGAAGAAATAGGAGAAGAAAAGAAGAAAAAGGGAAGAAAAGAAGAAAAAGAAAAAGATTTTTTTTGTCATTTAATTCCTATTGTTATTAGGTTTGTGCTAGATTATTAGGGTTAGTAATATTTAGAATTAGGTTAGGGTTACAAGAAGAAGAAATATGAACAAAAATAAGAAAATAAGATTAGGAAAAAGGAAAATAAGAAGAGGAGGAGAAGAAAAGAAGAAAAAGGAGAATAATAAGAGGAGGAGAGGAGAAGAAGAGGAGAAGTAGAAGAAGAGAAAAAATTAGAAGAGGAGGAGAGGAGAAGTAGAAGAAGAGAAGAGGAGAAATAGTAGAAGAAGAGGAGAAGTAGAAGTAGAAGAAGAAGTAGAAGAAGAGGAGAAATAGAAGAAGAGGAAAAAAATTAGTTTAGGGTTAGAAGAAGAAGAAATATTTTTTTTGTCATTTAATTTTGCTATTGTATAGTGTATATGCTTAAGTGTTAATAGTGTTTCGTAGATTATTGCTTAATTTTGCTATTGTATATGCTTAAGTGTTAATAGTTTAATTTTGCTATTGTATATCCTTAAGTGTTAATATTTTTTTAGCAAGAAAATTAATAGAACTAGTTTATCTTTTAGTTCATTTTACGATGCCTATACCGCATCCTCGTCGTCGACTCGGCGGAGGACCCCTGCTTGATCAGAGGGGCCCTGTCCGGGACTAGGCTCCGCCCGACTGGTATTGGGAGGTGCTACCTTCCGGGGGGCGTAGGTTGGTGAGGAGCCAGCCCGTCGTTGACCCGATCCTTGTTTGGTGGCAGTCGCGTGGGCCAGTGAGGGTGCCGAGGCTTCCGGACACCCCGGAGGTGGTACGTCACCGTGTCAGCGAGGAGGATGAGCACGTCCGTCGCTACATGGTTGCGTTGGAGGGCAGGTTCGAGCATACCTGGCAGGTTCTTCGGGGATCTCACTGGAGCTATGATCATGTGATGGTTCCTTCTCTTTGGGTGTCCACCGCCCGCGCCGATACCTGTCGGGCGCTACAGTTCTAGATGTATCAGTGATGCTATATGTATGATAGTATTCGAGGAGTATTAGTGATAATATTCGACGATGTACGGACAAAAGAGATGATGTATTTGCTTATAATTGAATGCATGCTAATTTGAATACTACTTTATTTTATGATTTGGTTTTGCTTATTGAATGCTCAAATTGGAAAAGTACTCCTACTTTGAATACTATGCAGAAATCTAGGAGTCCCAGGTGGAGCCACGACCCGGGACTAAAGTTGTTTTGGAACGAAGTTCCTGATAGAATAATTCTTTTTTGGTACAAAGGTTAAGAGAATCCGTTAGACATATTTTAGAGTTTAGGTTCTAGCAAGACCCGGGACTAAAGGTCCTCCTATATAAAACGACACTTCGAAGTTTCCAACCCCTCTTATATAGTTTGTTAGTTTATTAGTTAATCAAATGTCCGTTTTTTGCAGAACTATGGATCCACATATCAGGAACCTCGAAGAGGAAGAACTTCTCGAAGATATAATCAAAGACGACCCCGACGTTGAACCAGCTGAATCTCCGTCGTCATATCTAAACCCCTCCGGATATGGAATGGAGGTCGACCGACACGAAGATGAAGCCGATGGGGCAGGAGATAGGTCCAATGACGGAGAAGGTGATAGCTCCACTGATGGAGAAGCCGGTGAAGAAATAATAAAGTCCGGCGAGGTATACATATGAAGTTCGACAATCACTTGTAATATGTGAAAAATATTGGAGATAGCTCTATATTGTATACATATACATTCATTTGACGAATGTTTCTCCTTCTTAGGCCTCCACATCGAGAAAAGCTACGAAACGAGGCCCGACTAGAAAGTTGGATGCACGGACGGGTTACACCTTTGAGGTGATATTGCCTACGGGCGAACCCAAGCTTCCTAAGAATGCTACTGACACATTCAAGAAGCAATGCGGAGTTCTCGTTAGGGATCATGTCCCGATCAGCATTCGGGAGTGGAACAAGCACAAAGGGGCAGCCGATAGTGACTATGTCGCCGAAAGGTACAAAGATAATCTTTGGAATGATCTCATGTCACATTTCAACCTGCCAGAATGTGAGAATGAAGACGCCGCAGACAAAATGAGGGCCAAAGTCAAGAAGTGGACTCTAAGGAAGATGGCCGAAATGTTCCGTAGCTCGAAGAAGAAGCTATGGAAAAACTATCTGAAGACAAAGAAAGTGCCAGTATTCGAGGGGTATCTAGCCAAGCAGGCGAATCACTGGAAGGCATTTCAAGAGTACAAGGAGTCAGAAGATGCCGAGGCATTATCAGAAAAGAACAAGATAAATGCCGACAAGAAGAAATATCACCACAAGCTGGGGCCAGGGGGCTATGAGACTGCCATCCCAAAGTGGGATAAGAAAGAGCAAGATCTGCTAGATAAAGGCATCGTACCTGAACCACTCCGTGATGAGTGGGAATTGAGAGCAAGAAATTGGTTCCTTGCGCATGGTGGTTCGTACGACAAAGAACCAGGGGACCTCATCTGCAGTGATGGTCTTAGGATACCCAGGGAGAATTGGAAAAGGATAGTGAAAGAAATTAAGGAGGGAAAAAGAAAGTTCACTGCAGATAGAGAGAAATATTTGCTCACACTGGTCCTCGGCAATGACGAACATGGAGGACGAACGCGAGGCTTCGGTCCTTCTTACTCGTGGTTGCTTGGGTTTGCCAGAGACCAAGACACTTACAGAAGCCGAGAGAGAGCAAAGAAGCGGCAGCAGGATGAGGAGAATGACAAGTTCAACCAGTTGCTTGCCAGGATTAACGAGCAACAGAAGCAGATTGATGAGCTTACAGGGGTAGCGCGCCAGGAAGATCCTGCATTTGATATTACCGGCGCCCCATCTAAGCGGAAAAGCAGCGTGGCTAAATCTGAGGCCCCGCCCGACGATGCACAAAGAATGATAGAGGGCGGTCCCGGCTACCCCGTGGATGGAATCAAGGAGTCAACATCATGTCAACTCCATCAAAAATTCAAGAACATATCCATGAAGGTGGTCGTCGGACAAGCTTTACCTTCTGGCCCTGATGCACGCTGGCATGGTCGTGAGATTCCAGCTGGCTTTTCTAAAGTCGGGGTGGATGAAATCATGGCGGGGTTTCATGATATGGAGCTCGACATAGCTGGACCCGAAGATGAGAGGACACTCGGAGAAGTACCGAGTGGAGTCATCCTATGGGACAAGAACTACATCAAGCTTCCAGGCTCGGCCCTAAGGACAACACCGCCTCCGAGTCGTCGCAGGTCACCTACAGCTCCATTACCTCCAAGCCCTCCACATGACGTCGGCCATCACAACACGAGTCCATCTCGATCACCGCCGCCGGACTTGGGTCGTCCGTCTCCGCCGCCGCCCGCTCCGGATACTAAGCGGAAGCGTGCCACCAAGAACGCTCCGCCGATGATTTCTAAGCAACGGAGCCCCCCAAAGCGCAAACGGTCGCCCCTCCCAAAGGTACCTCATGCTAATCTTCCTATCAGACCTTATGATCGTACCCCCGAGGAAAACGCCAGGATAGCAAAGGAACATCATGATGCGCAGATGAAAAAGAAGGAACCCGAGCCCCGCCCGGAATACACCGAGAAGCAAATAGCATTTGCAAAATACTTCACGACCCTTCCATCACAGTATGACTTACACCATAAGCTTGATGACTATACACGCACATTGCAGAAGGAAGTGAAAAAGAGCAGATCACGTGCAAGTGCAAGTGGGAGCAAATCAAGTTCAACTACAAGCAAGAAAAAATTAGACGTTCCTTGGCTTGGAGAACAGGCCAAACAGTCGATCCCACCCCTCAAGGTGTTAACCGAGAATGTCCCCCCTCCGGTGCAGGGGCAAGATTTTGAATTAGCAAAGAAGTGGGCGGCTGAATGGGGTATCTCGGTTGAAGACATTCTGGCTTCCCAAGACGAAAGGTTACCCAAGGCCGTGGTAGCCCCTAAGCCACAGTTTGTCATGGGAGCGCCTTTGGTCAGCAAAGATGATCTCCCAACAAATATGCGTTACTTGCATACATGGTACTTAAGTGAATCAAAGAATGGGAGAACGATGATCGTGGTGAGTGTCCCACGGGAGTACTACGGCCGCCCCGAAGAAATCCATATCGACTTTGATGAACTCTTCCAGATGTACAATGGCGACGCCCTTGACAAATCGCTTATGAGTTGCTATTGTCTGTAAGTTTTTCAATTCGTTGTCTACATATAACTTGTTTAGTTATTTCAATTCATTGTCTATATATAACTTGTACTCTATTATGCAGAATGAAGATTCTGGATTGTAAAAGTAAGAACATCCTAAATATTGGGTTTATTGACCCAGATAAAATACATATAGCTACGCTAACTGATAAACCCAAGGAGACGGAGGAAAACCTTTCTAAGGTTTCTAACAGATCAAAATTTCTGTGACCACATACTGTTTCCATACAACTTCAGGTGAGGGTCTTTACTCTGTTGTGTCCATTCAGTTATAAGTGTAATTGATAAGTTACTGACACACACACACACACACACACACACACACACATATATATATATATATATATATATATACACACACACACATGTGCAACTTCCATTGGATTCTGTTGGACATTCAAATTGATAAGGGAAGAGTTGATGCCTTCGACCCATTATCGAGACCCTTGGAACAGTTCCAAAGTCTGCAGGACATGCTCCAAGGGTAATTTCAATCATTCTTGCGCTCTATCTGTCTCTTTCGATGATTTTCTGATATATCAATTAATGAAAAACTTAGCAAATCATTATCCTTGTCGGGCAGGGTTTGGAAGCGGTTCAAGTGCGTGACTCCCGGTATCGAGCCTGAGAAGCTGACCTTTAGAGCGGCTCAGGTAAGTAGTAGTATGATATACTTCTATTTTCAGTACATTTATGATGCTAGATTATTATTTTGATTATATATATTCTATTCTCGTAAAGTGCGACCAGCAGCCACGGGGAACGCATCTATGCGGATACTATGTTTGCGAGACCATTCACACGTTTACCTCTGAGCACAAGGATCACAGATTCGACGTAAGCAATGAACATTCACACCTCTATTTTTACCCGTCATTCTTTGTTATCATGATTGATATTCATATTCATGTCCTCTTCTTATATAGTACACGGCCATGAGGACGAACGTCCTACCAGAGCAACGCGCGATTGCTGTTGCAGAGGAGCTTGCGACCTTTCTGAGGATGGAAGCTATAGATGACAAAGGACGATTTAGTGTAGCTAGGGGGCCATTACTAATATTCGTCAATGTAATCGAATAGACGGGCTCTAGTCCCGATAATTCAGATCTCCATATAATTGTATATATATGCTCGTTTGTAAGATAAGTTAATCTTATATATATATGCATAATTATTTCTATTTAAATTATATGAAAAATAATTCCCGAACACCAAACGAGGCATCACGTTAATCTCCCGAACACCTAAACCCTAAAACCCCAAAACCCAAAAATAATTTCATTCAAAAAAACTCAAAAAAAAAACAAAATCTGAAACTCTTTAGTCCCGGTCCGTGTAACGAACCGGGACTAAAGGGCCTGCCCCTGGGGCGCTACGAGGTGCCCACGTGGAGCACCTTTAGTCCCGGCTTGGAACAGGGCCGGGACTAAAGGTTAGGCCTTTAGTCCCGCCCCTTTAGTCCCGGTTGGTGAACCGGGACTAAAGCCCCTTACGGGCCGGGGCTAAAGGCCCCGTCCCCACTAGTGAAAGCACTTCGCAACAATGCATGAATCAGCTAGGAAGGATCTGGAGAGGGCTTTTGGAGTGCTACAAGCGTGTTGGGGAATTGTTCGTGGGAGTACAATGATGTGGGAACAAGAAACTTTATGGCAGGTGATGACATGTCGTGTTATTTTGCACAATATGATCGTTGAGGATGAGGGTGATGGTGTAGCCCAAAGTGTAAGTGCATCTAGTGCCCCTAAGTGATTTTGGTGTATTGAATACTTATAGGTTAAGATACTAATATGTTTGCTAGGGTACACATGATCTATAAGCGCTGAGGAGTTTGAATTATTCGAAGAATATCGACCCCTAAAAATGGATGTCTTCGGCTGAAGACTTTGAAAGCGAGGAAACTGGTGTGTTCATGAAGAAATTGATACGAGGACTTTGAAGCGTGAAGACTTTTGTTTTGGTAGTTTCATTTCCTTTTTTTGAGTCATAGCCTCATAGAACTGTCGTACTGTTAAAGGGGGTCGAGGTAAAACTAAGGAAAAGTTTCCAAGTGATGCTCATCTCAAAGCCTACACATACACAATCCTTCCAGTGAAGCCTTTGGAAATCTTTTATAGTTTAGTCAAGTTCTTCAGTGACAGTGACGAAGATCTTCTGGTCTCTGAGGAATTCGCTCTAACTGAGGAGTTAGGTTTTCGCTAGTGCGAATTACCTACAATCGAGGAACATGAGAGACATAAGGACTTTCACAGTTGAAATGTTTCGACCGTTGCTGCGCCGCGCACCAGCTGTCCCTAACCTTGTCCACATAACGGTCATATCATTGGGGCACTTATGTCAAATCATGTCGGGATTGCTCCCAGGCTATAAATAGCCGCCCCCTAATCAGTTGCTGGTTGGCTGCTTCGCAAGAGAAACCGAGACTTGTCATTTGAGAGCACCCCATTCCTCGAAGACTTTGAGATAAAATCATCAGTGAGGAAAAACCCCAAACACCCAAACCAAAACCGAAAACCCAAAGTGATTGAGCATCACTGAAGAGATTGTTCCTGTGTGGAACCGACATTTGTTACCTTTGAGGACTGTGCATCCTCGAGACGGTTAGGCGTCATGGTCTAGAGCATCCAGGAGTCAATTGTGGATCGCCGGGTGATTGAGTTTGTGAGGGTTTGGAAGTCTGCCTGAAGACTTACCACGAGTGTTGGCGAGGACTGTGTGTCCTTAGCTCAAGAAGAATATGGTAAGGCATTTGTGTCCTGGGATTGTGTGTTCTTTGCTTTAAATACCAGGCCGCTCCAAACTAGACGTATGACTCTCACAACAGTTGATAATGGGTCATCAAATCATTGTCTTCACAGAGTACATGGTTATATTTCCTCAACTATTCTATTTCCTCATTTATGTATTGATGAAATTGATCGTTATTATTTGAAGAATTTGCCTGAATACTTTCTCACCCCAAATTCTCCATTTTACTTGTTCTTCACCTGCGCATCCTGATCACGCCTTTGTGTGAATTGTGTGTTTCATTTTATCATGAAGACTGTGGTGTTGTTGTGTTGCACGTACGCCTAAGTACTTATTTCGTTGCTCGCTGTTCGTGACTGAGCAATTTTCTCACAAGAAAATTCCTTAGTGACGAATTCATAAAAATCGCCTATTCACCCCCTTTAGTCGATATAACGCACTTTCACAAGCCAATGATTTTGAGACACTTGGAGAATAAGTTAAAATTACCGAAGATCAAGATGCAATGCAACTTATGAATTTTCTACAGATGCATCAAAATCTCCGAGATCATGAGGTGCGCAACAACTATTTAATGATCCGGTGGAGCATATGTGGACCTACAATGAAAATCAAAACGCAGATAATTAATTGTATACTTCAAATAAAATATACAGAGCATCGGTCAGGGAACTAACGATCCGAAATTCCTGGAGGGGCACCCTGGGGCGACTCTGAGGCGACAGGAGGGGTGTACCATGCGATGGGCTCCCCGCCGGTCGGCAGGGGACTTGGCCTCGTCGGCGGTCGATTTTGGTCTCTAGCTAACGACGATGATGACCTACAGAACGCACCAGCGGCTTCTCCAACCCCTTCCGATATCGTATGCGAATCCATTTTGGTGGGATACTCTGAGGAGCAGATCGCAGAATCCATAGATGGTTTTGTCCCCGATTCCGATCCTGCCTGGGAAGGGCTGATTGCTAACGCCGAAGACAGGGTCGAGGTGCTCCGACGCGTCGTTCATCGGCGAACTACGACGAACGCGGTAAGACCATGGAAGGGACCTCTACCGAAGGTACGTCTTCCGGCTCTTACGTTGGCAGGTTTCTTTCATTCTTGTAAAGACGCACCGGTCAGGAAACTGCGTCGACCGGCGGCGACATCAAGATCGATGACACATGATTCAGCCAAGACGGATCTTGGGATTCGTGAGGCCAAGGAGTCCCATTTGAATTCGATTCTATGCCAAGATGGGCCGGAATTTAAACCTGTTGACTTGCGCACGCCTGGGTATATGGCCCAGTCCGTTGCACAATTACATCAGATACCAGAGTCTCCGAGTAGGACTCCTACCGAGATTGATGTGGTTATCGATGTGCTTAAGGAAGGCCCTTTGTTCGCTGATTCTCCTCGTCATTATAACGAACGTGGGGTTCGATCGGGAATATCTGGGGGGAGCAAGGCCATACCAGGGTTCCCGTCGCGTTCTGGTACAGCCAGAACGATTCCTGCGCTGGATACTATGGCGGCGAGGCAAGGAGTGTCGTCTGCGCCTGCGGCAAATGCATCTGCTGGGACTGCGCCTGTGGTGACTGCACCTGCGCCGGCAGGGCCTGCTGCTGGGGTAGCTGCTCCAGTGGTGGCCGGCGTGCGGGAGAACTGAGCTACGGTGAATGCTGGTCAGGGACGCGGGTCTGCTGGTGCTGGAAGAGGTGGCCCTGGAATTCATAATCGCGGTGGCGGAGGTGGATTCCATGGACACAGAGGTTATGCAAATCAGTGGAACGATTTTGCCGGTGGACCAGGTGCTGGTCGGTCTAATTGGATCGCCGGAGGAGGTCCTGGGGGAGGACACAATCAATGGCATCGCCCCTTCCAGCCACCCCAAGGCAATTTTGTGGAAGGAGCTCGCGGATCTAATTTCCGGCAAAGAGGCGGGGGCGGAGTACGCAATCATGGGCGGAACAACTCTGGGCCGATATGGAAGGAAGTCACCCAAGAGGACGGGGGGAAGATGGCACCCCGCCCACACAACAAATAATGACGGAGGACACGGAAGTAGCGCGAGCCAACAAGGCGGCCCGCAAAAAAGAAAAATTGACATGTTATAGATGTGGGATACCCGGACACTTCGTTGTGGATTGTACCACGGATTTGTGTGATATCTGTCAAAAGCCTGGGCATATGGATGCGGCATGCCCATTACTTTTAGCTCCTAAGCCTGTCATGAGCATCTATGGGGTTTGTCATAGCAAACTGATGTTTTTTGAGACACCAGGTTCCACTTCAATTCTAACTCCACCTCATCTAGAGAGCTCAAGAACAGGTCTCGTCAAAGTTACGAATGGGGATTTGACTGCTGAGCAAGTCTCTCAACAGATGAGAAGGCTTGTTTCGGAGACATACAATTGGGAACCAATTAAGGTGGAGCAAAATACTTACCAAGTTGAGTTTCCTAGAAGAGAGGATCTTCAACGTCTACTCACTTTCGGGGTAAGTAAGGTTAGTGGCAGCAAGTGTTTACTTGAGTTTGAGGAATGCATAAAACCAGCACCGCAGGGTACTAGGTTGCAGAAGGTATGGATCCGATTCACAGGTATTCCAGAAATTCTGCTTAATGATTTCCTAATCGTATGGAGTCTTGGTTCGTTGATTGGGAAGACTGAGAAAGTAGATATGCCCTTTACACGCAAAAGGGGGATGGCCAGATTGCTTGTAATGGTGCTTGATGTTGACCAGATTCCAGATTTTGCTCCGTGGTCTTATGATGGTGTGCACTATGACCTTGAGGTCGAGGTCGAGAAGATACCACAAAATGAGCCAAATGATGATGATATCCTCATGGCCGATGGGGAGGATAGGGACAAAGATCATGAGGATGCGAATGATCAACATTCCGATCAGTCCAGAGATAACACTAATCCTCAGGCCTCTTCTAATAAAGAGAAACCACTTATTGGGGGAGCATCTTCGACATCAAAAGTACCCATGGAGACACTACGGTTTGGTTCTTTTGATGTCCCGAGTACACCATATAATCTTGGCAGTGAGTTTGTTCAAAAGGCGGCGAATGAGCAAGCCCCTTTTGTGTCAATTCAAAGATCGGTCTCCACATCTAAGGTGGAAGAAGCCACGCATTTGATTACTAAGGAGTACAGAAAAACATCTTCGGCAGTACAACCGCCTAGGAGGGCTGAGCCTCTGCATATGATGCAGCAGGCCTGCTGTCAAATTTCTACGACATCGCCTACTGAGAGGGATGTGACTTCGATCATGCGGGATAGCAAGAAGGAGGCAAGTCGGCCTTCTACTCCTGTATCTTCCCATAGCCTTTCGAACAGTAAGCAGCAAATGATATCTTCTAAGTACGATAACATTGTTGAAGAAACAACTTCTGACCAGCACTTTGATTCTGTGGTAACAGGGAAGACCCACAATGAGATTACTAATGATGATGTGATCTCATTTGGGGGGATCCCGGATCCTACTTCATGTGATAGACGTTTCAGTCAACGTATTCAGGAGAAGCCTGATGCTGATGAGATGTTGATAGGTCGTGACATGCGAGCTGCAAAACTACGAGATGCTGAAAAAACCTCAGGTTTGTCTATTGATCAGACTGCATCTATTTTAAAATTATCCGAATCTGAAATCTTGAATAATGCTAGTGACATAAGAGTTTCTATGGGTACAACTAGTAAAACTATAGCTAAGTCCATCAATGATATTCTTGATTTAGAAGTTGACAGAACAATAGAGTTTATCAAAAATCTAGCAGCACTTAAACCTATGAATGATTCGGATATGAGTGACTTAGGAGGTGCTGGACTTCAAACAATATGTGATAACATTTTTCATATAGACGGGGAAGTAGATGAGGTGGATGATATGGGTTTGGAGGGGTATATGGCCTCTTCAGATGCGGATAATCATTCACAACCATTAGATACACATAATGACTTTAAAAGTATTCACGAAATAACGAGGAGACCTTGGAAAAGGAAGGTGTATCCTGAATCAGCGGTTAGGAGGAGCGCGAGAGTTAAACAAAAGAAAAAATTCCATGATGAAATATGAAAGGGATTTTTTGGAATAGCAAAGGTCTGGCGGACTTGGCTAAAAAAAGGTTCCTTAGAGAAGCATCGATACAATATAAACTGGATTTCATGGCTTTACAAGAAACTGGGAGAGATAATTTCACAACCCAATTTTTAAATAGTTTATCAGGAGGGGTTGATTTTGATTGGCATTGTTTACCACCAAGGGGAAGATCAGGTGGGAACTTACTTGGGGTTAAATGCGAAACTCTAGAAGTGATGAGTGTGGTTTATGGTGAGTTCGCCGTCAAATTTCGTGTAAGGTCGAAAGTTGATGGTTTTAAGTGGGCTCTAGTGGCTGTTTATGGGGCGGCACAATTGGAGTTCAGACCTGATTTTCTTGCAGATCTAGTGAGAATCTGTGGAGATGAAACATTACCAATTATGGTGGGGGGAGATTTTAATATCATTCGTAGACAGGATGAAAAAAATAATGACAACTTTGACACACGATGGTCAACGATGTTTAATATGGTTATTGAGAGTCTAAATCTAAGGGAGATTCATCTTTCTGGCAGACAATACACTTGGGCAAAT
This sequence comes from Hordeum vulgare subsp. vulgare, assembly GCF_904849725.1. Taxonomy (NCBI): domain Eukaryota; kingdom Viridiplantae; phylum Streptophyta; class Magnoliopsida; order Poales; family Poaceae; genus Hordeum; species Hordeum vulgare. Next base: position 581,946,947 of record NC_058521.1, read on the forward strand.
TCTTTACCGATACCAACATATGAAAAGTTGGATCGGGTTCTTACTAGTGTTGAGTGGGAACAAAAATACCCATTAGTCACGGTACAAGCATTACAGAGGTCAATCTCAGATCACACGCCTCTTCTAGTTGACTCAGGGGAGGCCAATCATAGGGGCAACAAGAATGTCTTCTCATTCGAACTAAGCTGGTTTGAAAGAGAAGGGTTCATGGACCTAATTACAAGGGAATGGGGTACACACATAGGTGGATCCACCAATGTCGAAATTTGGCAAAACAAAATCAGAAATTTGCGCCGAGTCCTTAGAGGATGGGCGAAAAATCAAAGTGGTATTTATAAGAAATAAAAAGAAAGACTAACGAAGCTGATTGATGAACTTGACGTCAAAGCTGAGTCAGCGCAGCTAAATTCTATTGATAGGAATACTAAAACAGATGCTGAGATTAGATTGCAAAAATTATTGAGAGAAGAGGAGATGAAATGGGCACTAAGAGCTAAGGTGATGAACGTGGTTCATGGGGATGATAATACTAAGTTCTTTCACATGATTGCAAATGGCAAACATCGAAAGAAGATTATTACTCAGCTAGAGCAAGATGAGGGAACTATAATAGGACATGAAAACTTAAAGGTATATATCTCAGAATATTATAGGAGTCTTTTTTGGTGCACAAGAGGAGAATATGATCTATCTGGATGAAGGATATTCCTCAACTAAATGAGCAGGAGAATGAGGTTCTATCCGCTAGATTCACAGAGCAAGAGGTATATGAGGCAATAGTACAAATGAAACACAATAAAGCACCGGGACCAGATGGGTTTCCTGCAGAATTTTACAAAAAGTGTTGGCATGTTATTAAGGGGGATCTAATGGCTATGTTTCATGACTTATTCAATGGTCGGCTACAGCTGTTTCACCTTAACTTTGGAAAAATAACGTTGTTGCCAAAAAGGTGGACACCATGCGTATCCAACAATTTGGACCTATCTGTTTACTAAATGTTAGTTTTAAGATTTTTACTAAGACAACCACCAATAGATTAACAAAGATAGCCGATTCAGTTGTCCAACCAACACAGTCAGCATTCATGCCTGGGCGACACATTTTGGAGGGTGTTGTTGTTTTGCACGAAACGCTTCATGAAATCCACACAAAGAAACTAGACGGAGTTATCTTAAAAGTGGATTTTGAAAAGGCTTATGATAAAGTTAAGTGGTCTTTTCTTCAACAAGCCTTACGTATGAAAGGGTTTAATGAAAAGTGGAGACAGCAGGTTGACACTTTTATTCAGAAAGGGAGTGTTGGAGTTAAAGTTAATGATGACATTGCTAACTTTTTTCAAACACATAAGGGGCTAAGACAGGGGGATTCAATGTCTCCAATACTCTTTAATATAGTAGCAGACATGTTGACAATACTTATTGAAAGAGCCAAAGAGAAAGGACAAATAGGTGGTCTCATTCCACATCTGGTAGATGGAGGTGTGTCCATTCTACAATATGCGGATGATACAATCATTTTCATGGAACATGATATGGAGAAAGCGAGGAATATGAAATTAATTTTATGTCTTTTTGAACAACTATCGGGGTTGAAAATTAATTTTAACAAAAGCGAACTCTTATGCTTTGGGAAGGCAAGAGAAGAGCAACACGCTTATTGACAGCTATTTGGTTGTGAGATGAGTTCTCTACCTTTTAGCTATCTTGGGATCCCTATTCATCACAGACGGTTAACAATTAAAGAATGGAAATGTATTGAAGAAAGATTTGAAAAGAAACTAAGTTGCTGGAAGGGCAAGCTTATGTCATATGGAGGTAGATTGGTCTTAATAAATTCTGTTTTAACAAGTCTACCAATGTTTCTCTTGTCTTTTTTCGAGATACCTGTAGGGATACGGAAAAGACTGGATTTTTATAGATCTCGTTTCTTTTGGCAAAATGATGAGAATAAGAAAAAATACAGACTAGCATGTTGGGATATGATTTGTAGACCCAAAGACCAGGGGGGTTTGGGAATTGAAAATTTAGAAGTAAAGAACAAATGTCTGCTCAGCAAATGGTTATATAGAATTTCCACAGAGACAGAGGGTATGTGGATTCAAATTTTGAGAAATAAGTATCTTACATCAAGAACTCTAGCTCAAGCTACAATTAGACCCAATGACTCACCTTTCTGGAAAGGGTTAATGAGGATAACGATTAATTTCTTCAAAAGGGTGAAATTTATTGTAGGGGATGGTACCTCAACAAGATTTTGGGAAGATACTTGGCTTGAGGATTCACCACTTGCTTTACAATATCCCATGCTCTACAACATTACGCAACGTAAGCAGGACTATGTGTCCACAGTCTTACAATCGATACCTATAAACATGCACTTCAGGCGAGCTCTAGTAGGCGCACGTTGGGAGGCATGGATGCATCTCGTAAGAAGACTTATGCAGGTACAACTATCTGATCATTCAGACAGCGTTAGATGGACTTTAACTGTCAATGGGGTATTTTCAGTTAAATCCATGTACACAGATTTGGTTAATTCCGGTCCCTTAGCTAGATCGTTGCATATTTGGGATATTAAAGTGCCGTTAAAGATAAAAAAAATGTGGTTTTTACACAAAGGTGTGGTATTAACCAAAGATAATTTAATTAAGCGTAGTTGGAGAGGTAGATCCAATTGTTGTTATTGTGATCAACATGAAACAATCAGACACCTGTTTTTGGACTGCCCCCTCGCAAAACTACTTTGACGCACTATCCACATAGCTTTTAACGCGATCCCACCTACATGCATCAATTCAATGTTTACAACGTGGCTCAATGGAGTGGACGTTAAACTATCTAGACTTATTAGAATAGGGATATGTGCTCTTTTGTGGGCTATATGGAATACCAGAAACGACATATTATTTAATGGTAAGAAATTCAATAATTTTTTGCAGGTCATTTTCCGAGCAACGTCCTGGATCCGTACGTGGTCATCACTCAGTCTTGCGGACAACATGGAGCTTATGGGTACTGGGTGCAACTGGTGGGAGACGGCCGCACGGGTTATCTTCAACCGGTTTGGATGGCGTGCTAGTAATAGACTAGGTGTATAGGCATCGTAGTCTGCTATTAGTTACACCGGATGTGGGTATATTCTTAAGAGTTTGTTTAGTTTCAGACCCATTTTATTTTCAGCCTTCAGGCTTATCTCGAGCTATTTTGTTACTTTGGATTTTTAATAATATGGCTGCATGCATCGATTGATGCAGAGGCCGGGGCTCGTTCCTCCTTTTCAAAAAAAAGTAAAAAATAAAATATATATAAACATTTTTTATGTTAGGTACCAACATTTATTTCACGTGCGACGTTTATTATCAAGTGATCTACGTACATGATTTTGTATGGATTTGAGAGTCCGGATATAAGATATATGAATGCACGGAACGAAATATGAAAAACCGTCTGGATGCGTCCGCGGGAGTGTGCGAACGGGTCTGCTAACGTATAGGGAGCCGGATTTGTCTAGTTCGGCTGTAGATGTTCTTAGTCCTAGGCTGTAGATGTTCTTAGTCCTAGGAGCCGCTATTTCAAGCTCATTGGGGTCGAACGGGTGGAGATGCTTTTAAGAAGAGATCGGTCTCCACGTTTGATGATACTACTCTAGAATAGCATCTCGGATGCGGGCAGACAGGAAGGCAACCAGTCCAGAAGTGTTCGTTATCCCGGCCGGGATTCTCTACTGGCAATTTGGGGTGCTTCTATTCATGAGCTCAGCGGCCTGCATCTGCAGGCGGCAGGGCTTGTTGATCACGCGCGCGCAGCGCATGCATCCCGACTGAGCCCCCTCCCTCCCTCCGTATGCAACAGGGACGGATGGTACGGCGCGCTGGCGGTTAGTTAATGGCGCCCGCCGAAGCGGTTCTGGTTTGACCGTTCTCGGGCCGGCCGGCCGGCCACGGCCAGTAACGCCAGTCATCCCCAGAGACCACTGCAGCGGCCGTACTCGGTGGTCTCGCAGTTCCATTCACCCGGAGACGTCACCGGAGTTTACATCCGTCATGTCGTTATCTCAACAGTTCCATTCACTCACTAGGAGGCCGAATCGCACAGCTCTTGCTCTCTCTTTCTCTTTGAGGTGATGACCATTTATCTATGCGGCGGGGCGATGCCCGCTACCTTCTTGTGAGCGAGCGAGCGAGCTAGCTCTTGCACTACGTGCCACACTGACCGGTTGTTCTCTTTCCATGGTCACGCACAGTGGCCCTTGTCAGCTGCTCCAGAGAGGGGTATAAGCGTAATAAGGTTCCTAGCTGCTTTGTCGTGTCTATATGCTGCTGCTGTTTGGACTTCAACTCTCGGGGCATCGGTCCCCTTTGCACCTTCAACGTGTTACCTGTTTTTCGTCTAACATTTTCACCAACAACACTACTGTTTGCTCTTGGTTCTGGTTGGGGCATCTACAACCACGGTCCACATATCCGAGCCTTTATAAGCCCACGGAGTTCACACGACAAAAAAATTTAAAAGGAGATTCGGGCATAGATAGTTCATCCGATAGACTTGATCGAACCCAAAATGGACAACGTTCACCGAACTACACTAGATACAAATAAAGAAAATGCGAAGGGCGAGATCACCACTTCTTGGTCGGGCCCTTGCCCTTGTTGTCAGCGGCTCGGGGGTCCATCTCCTCCGATCGTCGTCCTCGTCCATGCTGGTGAGGCCTCTCTTCGATGCGTAGAAGATGTAGCCCGACGGGCGACGAATGGCGTGGGCTTGCTCCCACGCGCGGCGTCGCGCCTTCCCCTTCGTGCCATGAGTTGCTCGAACGGCTCGAGCCTGAGATGGAGCGCCTTCACGTTCTTACGCCAGAGGTGCCTCACATAGGACACCGCCATGGTTAGTGAACACTGCATGAGCTATGGAGGAGCTCCTCCTCCGGGTTGACGGGGACGGAGCGAGCGCGTTGGCAGGAATAGCCGGTCTCCGCCGCGCCCGCTGCCACTCGTGCCAGTCCGCCTTTGCCTCCGACTCCGGCATGCACATGTGCACGGGAGCCGCGACACGAGCACCCATCGTTGTCCGTGCCGGAGGGAAAGGGAGACGCACACCCTACTCCGGGTCTGGAGCGATGCGGAGCAGAATGGCCGGGCGACGGATGGGTAATCGTGGCCCGCATTCCACTGTCGGGACGCGTCAGAGCTCGAGCTCCCGTCATGTCTAGGGGCGAGCGCTGGAGTATGAGCTCATCCTCGTCTGGCGCGTCACAACTAGATTTGGTGTTGTCCTCCTTCATGAGGTCATCCCAGTCCATGGGGTTGGGTTTGCTGCTGGAGTCGTGGCCGGACTTGGCGATGCCGGAGGGGACGTCGTGGATTTGGGAGGAAGGGAAGGAGACGAGGGGAGGATGAGTGGACTAAGAGAAGTGAGGAGTTTAACCAGGGCCAGTCAGACTGGGTGGGGGGAGGTGTTTGTGGGGGCATCTGTGGGGGCGGCATGGGCCCTAGCGGCTAATCCGACGTCGCACACATGTCCATGCACGTCTGGGCGTCCTAGTTACTCCCTCCGTTCCAAAATATAAGACCTTTTAGGTATTTCACTAGAAGACCACATACGGAGCAAAATGAGTGAATCTATACTTTAAAATATGTCTATGTACATCCGTATGTAGTTTATAGTATAATCTCTAAAAGGTCTTATATTTAGAAACGGAGGGAGTATTATCCTAGTATGAAAAGTGACACTTAGTCCAGATGTTTGGGCGATACGGGGCGTTCAGTTGTGTGCGGTTTTTCCGTCTGGACAGCGACAGAACAACCCGCCTAGACGTTCGTGGCAGGTACGAAGGGTTGGGTTGTAGATGCTCTTAGAATGTACTTCCTCCGTCCAAAATAATTGACTTAAAAATGACTTAATTTTACACTAACCTTAATACAAAGTTAAGTCACTTATTTTGAAACGGAGGAAGTATTTCTGTACCAAAAGAAATACATACCGGGCACTTGTACGACCAACAGCTAGGCCAACAATGTGGTACCCAAATCCTGCAAGAAATACATACGAGACACTTGTACGAGCAACAGCTAGGCCAACAATGTGGCACCCAAATACCGCAGGAGATTGCAATATGTCGACCCGGTGCATCCCTTTTACCCTGTACTTAAACCAAAATAAAAAAAAAACAATATTGCAGCTTCAGAGCATGGCATTTGCCCAAAAGCTCAGATTCATGGGCTTGTCTGGTAGTGAATGTCATAGTAAAACATGTGTCCTGTTCGCTGATCAGTCATACACGCAGCATAGTAACAGCAGTTGTTGGCTTGTGAAGGTCTCACCCTCCAGCAGCGAACGACCAAGACTGAGGTCGTTCTGATGGCCAGTGGTCAATGTCGTCGTCTTGGCGCTTGGACGTTGGCAGTCATGAAACAGTTAAACCTCTGTGACAGCAGGAGAGCTGCATCTGCCGTCAAGAGGAAGACCCGTGATAAGCTGATACATAAGCTACAGGGAGTGGTCACCCAGAGGAAAGCTGTACGTTCCCGGTGGCAATCTAGAGCTCCATCCTTTCTTTGCCGAGTAGGCAGCGTTCATAGATGACCCACCAAATCACAATATTTGTTAACGAGGTTCATTGATATAACTACATTTTAAGGCAATGCTTACATGAGCTCCTTCCAAGATACCCGCAACAACGGTCGTCCGGAGGTCGGCCGTCGGCTCCCCCGCGTACCCATTACTATCAAGTCGTCATGAGTTATAAGAGGCCTAGGATAAAATGTGTCCGACTACTACATGATTCGTATCTATCCACATCAATTATAACTTTAAGTCCATGTAATCCCTTGCGTACATAATATTTGATATAAATATAAAAAACTTCACCTTGGCAAATATTCCCCGACACCTAAAAATCGTCCATGCGACGTGGGTTGCCTTCTTTGTAGGTTACTTAGAGCTACCCGACGGGCCTAACCCGTCGCCATTGTGGGACTCCACTACACTTATGCAGTTCCACTCTTCATGGCTCCACCTGCAATAGTGTTGTAACACCCCAAAATTTTGGACATGATTTTTATTTATTTAAAATTGGCCATGGTGATTTAAAATTTTTATCTTTGAGTTTTCTGCTGTTTTGAGACTCTTTCTTTGTTTTATTTTATAAAAAGATATCCTTCTAAAGTCTGAGTTTTTGAAAGATGTTGTTTTGACTTGAGCTTTGCCTCAAATATTTTTCCAATTAGTTCCAAATCAAATAAAGGCATTTTTGTAAATATTTCTTTAGGGTTCATTTATTCAAAAATCTACCTCTAAATTCTTTAAAGGCCTGATTTGAACTACAACCATCTGATAACTTCTTTTAAAAATTTCACAAAAACTTGGTAATAACCCAATATGTTTTTGGATCACTTTTTTGTAATAATATAGCTGAATGTTTTGGAAAAATTGAGCTCATTATCTTCTTTTCTATTCTGATCCAATTTGATGTTTTGTACTACAACCCCTAGGTATAATTCTTCAAAAATTGTACAAAAATTTGGAGTGGTCAAGGAGTTCATATAAATGAGTTTTATAAAAAAACATATATTTGTCTTTTGAAAATTTTGAGAAGCACTTCCTATTTTCTGTTCTGGACCAGATTTGCAGTTTGCACTGCAACCCTATTTATATCTTACTCAAAGCTTTTGAAAATTTTACTACTTACAGAGGTCCCTACAAAACCTTTAATTCCAAAACTTCAGCCCTAGTGGCATTGTTTGAGACCAGGTTATAACCTCATTTTGTTTATGTCCAGGAATGCACTTTTGCAAATATTGCACTGGGAAGTTTTTGTTTTGCCCAATCCAGCTATGCCATCCTTGTTTGCATCCGAAGAGACCCCTACCTGGTGAGTTTGGTGGCCATCAAACATTTCCAGATGCTCCTGGAATTTTATCAAACACGTGGTGTTCCTGACCAGATTTGATAAGCTTTTTAGTTTATATGGTGAAGTTACCCCTATGACCAAAACAACATGTCTAGCAGACCCCTAGTAAACCTCTTAGCCACCCTGTTAATTTGCAGAGCAACCCAAGCCTTCTAGGACCCCTTGGCATTCTGTCGAGCACATGATGGGCATGCCAAGAGCGCGCTCCAGAGCGCGGTTCTTGCACCTAGCGTGTCCGAGCCGCCGCGTCTCACCTGACCTTGCCCCCCTAGCCCTTGCGCACCCAAGGAGGCACTCCCCGACCCCTCCCTCTCATCGGAGTCACGCGACAGCCACGGGGAGCACCACAACCGTGCCGATCGTCGAAGCCAGCAGCGCCTGCTGCGGCAATGGCAGCACACCTCTGCCCTCTGCCATGGCCAACACTGCCCATTCTCTCCCTACGTGCCACCTGCCCTTGGACCACTCCCTCCGCGTCATACCATTGCTACCCCGGTCCACTGCTACCATCGCCAGGTTGCCCTAGCCACCGTCGCCAGACTTATCCAAGACCGCCGCGGGAACCGACAGTACTGGCTATATATAGCCCCCATCGGAGCCGCATATTAGCCCTGCAAGCTCCCTAGAGGCCATAGCGAGGCTCCCCTAGCTCCAATTTGGCCGGTGGCCGTCTTCTTCCACGACTCTGGCAACTACAACCGCCGCCACACTTAGGTCAAATTAGATGAAGCCGAAGCCCCTCAGCCCTAGCCAAACCACCCCTCTGCCCCACTCAACCTCGCACACATCCTCCCCATCGAAACCCAGCCCGGGAGGTGCCGTAGAAGAGGACCCCTGAGGAGCTGAGACCCATCCGCCATGGAGCTCGCCTGTCACGCCCAAGATGTGACCCTATCCTCAATTTGTCACGAGGGCCTCGTCAGGGATAGAAGCGCATCTCGTTGTGTCGCAAGAATGGATATCGTTACAAGTACATGTACTGAAAAGAAGAGATATATAAAGAGTTGACTTAAACTCGCCACAAGCTATATCAGAGTCACATCAGTACATTACATATTCGTCAAGAGTAAGAGCAGGGTCCGACTACGGACGAAAACAAACGACAAAAGAAGAACGACGTCCTTCCTTGCTATCCCAGGCTGCCGGCCTGGAACCCATCCTAGATCGATGAAGAAGAAGAAGAAGAAGCAACTCCAAATGAACAATCAATGCGCTCGCGTCAAATAACCTTTACCTGTACCTGCAACTGGTGTTGTAGTAATCTGTGAGCCACAGGGGACTCAGCAATCACATTTTCAAAGGTATCAAGACTAGCAAAGCTTAATGGGTGAGGTAAGGTTAAGTGGTGAGGTTGCAGCAGCGGCTAAGCATATATTTGGTGGCTAACTTACGAGTACAAGAAATAAGACGGGGAAGATCTACGCATAACGGACGTGAACTACTGATGATCAAATGAATGATCCTGAACACCTACCTACGTCAAGCATAACCCCACTGTGTCCTCGATCGGAGAAGGAACTCACGAAAGAGACAATCACGGTTACGCACACAGTTGGCAAGTTTTTAATTAAGTTAACTTCAAGTTATCTAGAACCAGTGTTAAACAAAGTTTCCACGTTGCCACATAACCGCGGGCACGGCTTTCCGAAAGATTTAACCCTGCAGGGGTGCTCCAACTAGTCCATCACAAATTACCACAAGCCGCATAGAAATCCTCAATCACGAAGCTCGCGATCTCGTCGGATTCCCTAGTGGAAAACCTCAACTCTGAGATTACCCAAAGCATCACCGGAATCCCGATGCACAAGATATCTCGTCAAAGGTAAAGCTAATCCAGCAAGGCCACCCGACGTGTCGACGATCCCGATAGGAGTCGCGTACCTCGTTCTCAGGACACGGTGGATGAGCTAGACCTCGGGATCGCTAAACCTCCGGGTTTCCAGACGGGCGCCGGACATCGCTCAGGTGGGACCAACACTCATGAGGAGCACTGGCCCGGGGGTTGATTAAATTATCCTCGGGGTCCGGAAAGTCCCTATGCAATTTTATTAGGTGTTTAGGCAAATGTAGTACCAAAGTTGGGCCTTGCCAGACCAGCTTTAATCTAAAACGAATTATCAAGGGGGTCCCATAACAACCCCGATCGTGTTAGGATCGCTCAATTATGAAACATAACACCGGTAGCCGAAACTAAGGGGGCAAAGGTGGAAAAAAACACCAGGCTAGAAAGGCCGAGCCTTCCACCTTTTACCAAGTATATAGGTGCATTAAATTAAATAGCATTTAATATGGTGATATAACAAGGAACCCATGTTATCACATGGAAGCATCTGCACCTGCAACTAGCAACACTAACAACAAGGTTAAGCCAGCAGTAACATAGCCAGACAGTGGTTTGCTAGGTCGAACAGGTTGAAGGTTAACATGGCATTGTTGAGAGGCTAGTATTTAACATGTAGTAGGCAACGAGACATAATCGACAGAAACGGTAAACTAGCATGGCAATGATAGTAATGGTATCTGGGGAAATGATCGTCTTGCCTGAGATCCCGCTTGGAAGAAGAATGCCCCCGTGAAGCAGACGAACCGACGTAGTCGAACGGGTCCTCACAATCTGGCACGTTGCGGAACTCTATCGAGACGAAGCAAACCGGAAACTCAAATCACCACACGGAATTCACCACACGATGCACAACACAAATGATGCATGAGCAGCTGAATAAATGCAAGTCACGGCATGACAATTCACACAATCAAACACTACACACTAAGTGAAGTTCAATATGCACGAGTTGCATATTGACGAAACTCCACATATGAATTATTTAGTTCACTCCCGGTTATTTACACGGCAATATTAATGTTGTCAAACATGCAAGAGGTGAAGCAGAAATTAAACTACCTATCTAGACATTTTAAATGAGGTCGGAAATGACATATAGCATCTCCGAAACGACCTCACATGTTAATTTCCAATTCTGTCCAGATCTGAACTAATGCATTTAATTAGTTGTTAAACAGAAAAACAAATAGGTTCACGTGATTCTACGCGTCAAGGAAAGCAATCTACACATAAATAATATCTCCAACGGAGCTACGGTTCAAAAGATACAAGCACCGCAAGATATGAGGGCATGAATGCAATATGTGTGCAACGGCGGCTACGAGCACTTCAACACATACAAACAGCAAGATAAAATGAAACTACACGAGATTCTAAGCAAGTTTCATGTAGGACACGATCAAATCGGAGCTACGGTTCATCATCTACGAGCAAAACAAGAAATGACTACAATCTGCCAAAATCAGCCACGTAGCATTTCCTACGCCCCACAACTACGTCTACACAACTCCGATAAACTCATGCAAGGCATGGCACGGAAGAGGGCAAGAAGCACTACTACGAACAGCGAACAACAACTAGCATGGCAGCAAGGAACACAAGGGAAAGAAGACACAAAATGGCATCTCACGCACTATTTCAGACTTAGTGAAAATTACACCTCATGAAAGTGCAGTTTTCGATCTGAAGCTATATTGACAGCAGCAAAATCTATAGCTACAGGGCTCCAAATGGCATGAAACTTCACAGCATGCTAGAGAAACACAAGGGGTACAACTAACTCCATTGGACCAACCTCAAAAGAGCTACAGATCACAAGCTAGAAGCAAAACAAAACAGCAACAAAATAAAAGAGATTCCAGAATTAGAAATATTTCAGCTACTCTAAAACAGCACTATTTCTAGCAACTTGAGAGCAAGCAAAACACACCTAAACATGCATTTCTATTGCAACTAAAAAATACCAGAGACTAAACAAAACATCTAAGAAGAACTCCCTAGTTGACAACTAATTCAAACGAGGCACGGAATAACTCCTACGAATTAAACAAAAGAGCATCACGGCAAAATATCTCGCGAACTAACTTACTCGAAAGCTAAAACTAATTGCACAGAAAAATCCATGGGATTTTTCTACCCCGGAAACATATAAAATATGTGGGGTTTGCAACACAAAATAACGCCACACAATAATGCGAGATAATCACCTAGATACGGGAAAATAAATTACCGACAAATCCTACACGCAAAAAAATACGAGTGACCGCTCTAAAATGCACGGAAAAATAGTTACTAAAACGTAGGCATTTAATCTACGGTATACGGGCAGTCCGGACTTGCGCGACAAATTATACGGGTCGGAAACGTAATAGGACAACACGTGTTTCTAGGCATACAGCAAGCTAAACGACCTCAAATAAATATGCATGTTTCAGAAACATATTCTACGCGCGAAACTACCACGAAACCATATAAAGAGCACCTCGATCCGACTTACGAAATGGAAACTACGGTCGTTTTAAAATACGGTTATTTTCTGGAATTGAAATAATTCCGAAACAACACCTAAATAACTAATGGGCCTAAACAGGGCGCAACATAGACTAATCTCTGCCTGGGCGAGGTAAAAAAAATAACAAGGCCAGGGGATTCACCTTGCGGGCCGGCCTGGGAGGAATCGGCTGGAGGAGGAGGCCGAGTGGGCCGCTGCGAGGTGGCGGGAGGAGGCCGGCCTGGTGCTACTGGGCCGAGGCGGGAGGAGGCCGCGGAGGCCCAGGCGGGGACGCTGACGAACGGGCGTCGCCCTCCTCGCTCCCCTCCCTGCCCGTGGGCACGGGAACCGGCGGCGCCGGCGCAAGGCCGCGAAGGCGGCGAGGCTGCCCTGGATCCAGTGGATCCGATCCCCGGGGAGCCGCTCCCGGTGGAGGAGGAGGCGAGCACCGGCGGGCAGGCGGGCTCCGGCGACGGGGAAGCTGCGGGCGGTGCGGAACTCGATCTGGACGGGAGGAGGAGCGGGACGCTGCTCCGGCGAGCTCGCGGCCGGCGGGACCGAGGCCACGGCCGGCTCTTGGAAGGAGGGCTCGGGAGGAGCCGCGGACAACCGGATCTGGCCGGCCGGCGTGCTCCGGCGAGGGGCACGGCTGCTGCTGGCGCTGTTGCTGCGGGAGAGGGAGAACGGGCGCAGGGAGCTCGGGCCACGGCGGCGGCGGCGCGATGCGGGCTCGGGCGGGCTCCAGATGGGCCTGGCGGGCCCACGGCGGCTCGGTCTGGTGGGGGAGAGAGTGAGTGTGGGGAATTAGGGTTAGGTGGTGCGGATTTCGAGGAGGAGAGAGGCGTGGCTCTCTAATTAATGGCATGTGGCTATATATAGACAAACGGGGGGCTCGGTTAACCGGAATCGCGATCCGGATCCAACCGCGGGGTCGGATTCAGACGATTCCGAACGCGGGACGTGCTAAGTGGCCGTGTTGTGTAGACATCCGGAGACGAGAGGGGCACAGGCGGCGCGGCATGAATTTTTAAAACACCGACAAACGTCCGACGGTAGTCCGAATACGGTGCCGCTACGGTCGACCGTTCGGGTACCAGACGGACTCCGATCGCGACGGAATTCGACAGGCGGCTTAGCTATGACTAATCACGACCGCACGTCAAATCTCAACCCGATCAGAGAAAGTTTTACACACACTTTAAAAACAGAGTTACGACGGTGCCGCGGGCGCGTGCGTGTGCGATCAGGCTCGGAACGAACAACGACGCGAACCGGCAACTAACAACGAATGCAAGTTTTGAAAACTGGTGGCAACGGAGATGCCGATGCAATGCTGATGATGCGCATGATGCGATGATGATGCGACCAATATAAATAGACACACGACGAAAACAGAAAGAGAGGGGAATCTTCTGGAACGTCGGCATCGGGCTGTCACATCGCCGCTGGCAACTCTGTGAGCCCCTTCGGTCATGGCGACCACCAGGAGGGCTCCCTCGAAGAGGTGGATCCATTCCCGACGTCGGAGCCCCGTGGGGAGTCGCCAACCGCCGGCGACGATCGCCGGAGTGTCGCCTTCGTCTGTCCAGAGAAGGAAGGAAGCGGGAGGACTGGTCAAACCTACGAGTGGACCTGATGGACCCACTGTTAGTGACCCCCGAGTCACGCGCGCGCTGGATAAGTGGAGGCGTACTTTAGCAAGTACGTAACCCCTTCTGCGAAAGTGTACTTTGTTATGAAACATTTTTCTTTTCTGATTTTATTTAAAACAGATCTTTGACCCATCTTTGAGTGGCTCTAATTTCTGAAATAAAACTCCAATTGAGTTGATTCTTTTTCTCATCTCTTTCAAATTTTATCTAGTTGAATTTAGTATTTATTTCAAATTTTTCTAAGACAACTTTTTGTACCGTTTTTAAATTGTGTGTTAATTAGAATATTTTCAAAAATAGGACATGGAGAGAGGAGCAAAAACTTGAAAAAATCTTAGCCTTGTTTAGTTGTGCATAATTCGCTGCGGAATTGAATTGGCAATGGAATACCAAATCAACGATTTCAATGGAAATCTAGTTTTGCTGTTTGGATACGTATGATATTCGTCCGTAGAATTAAGGCTGGAATGGAATTCTAAATCATGTTTGAATGTACATCATGTGGAATTGAATTTTTTTGGACTTTGAACAATATAACATGGATGATAAATATTCTGAGGATACAGAGAAGCAGCTGCAGTCGGTTTAAAGCTGCATCGGAGGCAGATTCAACATTGCATCGGGAGAGGAGGAAAGCAGGGCCTGAGGAGAACGACACCCGCCGTCCTTTCCGCCGCCATGTCCCCTTTCCGCCGCCATGTCCCCTTTCCGCCTCCATGTCCCTTCTCAACCGCCATGTCCCTTCTCCGCTAGAGATCTAGGGTTTGGGTGCCACAGGAACGAAGAGGGACAGAGGAGGGCCGACGGGAGGGAGGAGATGCAAGGAGGACGCTTCTACCGGTGGGAGGGAGGAGGGCTGACGGGAGGGGGGAGAACGACGGGGCCTGGAGGTTCGACGGAAGGGAGGAGAACGGGAGGGAGGAGGACACCGAATGGGCTCCTCTGTTTCCTCGGGAGGGGAGTAGCGAATAGGTACGCGCGGGGGGTGCGGGAGAAAATTTTCCACGCGATTCCAAGGTGGGGAGCTCGGAAACTCGCGAGGACGTGGGATGCTCGGTTGGGCCTAGCACGGAATTCGTTTTGGTTTCCACGGTCTAATTCTTAGGCCACTCCAAACAGCGGAAAGTGGGTAGCCAATTCCAAATGGGCAATTCCGCGGTGAATTCTGCGCAACCAAACAAGGCATTAGAGTGAACCCTACCTCTCTACACTTGGAAGGCAAGAATTCTGAAGCTACATCTGTCTTGGTTGTGTGTGGGTTGCTTGATGAGAATAACTTTATGGTTATGTTAAACAAGTGGTGTTATTTTATGTGACAATCATGCTTGTGGCTTCATGCTTTGAAAGTAAAGTTGTTACATGATTGAGATGCATGGGACAACAGTCACACCTTCCTACCACACATGTCTACCGGATGGGATTCGGTAAGAGTCGGTGTCTTGTGGAGACACGATCGTGGGACTGACATCTCGTGGAACGAGAGTGGTCAGCAAGGCATGTTGGGTTACGGCAGGCAGTGACTCTATCTACGGTAATAAAACAGTTTGATTGTGCTAATCATGCAGGGAATATTTAAACCTCCCGAGTCGACCGTAGATCGAGTCTTGTCAGTATGTCGCCTTAACCCTTCGTGCTGCCACAGGTCTTCCTAAAAAGGAATATGGTTTAGCAGGAGGTAAACCTATTACCAGGTACACACTAAGTAGAGAGGCCAAGACGAAGATATCTGGGGCACTGGACTAAATCCAGTCATCCGATCAGGGGGCATGGGGTGTTTTCGGTCAGGGACCGAGAGGGAAGAGCTCTTCCCTTGTAGCGTGCGGTATAAATTTGATCCCATGCTAGTCGAGGTTGGAGACTCCCCGTCTTATGGTTCATCTCTGGCAACGTAGTCCGAGTGATTTCGGTCTTCGTGGGAGAAAAATGGGTGTGTAATGGTTATGAGTGTTTACTTCTAAAATACCGTACGCGGGATTAGTTCTAGTGACTATTGAAACCCGTGGGCTGTGGCTAAAGAGTACATCCTATGCAGAGTCAAAACTATTCGAGTAGTCGTATCCACGGTCAAGGACGACTGGTTGACTAGTCAAGTGTCGGTCTTCGGAGGTAGTTACAGAATCATGAGACTAATCTGGAAATATGGTGGATGATTATAAATATTATTTTATGTGGACTAACCCCTAGGATTATGATTGTTGAATATCCCTGGGACGGTTCTACCTCCTGGATATTCAATAATTATTATCGTTTCATATAAGCCCTTTATGTGGTGTCGCTTAAACGCCTGACTGCGGCATGTTTATTATTTCATATAGGCCCTTTATGTGGTGTCGCTTAGACGCCTGATTGCGTCATGTTTATTATTTCATATAAGCCCTTTATGTGGTGTCACTTAGACGCCCGACTGTGGCATGTTTATTATTTCATATAAGCCCTTTATGTGGTGTCGCTTAGACGTCCGACTGCGTCATGTTTATTATTTCATATAAGCTGTGGTGTTGCTTAGATACCCGACTGCGACATGTTTATTATTTTATATAAGCCCTTTATGTGGTGTCGCTTAGACGCCCGACTGTGGCATGCTTGTTATTATTTTATTCAAGCCCTGTATGTGGTGTCGCTCAGACGCCCGAAGGAGGCATGTTTTATATCACATCTGTTAATTTTACTATTATTGATTGCTTATTAATTTCTGAGTATGATTATATTTTCATTACTAGTACTTGAGAAGTGCATCACATGCAAATCATAAGTCACTACAGGAATCAGCTTCTTTGCCGTGTGCCATCACAGACGACAAAGACTAAATCCCGGACGGCAAAGAGAATACCACAGACGACAAAGAATCTCACGGCCGGCAAAATTTCTGCGTCAGCCTACAACGGCATCGTACCTTCTTTGTCGTCTATCCTCACAAAGCGTACGGCAAAGCTCGTTGCCATCAACTTTCCATAGGAGCAGTCGGCAAAGTGCTCGAGACGGCAGCCGACAGGCGTTGCCTCCGTTAGGGGTTAACGGAGGCTTTGCCGTCTGCCTCCCCCTTATTCTTTGCCGTCTGCCTCCCCCTTATTCTTTGTCGTCTGCCTCCCCCTTATTCTTTGCCGTCTGCCTCCCCCTTATTCTTTGTCGTCTGCCTCCCCCTTATTCTTTGCCGTCTGCCTCCTCCTCCTCCCCCTCCACTCTTTGTCGTCCGCCTCCTCCTCCCCCCTTCTCTGTGCCCTCTTCTTTGCCGTCTGCCCACCCTAGAGGCAGACGGCAAAGAGCCTATATAGACACCCCAGGATGCACAGCTGGGTGCCATGTGGCACCTTTGCCATCTGCCAGCTGATGGCACACGTCTTTGCCATCAGCTGGCAGACGGCAAAGAGCCCATATAGTACCTGTTTTTTTGTTTTATACTATTTCACAACATATATATATATATATATATATATATATATATATATATATATTTAACATCACATTTATATAATTCACCACACATATATGATATATAGTTCACCACACATATACTTGCCAACACATATATATAATTCACCACACATATATGATATACATATAAATCAATGTACATCCCCATATATCGAAAGAACCAACATACAAAGTATTGCACTGTTTATCCATATATACATATACATATAGTTCGACATTGTTCATCAACTCAAATGAAAACTAGGTAATATACATATAAAGTTCATCCATCGAAATTGTTCAACTCCATGAATGCCACCTTCCATGCATGTAGTATATCCAATCTACAAAAATGTGAATAAGAAAGTCAGAAGAAGAACAAAATATGATGTTTTTGAGCTAATTATGTCATTTTTAGCAGAAAACAAGCTAAGAATATAATATTCATGAGCTAACGAAGGTTCTTATGCCATTTTTAGCTTATTATGGCATTTTGGAGCTAAATGGGTTAATTATGTCATTGTTAGGGAAATTAAAGCAAGGATAATATAAAAGAGGAGAAGAAAGAGGAGGAGGAGGAGAAGAAGAAGAAATCAAGAAGAAGGAGGAGAAGGAGGAGGAGGAGGAGAAGGACTAGAAGGTCCTTGGCCTTCTCCTCCCCCTCCTCCTCCTCCTTCTCCTTCTTCTCTTCTTCTTCTTCTTCTTCTTCTTTCTTTCTTTTCATTTTTCCTATTTATTCTCCTCTTCTCCTCTTGTTGGAGCTAAACTACCTAATTATGTCTTTTTGGAGCTATATGGGCTAATTATCCCATTTTAGAGGAAAACAAGCTAAGAATATAGTATTCATGAGCTAACCAAGGTTCTTATGCCATTTTGAGCTTATTATGGCATTTTGGAGCTAAATGGGCTAATTATGTCATTGTTGGGGAAATTAAAAGCAAGGATAATATGAAAGAGGAGAAGAAAGAGGAGGAGGAGGAGGAGAAGAAGAAATCAAGAAGAAGGAGGAGAAGGAGGAGGAGGAGAAGGACTAGAAGGTCCTTGGCCTTCTCCTCCTCCTTCTCCTTCTTCTCTTCTTCTTTTCTTCTTCTTCTTTCTTTTCATTTTGCCTATTTCTTCTCCTCTTCTCCTCTTGTTGGAGCTAAATTACCTAATTATGTCTTTTTGGAGCTAAATGGGTTAATTATCCCATTTTAGAGGAAAACAAGCTAAGTATATAATATTCATGATCTAACCAAGGTTCTTATGCCATTTTGAGCTTATTATGGCATTTTTGAGCTAAATGGGCTAATTATGTCATTGTTGGGGAAATTAAAGCAAGGATAATATGAAAGAGGAGAAGAAATTGGAGGAGGAGGAGAAGAATAAGAAATCAAGAAGAAGGAGGAGAAGGAGGACAAGGAGGAGGAGGAGAAGGACTAGAAGGTCCTTGGCCTTCTCCTCCTCTTCCTCCTCCTTCTCCTTCTTCTCTTCTTCTTCTTCTTCTTCTTTCTTTTCCTTTTTCCTATTTCTTCTACTCTTCTCCTCTTGTTGGAGCTAAATTACCTAATTATGTCTTTTTGGAGCTAAATGGGCTAATTATCCCATTTTGAGGAAAACAAGCTAAGTATATAATATTCATGAGCTAACCAAGGTTCTTATGCCATTTTGAGCTTAATATGGTATTTTGGAGCTAAATGGGCTAATTATGTCATTGTTGGGGAAATTAAAGCAAGGATAATATGAAAGAGGAGAAGAAAGAGGAGGGGGAGGAGAAGAAGAAGAAATCAATAAGAAGGAGGAGAAGGAGGAGGAGGAGGAGGAGGAGAAGGACTAGAATGTCCTTGGCTTTCTCCTCCTGCTCCTCCTCCTGCTCCTTCTCTTCTTCTTCTTCTTCTTCTTCTTCTTTCTTTTCATTTTTCCTATTTCTTCTCCTCTTCTCCTCTTGTTGGAGCTAAATTACCTAATTATGTCTTTTTGGAGCTAAATGGGCTAATTATCCCATTTTAGAGGAAAACAAGCTAAGTATATAATATTCACGAGCTAACCAAGGTTCTTATGCCATTTTGGAGCTAAATGGGCTAATTATGTCATTTTTGGGGAAATTAAAGCAAGGATAATATGAAATAGGATAAGAAAGAGGAGGAGGAGGAGAAGAAGAAGAAATCAAGAAGAAGGAGGAGAAGGAGGAGAAGGAGGAGGAGGAGAAAGACTAGAAGGTCATTGGCCTTCTCCTCCTTCTCCTCCTCCTCCTTCTCCTTCTTCTCTTCTTCTTCTTCTTCTTCTTCTTTCTTTTCATTTTTCCTATTTCTTCTCCTCTTCTTGGAGCTAAATTACCTAATTATGTCTTTTTTGAGCTAAATGGGCTAATTACCTCATTTTAGAGGAAAACAAGCTAAGTATATAATATTCATGAGCTAACCAAGGTTCTTATGCCATTTTGAGCTTATTATGGCATTTTGGAGCTAAATGGGCTAATTATGTCATTGTTGGGGAAATTAAAGCAAGGATAATATGAAAGAGGAGAAGAAAGAGGAGGAGGAGGAGAAGAAGAAGAAATCAAGAAGAAGGAGGAGGAGGAGAAGGACTAGAACGTCCTTGGCCTTCTCCTTCTCCTCCTCCTCCTCCTCCTCCTCCTTCTCCTTCTTCTCTTCTTCTTCTTCTTCTTTCTTTTCATTTTTCCTATTCCTTCTCCTCTTGTTGGAGCTAAATTACCTAATTATGTCTTTTTGGAGCTAAATGGGCTAACTATGTCATTCTTGGGGAAATTAAGGCAAGGAGAATATGAAAGAGGAGAAGAGAAACTTACCGTAGTGGTCATCAAGGAGGAGAAACACCTGGAGAAGGGTCGTGCGATTCCGCTCGGGAGTTATTTTGCAGAATAGATATTATGCAATGTCTCAGTTGGCATGATGGCACTCAATTATTGATACTAGTTTATAATGAAACTCACCGTGCCAATCGAAGAGAAGACGGGTATCGGCGGAGGGACTTGACCGCTCTTCTCGCACAGACCCTGAAGAGTGGGTCGTATTAGTTAGTAATGAAACAGACATTACACACATGATTTGGCTAATGTGAAAAAAAAACTTACCACAAAAACCTCGTACAAGACCCGTTGACCCGCCTCATTCCCGGACCTCTCCTCCTCAATCAATCGTGCCGTGGTCTGGTCCCTCTCATCAAGAGCAGCCTGACTTGCCAATCTATCTTTCTCAAGAGCAGCCTCAAGAGCAGCCTGGCTTGCCAATCTCTCTTTCTCAAGAGCAGCATGGTTTGCCAATCTCTCTTTCTCAACAGCAGCCTGAAACACCATTCCTCGTTACCACAGTAATGATCTATGGTGACACACATAATGAAATGGATGAAAGTGTTCTTAGTCCGTACAACTAACCTCGATGGCAAGTTCGACTGGCTGTGGATGATGCATTATCTCAGGACAGCTGCTCGACTGGCCCGCCTTGATCTCCGGAAGAGTGAGTGGACAACGTATTATCCCATCTCCAATGGCTATCGAGCCATGGGGCCTCCCGCCACCAGATATCATCACCAGCTCTGGATCCAAAGGTTCCTGGCTAGGGTTAAAGTCATCCCCTTTCGTAGCCTTCCCCGCGCCCCTGTATGCCACGAGCTTCTGGTGGGATGATATGTTGGTGAAGTTATTGGGATCATCCAGGTCAGACTCAGAGAATGCCTTCGCCTTCTTTTTCGAGGCAGTATGGGCCATGCCATAAAGGTCGTACAAGTGTGGCATCTCCATCTTATTGTGATGCGCCTAAAAGAGAGGAACAAAATATTAGCATCAAGAATGAATTGCATGAATCATGAAGCAAATCACATACCCAGTTTCGTCCAAACTGAAGTAAGTTGGCGCTGCCTTGATGGTGTGTCACACCAAACATTTGGCTACGCCGATCCTTCGCATTCTCGTGGACGGCTCGCCAGCTGCCTGTGCACCACTCATCAACCAACGCCTCCCAACAATCCATCTTATCTGCACACCATCTCGGAGGTACCTGTAAATTATTAGAAAGAATTTTCAGCGCTACGCCTATGAATGAAATCAAGAAAACTACGTAGAAGGACTTAAGAGAATAGCGCATACGCTGGCAAGTCATGCATAGAGTACATGTACCACACATGCATTTTGAAGTTTTCTTTTCTAGCGGCATCGTATGTCTTGACCCCTTTATCCCAAGCTTCTTCCAATTCATCCTTAAGCGGTTGCAGGTACACATTCATATTCTTCCCCGGATAATTGGGCCCTGGAATTATCAACGTCAGAAATATGTTCTTTCTTTGCATAATCTGCCCGGGGGGGGGGGGGAGATTGAGTGGAATGACAAATACAGGCCAACAACTGTATTGGGTTGCCGTCATGCCGAAGGGATTAAAACCATCCGTGGCGGCGCAGAATCGAGGATTCCTTGGATCTGCCGCTTTATCCTGATGCAATCCATCGAAATGTTTCCACGCTTCCCCATCCGATGTGTGTACCATCATCTTATTCCCATCCGCATCTAGTTCGGTTCTTTTTCCCAATTTGTGCCATGTCATCTGTCTGGCTGTCTCTTCGACCATGAAAAGACGTTGAAGTCTTGGTACGATTGGCATATACCGAAGAACACTAACTGCGATTTTGGTCTGCCTCTTCTCACCCATACCGTTGTCTACCACAAGATACCTGCAAGACTCGCAATTGAGACAATAGTCCAAGTGTGCATACTCCTTCCTAAATAAGACACATCCTTTCTCACATGCATCTATCTTCTCATAGGGCATCTTAAGTACATGAAGTATTTTGTCCGACTGGTACAAGTTTGCAGGAATGACATGGCCTTTGGGTAGGAAACGTCCAAATAGTGTCATCATCGCGTCGTAGCATTCTCTTCCCAAGTTGAACTGATCCTTCAGAGCCATTACTTGTGCAATTGCATCCAGCTGACAGAGCTCAGTGTGCTCATGGAGAGGACGTTTTGAAGACTCCAACATTTCATGAAAGGCCTTTGCAGATTCCTCCATCTCATCTTCCAAATCCCGAGCATCATCAAAGTCTTGCACCATGTCTTCGATCCCGGTACCATGCTCGTCCTTGCGACGACGGACCACCTCAGCTCTTGTGCGTTGTATAGACTCACCATGAAATGTCCACACCATATAATTAGGCTTAAAACCCCTCCTCTGCAGGTGTTTAATCATTACAGCATGTGTCGTCTTTTTATAGTTGTTGCATCCAGGACAGGGGCAATAGTTTCTTTCCTGGCCATTTGCGAATGCGGCTTTCACAAATTCCTTTGTTTTTACAAACCATTCTTTCATCATCTCTTTCTGACTAGGGTGACCGGTATACATCAACGCACGATCACTCATCTTGCGTAGCTACTAAAGACAGAAGAAATATATTTATATATAATTTAGCATTTATATTCATCATTTAATCAGGTTCGCCATTTTTATTACGTCCAGGCAACCTACACGCTAATAGGTAAAGATAGGTCCTAATCCCACCCGAGTATGTGTAGATTGGGTTCGTTTCCCATGCTCTGCTCCGGATCCAACGCAAAATTTTGGCAGCACCTCCCAGCTGTTCGCCTGATACACGTCTCCGCAATAAACAAAGAGGATGTGCATCCAGAGAACAACAGGGAGGCACTGACAAAATTCCGCATCGGATCCAGAGCACAACATACGGGAAAACGAACCCAATCTACACATACTCGGGCTGTCCATGAATAATGTTGGACAATTCGAAAGGATGGCGGTTATAAGTATGCAAAGACATGCATATTTATAGATGTCGCTCTTTCGAACGGGAGATGCATATTGGTCACGCATACTGATAAATTAATTGAATTACCTAAATCTAGAAAGTTTCATCTGGAAACCGAGCCACAGTAAATGAAGGGGCGTGGAGGAGATGAAATTTGTACTGGCCCACGAATGCAGGGGCGGAGCTCGTACAACGCACGGGCAGGTCTTCGCACACCAGACCTCACAGCGACGAGACAACTATCACATGTAAATCCACCCGATCAACACAAATATTCTAATTATGTCATTTTATAGCTAAATGGGATAATTGTTGGAATTATGCCCTAGAGGCAATAATAAATATAGTTATTATTATAATTCCTGTATCAAGATAATCGTTTATTATCCATGATATAATTGTATTGAATGAAGACTTATATACATGTGTGGATACATAGACAAAACACTGTCCCTAGCAAGCCTCTAGTTGGCTAGCCAGTTGATCAAAGATAATCAGGGTCTTCTGATTATGAACAAGGTGTCGTTGCTTGATAACTGGATCACATCTTTAGGAGAATCACGTGATGGGCTAGACCCAAACTAATAGACGTAGCATATTGATCGTGTCATTTTGTTGCTACTGTTTTCTGCGTGTCAAGTATTTGTTCCTATGGCCATGAGATCATATAACTCATTGACACCGGAGGAATGCTTTGTGTGTATCAAACGTCGCAACGTAACTGGGTGACTACAAAGATGCTCTACAGGTATCTCCGAAGGTGTTCGTTGAGTTAGTATGGATCGAGACTAGGATTTGTCACTCCGTGTGACGGAGAGGTATCTCGGGGCCCACTCGGTAATACAACATCACACACAAGCCTTGCAAGCAATGTGACTTAGTGTAAGTTGCGGGATCTTGTATTACGGAACGAGTAAAGAGACTTGCCGGTAAACGAGATTGCAATAGGTATGCGGATACTGACGATCGAATCTCGCGCAAGTAACATACCGAAGGACAAAGGGAATGACATACGGGATTATATGAATCCTTGGCACTGAGGTTCAAACGATAAGATCCTCGTAGAATATGTAGGATCCAATATGGGCATCCAGGTCCCGCTATTGGATATTGATCGAGGAGTCTCTCGGGTCATGTCTACATAGTTCTCGAACCCGCAGGGTCTGCACACTTAAGGTTCGACGTTGTTTTATACGTATTTGAGTTATATGGTTGGTTACTGAATGTTTTTCGGAGTCCCGGATGAGATCACGGATGTCACGAGGGTTTCTGGAATGGTCCGGAAACGAAGATTGATATAAAGGATGACCTCATTTGATTATCGGAAGGTTTTCGGAGTTACCGGGAATGTACCGGGAATGACGAATGGGTTCCGGGTGTTCACCGGGGGGGGGGGGCAACCCACCCCGGGGAGCCCATAGGCCTTGGGGGTGGCGCACCAGCCCTTAGTGGGCTGGTGGGACAGCCCAAGAAGGCCCTATGCGCCATAGGAAGAAAATCAAAGAAAAAAGAAAAAAAAGAGGAGGTGGGAAAAGGGGGAGGGACTCCTGCTTCCAAACCTAGTTGGACTCGGTTTGGAAGGGGAGGGTTGCCCCCTTGGCTCGGCCGAACCCCTTGGGGGTCCTTGGACCCCAAGGCAAGGCTCTCCCTCTTCCCCCTATATATACGGAGGTTTTAGGGCTGATTTGAGACAACTTTGCCACGGCAGCCCGACCACATATCTCCACGGTTTTACCTCTAGATCGCGTTTCTGCGGAGCTCGGGCGGAGCCCTGCTGAGATTAGATCACCACCAACCTCCGGAGCGCCGTCACGCTGCCGGAGAACTCATCTACCTCTCCATCTCTCTTACTGGATCAAGAAGGCCGAGATCATCGTCGAGCTGTACGTGTGCTGAACGCGGAGGTGCCGTCCGTTCGGCACTAGATCGTGGGACTGATCGCGGGACGGTTCGCGGGGCGGATCGAGGGACGTGAGGACGTTCCACTACATCAACCGCGTTCACTAACGCTTCTGCTGTGCGGTCTACAAGGGTACGTAAATCGAATACCCCCTCTCGTAGATGGGCATCACCATGATAGGTCTTCGTGCGCGTAGGAAAATTTTTGTTTCCCATGCGACGTTCCCCAACAGTGGTATCAGAGCTAGGTTCATGCGTAGATGTCTTCTCGAGTAGAACACAAAAGTTTTTGTGGGCGGTGATGTGCATTTTTCTGCCCTCCTTAGTCTTTTCTTGATTCCGCGGTATTGTTGGATTGAAGCGGCTTGGACTGACATTACTCGTACGCTTACGAGAGACTGGTTTCATCGCTACGAGTAACCCCGTTGCTCAAAGATGACTGGCAAGTGTCAGTTTCTCCAACTTTAGTTGAATCGGATATGACCAAGGAGGTCCTTGTATAAGGTTAAATAGCAATTCATATATCTCCGTTGTGGTGTTTGCGTAAGTAAGATGCGATCCTACTAGATACCCATGGTCACCACGTAAAACATGCAACAACAAAATTAGAGGACGTCTAACTTGTTTTTGCAGGGTATGCTTGTGATGTGATATGGCCAATGATGCGATGTGATATATTGGATGTATGAGATGATCATGTTGTAATAGATAATATCGACTTGCACGTCGATGGTACGGCAACCAGCAGGAGCCATAGGGTTGTCTTTGAACTAACGTTTGTGCTTGCAGATGCGTTTACTATTTTGCTAGGATGTAGCTTTAGTAGTAATAGCATGAGTAGCACGACAACCCCGATGGCGACACGTTGATGGAGATCATGGTGTGGCGCCGGTGACAAGAAGATCGTGCCGGTGCTTTGGTGATGGAGATCAAGGAGCACGTGATGATGGCCATATCATGTCACTTATGAATTGCATGTGATGTTAATCCTTTTATGCACCTTATTTTGCTTAGAACGACGGTAGCATTATAAGGTGATCTCTCACTAAAATTTCAAGACGAAATTGTGTTCTCCCCGACTGTGCACCGTTGCTACAGTTCGTCGTTTCGAGACACCACGTGATGATTGGGTGTGATAGACTCAACATTCACATACAACGGGTGCAAAACAGTTGCACACGCGGAACACTCGGGTTAAGCTTGACGAGCCTAGCATGTGCAGACATGGCCTCGGAACACATGAGACCGAAAGGT
Organism: Hordeum vulgare subsp. vulgare; assembly: GCF_904849725.1. Classification (NCBI taxonomy): domain Eukaryota; kingdom Viridiplantae; phylum Streptophyta; class Magnoliopsida; order Poales; family Poaceae; genus Hordeum; species Hordeum vulgare. The sequence continues at coordinate 581,973,157 of NC_058521.1, forward strand.
CGATCATGAATCATATAGATGATATGATTAGCATAGGGATGCTTACCACTGAAACTATACTCAACTCACGTGATGATCGGACTTGAGCTAGTGTAAGTGGATCATGAACCACTCAAATGACTAGAGAGATGTACTTTTTGAGTGGGAGTTTAGCGAGTAATTTGATTAAGTTAAACTCTAATTATCTTGAACATAGTCTAAGTCCACTTTGAATATATTTGTGTTGTAGATCATGGCTCACGCGACAGTCACCCTGAATTTTAATACGTTCCTAGAGAAAGCTAAGTTGAAAGATGATGGAAGCAACTTTGTAGACTGGGCTCGTAATCTTAAGCTAATCTTACAAGCTGGGAAGAAGGATTATGTCCTTAATGCTGCGCTAGGAGATGAACCACCCGCTACGGCTGACCAGGATATTAAGAATGCTTGGTTAATACGTAAGGAGGACTACTCAGTAGTTCAATGTGCAGTCTTGTATGGCTTAGAACCGGGACTTCAACGTCGCTTTGAGCGTCATGGAGCATTTGAGATGTTCCAGGAGTTGAAGTTCGTCTTTCAGAAGAATGCCCGGATCGAGAGGTATGAGACCTCCGATAAATTCTATGCTTGCAACATGGAGGAGAACTCATCTGTCAGTGAACATGTGCTCAAAATGTCTGGGTACTCAAACCGTCTAGCTGAGCTGGGGATTGAACTCCCGCAAGAGGCTATCACTGACAGAATCCTTCAATCACTGCCGCCAAGCTATAAAGGCCTTGTGTTGAACTACAACATGCAAGGGATGAACAAGTCACCCGGCGAGTTGTTTGCGATGCTGAACTCCGTAAAGAGCATCAAGTGTTGATGGTGAATAAGACCACTAGTTTCAAGAGAAACGGCAAAGGCAAGAAGGGTAATTCAAGGAGGGCGGCAAGCATGTTGCCAATCAGACGAAGAAACCCAAAGCTGGACCTAAGCCTAAAACAGAGTGTTACTATTGCAAGGGTATGGGTCACTCGAAGCACAACTGCCCCAAGTATCTGGCTGATAAGAAGGCGTCCAAAGAAAAATCAGGTATATTTGATATACATGTTATTGATGTGTACTTAACCGGCTCTCGTAGTAGTGCCTAGGTATTCGATACCGGTTCTGTTGCTCATATTTGCAACACGAAACATGAACTGCGGAATAGACGAAGGCCGGCGAAAGATGAAGTGACGATGCGCGTAGGAAATGGTTCCAAGGTTGATGCAATCGCCGTCGGCACATTTTCACTTCAGTTACCATCAGGATTAGTTATGAACTTGAATCATTGTTATTTAGTGCCTGCATTGAGCATGAACATTATATCTGGATCTTGTTTATTGCGAGACGGTTACTCTTTTAAGTCAGAGAATAATGGTTGTTCTATTTCTATGAGTAACATCTTTTATGGTCATGCACCCAATGTGAGAGGATTGTTCATATTGAATCTTGATAGTGATACACACATACATAACATTGAGACCAAAAGAATTAGAGTTAACAATGATAGGGCCATATTTTTGTGGCACTGCCGCTTAGGTCATATTGGTGTAAAGCGCATGAAGAAACTCCATGCCGATGGACTTTTGGAGTCACTTGACTTTGATTCACTTGACACGTGCGAACCATGCCTCATGGGCAAGATGACTAAAACTCCGTTCTCCGGAACAATGGAGCGTGCAAGTGACTTGTTGGAAATCATACATACCGATGTGTGCGGTCCGATGAGCGTAGAGGCACGCGGCGGATATCGTTATTTTCTCACCTTCACTGACGATTTGAGTAGATATGGTTATGTCTACTTAATGAAGCACAAGTCTAAAACATTTGAAAAGTTCAAGCAATTTCAGAGTGAAGTTAAAAATCATCGTAACAAGAAGATCAAGTTCCTACGGTCTGATCGTGGGGGTGAATATCTGAGTTTCGAGTTTGGTGCTCACTTAAGACAATGTGGAATTGTTTCACAGTTGACACCGCGTGGAACACCACAGCGTAATGGTGTGTCCGAACCTCGTAATCGTACTTTATTAGAGATGGTGCGATTTGTGATGTCTCTTATCGATTTGCCGTTATCGTTTTGGGGTTATGCATTAGAAACAGCTGCATTCACTTTAAATAGGGCACCATCAAAATCCGTTGAGACGACACCATACGAACTGTGGTATGGCAAAAGGTCAAAGTTGTCGTTTCTTAAAGTTTGGGGATGTGATGCTTATGTCAAAAAGCTTCAGCGTGAAAAGCTGGAACCCAAAGCGGAAAAGTGCATCTTCATAGGTTACCCAAAAGAGACAGTTGGGTACACCTTCTATCTCAAATCCGAGGGCAAAGTATTTGTTTCTAAAAACGGAGCTTTTCTCGAGAAGGAGTTTCTCTCGAGAGACTTGAGTGGGAGGAAGATAGAACTTGATGAGGTTGTCGAACCTCTCATCCCTCTAGATGGTGGCGCAGGGCAAGGGGAAACCTCTGTCATTGCGACGCCGGTTGAGGAGGAAGTTAATGATGATGATCATGAAACTCCGGTTCAAGTTCCTATCGAACCACGCAGGTCGGCGAGACCACGTGCTGCTCCAGAGTGGTACGGTAATCCCGTCATGTCAATCATGTTGTTAGACAACAATGAACCTGCAAATTATGAAGAAGCAATGGTGGGCCCAGATTCCAACAAATGGCTAGAGGCCATGAAGTCCGAGATAGGATCCATGTATGAGAACAAAGTATGGACTTTGGAAGTACTACCGGAGGGCCGCAAGGCTATTCAGAACAAATGGATCTTTAAGAAGAAGACGGACGCTGACGGCAATGTGACCGTTTATAAAGCTCGACTTGTGGCAAAGGGTTTTTCACAAGTTCAAGGAGTTGACTACGATGAGACATTCTCACCCGTAGCGATGCTTAAGTCCGTCAGAATCATGTTAGCAATAGCTGCATTTTTCGATTATGAAATCTGGCAGATGGATGTCAAAACGGCGTTCCTTAACGGTTTCCTTAAGGAAGAGTTGTATATGATGCAACCCGAAGGTTTTGTCGATCCTAAGAATGCTAACAAGGTGTGCAAGCTCCAGCGATCTATTTATGGGCTGGTGCAAGCATCTCGGAGTTGGAACAAGCGCTTTGATGAGGTGATCAAAGCATTTGGGTTTATACAAGTGGTTGGAGAATCTTGTATTTACAAGAAAGTGAGTGGGAGCTCTGTGGCGTTTCTAGTATTATATGTGGATGACATATTGCTGATTGGAAACAACGTAGAGTTTTTGGAGAGCATAAAGGATTACTTGAATAAAAGTTTCTCTATGAAGGACCTAGGAGAAGCTGCTTACATTCTAGGCATTAAGATCTACAGAGATAGATCGAAACGCATGATAGGACTTTCACAAAGCACATACCTGTTGGGGAACGTCGCATGGGAAACAAAAATTTTCCTACGCGCACGAAGACCTATCATGGTGATGTCCATCTACGAGAGGGGATGAGTGATCTACGTACCCTTGTAGATCGTACAGCAGAAGCGATTAGAGATCGCGGTTGATGTAGTGGAATGTCCTCACGTCCCTCGATCCGCCCCGCGAACAATCCCGCGATCAGTCCCACGATCTAGTACCGAACGGACGGCACCTCCGCGTTCAGCACACGTACAGCTCGACGATGATCTCGGCCTTCTTGATCCAACAAGAGAGACAGAGAGGTAGAAGAGTTCTCCGGCAGCGTGACAGCGCTCCGGAGGTTGGTGATGATCTCGTCTCAGCAGGGCTCCGCCCGAGCTCCGCAGAAACGCGATCTAGAGGAAAAACTATGGAGGTATGTGGTCGGGCAGCCGTGAGAAAGTCGTCTCAAATCAGCCCTAAAACCTCCGTATATATAGGTGGGAGGGAGGGGAGGAGGCAGCCTCAAAACCTAAAGGTTTGGCCGAAATTGGAGGTGGAGGAGTCCTACTCCAATCCTACTTGGAGTAGGATTCCACCTTCCCACTTGGAAACTCTTTCCACCTTGTGTTTTTTCCTTCTCAAACCTTATGGGCCTTAGTGGGAACTTATTCCAGCCCACTAGGGGCTGGTTTATCCCTTCCCATAGCCCATGAGACCCCTTGGGGCGTGACACCCCTCCCGATGGTCCCCGGCACCCCTCCCGGCACTCCCGGTACACTACCGATGAGCCCGAAACTTTTTCGGTAATGCACGAAAACCTTCCGGTAACCAAATGAGGTCATCCTATATATCAATCTTCGTTTCCGGACCATTCCGGAAACCCTCGTGACGTCCGTGATCTCATCCGGGACTCCGAACAACATTCGGTAACCAACCATATAACTCAAATACGCATAAAACATCGTCGAACCTTAAGTGTGCAGACCCTGCGGGTTCGAGAACTATGTAGACATGACCCGAGAGACTCCTCGGTCAATATCCAATAGCGGGACCTGGATGCCCATATTGGATCCTACATATTCTACGAAGATCTTATCGTTTGAACCTCAGTGCCAAGGATTCGTATAATCCCGTATGTCATTCCCTTTGTCCTTCGGTATGTTACTTGCCCGAGATTCGATCGTCAGTATCCGTATACCTATTTCAACCTCGTTTACCGGCAAGTCTCTTTACTCGTTCCGTAATACAAGATCCCGCAACTTACACTAAGTTACATTGCTTGCAAGGCTTATGTGTGATGTTGTATTACCGAGTGGGCCCCGAGATACCTCTCCGTCACACGGAGTGACAAATCCCAGTCTTGATCCATACTAACTCAACTAACACCTTCGGAGATACCTGTAGAGCATATTTATAGTCACCCAGTTACGTTGCGACGTTTGATACACACAAAGCATTCCTCCGGTGTCAGTGAGTTATATGATCTCATGGTCATAGGAATAAATACTTGACACGCAGAAAACAGTAGCAACAAAATGACACGATCAACATGCTACGTCTATTAGTTTGGGTCTAGTCCATCACATGATTCTCCTAATGATGTGATCCCGTTATCAAGTGACAACACTTGCCTATGGCCAGGAAACCTTGACCATCTTTGATCAACGAGCTAGTCAACTAGAGGCTTACTAGGGACAGTGTTTTGTCTATGTATCCACACAAGTATTGTGTTTCCAATCAATACAATTATAGCATGGATAATAAACGATTATCATGAACTAAGAAATATAATAATAACTAATTTATTATTGCCTCTAGGGCATATTTCCAACAGTCTCCCACTTGCAGTAGAGTCAATAATCTAGTTCACATCACCATGTGATTCCAACGAATCCAACACCCATATAGTTATGGGGTCTGATCACGTCTTGCTCGTGAGAGAGGTTTTAGTCAACGGTTCTGAAACTTTCAGATCCGTGCGTTCTTTACAAATCTTTATGTCATCTTATAGATGCTGCTACTACGTGCTATTCGGAAATACTCCAAATATCTACTCTACTATACGAATCCGTTTCACTACTCATAGTTATTCAGATTAGTGTCAAAGCTTGCATCGACGTAACCCTTTACGACGAACTCTTTAACCACCTCCATAATCGAGAAAAATTCCTTAGTCCATTAGTTACTAAGGATAAATTTCGACCGCTGCTAGTGATTCAATCATGGATCACTCTCTGTACCTCTCAACATACTTTGAGTCAAGGCACACTTCAGGTGCGGTACACAGTATGGCATACTTTAGATTCTACGGCTAAGGCATAGAAGACGACCTTCGTCTATTCTCTTTATTCTGCCGTGGTCGGGTTTTGAGTCTTACTCAAATTCACACCTCACAACGCAACCAAGAACTCCTTCTTTGCTGGTCTATTTTGAACTCTTTCAAAAACTTGTCAAGGCATGCATCTTGTTGAAACTTCTATTAAGCGCTTTCGATCTATCTCCATAGATCTTTGATGCTCAACGTTCAAGTAGCGTAATCCAGGTACTCCTTTGAAACTTCTTTCAAACAACCTTGTATGCTTTACAGAAATTCTACATTACTTCTGATCCACAATATGTCAACCACATATACCTATCAGAAATTCTATAGTGCTCCCACTCACTTCTTTGGAAATACAAGTTTCTCATAAACCTTGTACAAACCCAAAATCTTTGATCATCTCATCAAAGTGTATATTCCAACTCCGAGATGCTTGCACCAGTCCATTGAAGGATCACTGGAGCTTGCATACTTGTTAGTATCTTTAGGATCGTCAAAACCTTCTGGTTGTATCACATACAATGTTTGCTCAAGGAAACCGTCGAGAAAACAATGTTTTGACATCCTACGTGCAATATTTCATAAATAATGCATCAACAACTAACATAATTCCAACAGACCTTTAGCATCGCTACGAGTGAGAAAGTCTCATCATAGTCAACTGTTTGATCTTGTCGAAAACATCTTTGCGACAAGTCGAGCTTTTCTTAATAGTGACTTATCACCATCATCGTCTGTCTTCTTTTAAAGATCCATTTTTACTCAATAGTCCTATGACCATCAAGTAGTTCTACCAAAGTCTACACTTTGTTTTCACACATGGATCCTCTCTCGGATTTCATGGCTTCCAGCCATTTGTCGGAATCTGGGCCCACCATCGCTTTCTCCATAACTCGTAGGTTCACTGTTGCTCAACAACATGACCTCCAAGACAGGGTTACTGTACTACTCTGCAGCAGTACGCGACCTTGTCGACCTACGAGGCTTGTAGTAACTTGATCCGATGCTTGATGATCACCATCATCTGCTTCCACTTCAATTGGTGTAGGCGCCACAGGAACAACTTCCTGCACCCTGCTACACACTGGTTGAAGTGATGGTTCAATAACCTCATCAAGTTCTACTACCCTCCCACTCAATTCTTTCGAGAGAAACCTTTCCTTGAGAAAGGATCCGTTTCTAGAAACAAACACTTTGCTTTCGGATCTGAGATAGGAGATGTACCCAACTGTTTTGGATATCCTATGAAGATGCATTTATCCGCTTTGGGTTCGAGCTTATCAGACTGAAACTTTTTCACATAAGTGTCGAAGCCCCAAACTTTCAAGAAACGACAGTTTAGATTTCTCTAAACCTCAGTCTATACTGTGTCATCTCAACGGAAATACGCGGTGCCCTATTTAAAGTGAGTGCGGTTGTCTCTAATGCATAACCCATAAACGATAGTGGTAATTCGATAAGAGACATCATAGTATGCACCATACCAAATAGTGCGTGGCTATGACGTTCAGACACATCATCACACTATGATGTTCCAGGTGGCATGAACTGCGAAACAATTTCCACATTGTCTTAACTGCGTACCAAAACTCATAACTCAGATATTCATTTCCATGATCATATCGTAGACAGTTTATCCTCTTGTTACGACGAACTTCACTCTGAAACGGAATTTAACTTTTCAACATTTCAGACTTGAGATTCATTAAGTAAATACTCCTGTATCTACTCAAATCATCAGTGAAGTAAGAACATAATGATATCCACTACGTGCCTCAGCACCCATTGGACTGCATACATCAAAATGTATCACTTTCAACAAGTTACTATCTTATTTCATCTCAATGAAAACAAGGCCTTGCTCATGTGGTATGATTTGCATGTCACTAGTGATTCGAAATCAGGTGAGTACAAAGATCCATCAGCATGGAGCCTCTTCATGCAATTTATACTAACATGACTTAAGCGGCAGTGCCACAAGTAAGTGGTACTATCATCATCAACTCGTATCTTTTGGCACCAATATCATGAACATGTGTAACACTACGATCGAGATTCAATAAACCATTGAAGGTGATTATTCAAGAAAATAGAGTAACCATTATTCTCTTTAAATGAATAATCGTATTGCAATAAACACGATCCAATCATGTTCATGTTTAACGCAAGCACGAAATAACAATTATTTAGGTTTAACACCAATCCCGATGATAGAGGGAGCGTGCGACGTTTGATCATATCAATCTTGGAAACACTTCCAACACGTATCGTCACCTCGCCTTTAGCTAGTCTCCGTTTATGCTGTAGCTTTCATTTCGCGTCACTAATCACTTAGCAACTGAACCGGTATCCAATACCCTCGTGCTACTAGGAGTACTAGTAAAGTACACATCAACATCATGTATATCAAATACACTTCTTTCGACTTTTGCCAGCCATCTTATCTACCAAGTATCTTGAGTTGCTCCGCCTCAGTGATTGTTCCCCTCATTACGGAAGCACTTAGTCTCGGGTTTGGGTTTAATATTGGGTCTCTTCATTAGTGCAGCAACTGTTTTGCCGTTTCACGAAGTATCCCTTCTAGCCCTTGCCTTTCTTGAAACTTAGTGGTTTTACAAACCATCAACTATTGACGCTCCTTCTTGATTTCTACTTTCGCAGTGTCAAACATCACGAATCGCTCAAGGATCATTGTATCTATCCTCAATATGTTATAGTTCATCACGAAGCTCTCACAGCTTGGTGGCAGTGTCTTTTGGAGAACCATCACCATCTCATCTGGAAGATTAACTCCCACTTGATTCAAGTGATTGTCGTACTCAAACAATCTGAGCACACGCTCATCGATTGAGCTTTTCTCTTTTACTTTGTGGACAAAGAATCTTGTTGGAGGTCTCGTACCTCTTAACAAGGGCACAAGCATGAAATCACAATTTCATCTCTTTAGAACATCACTTATGTTCCGTGACGTTTTACAACGTTTTCGGCGCCTTGCTTCTAAGCCATTAAGTATCTTGCACTGAACTATTGTGTAGTAATCAGAAACGTGTATGTCGGATGTTCACAGCATCCACAGACGACGCTCGAGGTGCAGCACACCGAGTGGTGCATTAAGGACATAAGCCTTCTGTGCAGCAACGAGGACAATCCTCGGTTTTACAGACTCAGTCTGCAAAGTTTGCTACTATCAACTTTCAACTAAATTTTCTCTAGGAACATATAAAAACAGTAGAGCTATAGCGCAAGCTACATCGTAATTCGCAAATACCATTAGACTATGTTCATGACAATTAGTTCAATTAATCATATTACTTAAGAACTCCCACTCAAAAAGTACATCTCTCTAGTCATTTGAGTGGTACATGATCCAAATCCACTATCTCAAGTCCGATCATCACGTGAGTCGAGAATAGTTTCAGTGGTAAGCATCTCTATGCTAATCATATCAACTATACAATTCATGCTCGACCTTTCGGTCTCATGTGTTCCGAGGCCATGTCTGCACATGCTAGGCTCGTCAAGCTTAACCCGAGTGTTCCGCGTGCGCAACTGTTTTGCACCCGTTGTATGTGAACGTTGAGTCTATCACACCCGATCATCACGTGGTGTCTCGAAACGAAGAACTGTAGCAACGGTGCACAGTCGGGAGAACACAATTTCGTCTTGAAATTTTAGTGATAGATCACCTCATAATGCTACCGTCGTTCTAAGCAAAATAAGGTGCATAAAAGGATTAACATCACATGCAATTCATAAGTGACATGATATGGCCATCATCACGTGCTTCTTGATCTCCATCACCAAAACACCGGCACGATCTTCTTGTCACCGGTGTCACACCATGATTTCCATCATCATGATCTCCATCAACGTGTCGCCATCGGGGTTGTCGTGCTACTCATGCTATTACTACTAAAGCTACGTCCTAGCAAAATAGTAAACGCATCTGCAAGCACAAACGTTAGTTATAAAGACAACCCTATGGCTCCTGCCGGTTGCCGTACCATCGACGTGCAAGTCGATATTTCTATTACAACATGATCATCTCATACATCCAATATATCACATCACATCGTTGGCCATATCACATCACAAGCATACCCTGCAAAAACAAGTTAGACGTCCTCTAATTTTGTTGTTGCAAGTTTTACGTGGTGACCGGGGGTATCTAGTAGGATCGCATCTTACTTACGCAAACACCACAACGGAGATATATGAGTTGCTATTTAACCTCATCCAAGGACCTCCTTGGTCAAATCCGATTCAACTAAAGTTGGAGAAACCGTCACTTGCCAGTCATCTTTGAGCAAAGGGGGTTACTCGTAATGATGAAACCAGTCTCTCGTAAGCGTACGAGTAATGTCGGTCCAAGCCGCTTCAATCCAACAATACCGCGGAATCAAGAAAAGACTAAGGAGGGCAGCAAAACGCACATCACCGCCCACAAAACCTTTTGTGTTCTACTCGAGAAGACATCTACGCATGAACCTAGCTCATGATGCCACTGTTTGGGGAACGTCGCATGGGAAACAAAAATTTTCCTACGCGCACGAAGACCTATCATGGTGATGTCCATCTACGAGAGGGGATGAGTGATCTACGTACCCTTGTAGATCGTACAGCAGAAGCGATTAGAGATCGCGGTTGATGTAGTGGAACGTCCTCACGTCCCTCGATCCGCCCCGCGAACAATCCCGCGATCAGTCCCACGATCTAGTACCGAACGGACGGCACCTCCGCGTTCAGCACACGTACAGCTCGACGATGATCTCGGCCTTCTTGATCCAGCAAGAGAGACAGAGAGGTAGAAGAGTTCTCCGGCAGCGTGACAGCGCTCCGGAGGTTGGTGATGATCTCGTCTCAGCAGGGCTCCGCCCGAGCTCCGCAGAAACGCGATCTAGAGGAAAAACTATGGAGGTATGTGGTCGGGCAGCCGTGAGAAAGTCGTCTCAAATCAGCCCTAAAACCTCCGTATATATAGGTGGGAGGGAGGGGAGGAGGCAGCCTCAAAACCTAAAGGTTTGGCCGAAATTGGAGGTGGAGGAGTCCTACTCCAATCCTACTTGGAGTAGGATTCCACCTTCCCACTTGGAAACTCTTTCCACCTTGTGTTTTTTCCTTCTCAAACCTTATGTGCCTTAGTGGGAACTTATTCCAGCCCACTAGGGGCTGGTTTATCTCTTCCCATAGCCCATGAGACCCCTTGGGGCGTGACACCCCTCCCGATGGTCCCCGGCACCCCTCCCGGCACTCCCGGTACACTACCGATGAGCCCGAAACTTTTTCGGTAATGCACGAAAACCTTCTGGTAACCAAATGAGGTCATCCTATATATCAATCTTCGTTTCCGGACCATTCCGGAAACCCTCGTGACGTCCGTGATCTCATCCGGGACTCCGAACAACATTCGGTAACCAACCATATAACTCAAATACGCATAAAACATCGTCGAACCTTAAGTGTGCAGACCCTGCGGGTTCGAGAACTATGTAGACATGACCCGAGAGACTCCTCGGTCAATATCCAATAGCGGGACCTGGATGCCCATATTGGATCCTACATATTCTACGAAGATCTTATCGTTTGAACCTCAGTGCCAAGGATTCGTATAATCCCGTATGTCATTCCCTTTGTCCTTCGGTATGTTACTTGCCCGAGATTCGATCGTCAGTATCCGTATACCTATTTCAACCTCGTTTACCGGCAAGTCTCTTTACTCGTTCCGTAATACAAGATCCCGCAACTTACACTAAGTTACATTGCTTGCAAGGCTTATGTGTGATGTTGTATTACCGAGTGGGCCCCGAGATACCTCTCCGTCACACGGAGTGACAAATCCCAGTCTTGATCCATACTAACTCAACTAACACCTTCGGAGATACCTGTAGAGCATCTTTATAGTCACCCAGTTACGTTGCGACGTTTGATACACACAAAGCATTCCTCCGGTGTCAGTGAGTTATATGATCTCATGGTCATAGGAATAAATACTTGACACGCAGAAAACAGTAGCAACAAAATGACACGATCAACATGCTACGTCTATTAGTTTGGGTCTAGTCCATCACATGATTCTCCTAATGATGTGATCCCGTTATCAAGTGACAACACTTGCCTATGGCCAGGAAACCTTGACCATCTTTGATCAACGAGCTAGTCAACTAGAGGCTTACTAGGGACAGTGTTTTGTCTATGTATCCACACAAGTATTGTGTTTCCAATCAATACAATTATAGCATGGATAATAAACGATTATCATGAACTAAGAAATATAATAATAACTAATTTATTATTGCCTCTAGGGCATATTTCCAACAGTTGATAAAGTTTTGAAGAGGTTCAAAATGGAACAGTCCAAGAAAGGGTTCTTGCCAGTTTTACAAGGTACGAGATTGAGTAAGACTCAGTGCCCAGCAACTGATGAGGATAGAGAGCATATGAGCACCGTCCCCTATGCTTCAGCCATAGGTTCTATCATGTATGCAATTTTGTGCACTAGACCAGACGTTAGCTTGGCCATAAGTATGGCATGCAGGTTCCAGAGTAATCCAGGAGTGGATCACTGGACGGCGGTCAAGAATATCCTGAAGTACCTGAAAAGGACTAAGGAGATGTTTCTCGTGTATGGAGGTGACGAAGAGCTCGCCGTAAAGGGTTACGTCGATGCAAGCTTTGACACAGATCCGGACAACTCTAAGTCGCAGACCGGATACGTATTTATTCTTAATGGGGGTGCGGTAAGCTAGTGCAGTTCCAAGCAAAGCGTCGTAGCAGATTCTACATGTGAAGCGGAGTACATGGCTGCCTCGGAGGCGGCTAAGGAGGGTGTTTGGATGAAGTAGTTCATGACGGATCTTGGAGTAGTGTCAAGCGCACTGAATCCAATAACCTTGTTCTGTGACAACACGGGTGCCATTGCCCTAGCAAAGGAACCACGGTTTCACAAGAAGTCCAGACACATCAAACGACGCTTCAACCTCATCCGCGACTACGTCGAAGGGGAGGACGTAAATATATGCAAAGTGCACACGGATCTGAATGTAGCAGACCCGCTGACTAAACCTCTTCCACGGGCAAAGCATGATCAACACCAGAACTGTATGGGTGTTAGATTTATTACAATGTAATTCACATGATGATGTGAGGGCTAGATTATTGACTCTAGTGCAAGTGGGAGACTGTTGGAATTATGCCCTAGAGACAATAATAAATATAGTTATTATTATAATTCCTGTATCAAGATAATCGTTTATTATCCATGCTATAATTGTATTGAATGAAGACTTATATACATGTGTGGATACATAGACAAAACAGTGTCCCTAGCAAGCCTCTAGTTGGCTAGCCAGTTGATCTAAGATAGTCAGGGTCTTCTGATTATGAACAAGGTGTTGATGCTTGATAACTGGATCACGTCATTAGGAGAATCACGTGATGGGCTAGACCCAAACTAATAGACGTAGCATATTGATCGTGTCATTTTGTTGCTACTGTTTTCTGCGTGTCAAGTATTTGTTCCTATGACCATGAGATCATATAACTCACTGACACCGGAGGAATGCTTTGTGTGTATCAAACGTCGCAACGTAACTGGATGACTATTAAGATGCTCTACAGGTATCTCCGAAGGTGTTCGTTGAGTTAGTATGGATCAAGACTGGGATTTGTCACTCCGTGTGACGGAGAGGTATCTCGGGGCCCACTCGGTAATACAACATCACACACAAGCCTTGCAAGCAATGTGACTTAGTGTAAGTTGCGGGATCTTGTATTACGGAACGAGTAAAGAGACTTGCCGGTAAATGAGATTGAAATAGGTATGCGGATACTGACGATCGAATCTCGGGCAAGTAACATACCGAAGGACAAAGGGAATGACATACGGGATTATATGAATCCTTGGCACTGAGGTTCAAACGATAAGATCTTCGTAGAATATGTAGGATCCAATATGGGCATCGAGGTCCCGCTATTGGATATTGACCGAGGAGTCTCTCGGGTCATGTCTACATAGTTCTCGAACCCGCAGGGTCTGCACACTTAAGGTTCGACGTTGTTTTATGCGTATTTGAGTTATATGGTTGGTTACCGAATGTTGTTCGGAGTCCCGGACGAGATCACGGACGTCACGAGGGTTTCCGAAATGGTCCGGAAACGAAGATTGATATATAGGATGACCTCATTTGATTACCGGAAGGTTTTCGGAGTTACCGGGAGTGTACCGGGAATGACGAATGGGTTCCGGGTGTTCACCGGGGGGGGCAACCCACCCCGGGGAAGCCCATAGGCCATGGGGGTGGCGCACCAGCCCTTAGTGGGCTTGTGGGACAGCCCAAGAAGGCCCTATGCGCCATAGGAAGAAAATCAAAGAGAAAAAAAAGAGGAGGTGGGAAAAGGGGGAAGGACTCCTCCTTCCAAACCTAGTTGGACTCAGTTTGGAAGGGGAGGGTTGCCCCCTTGGCTCGGCCGAACCCCTTGGGGGTCCTTGGACCCCAAGGCAAGGCTCCCCCTCTTCCCCCTATATATACGGAGGTTTTAGGGCTGATTTGAGACAACTTTGCCACGGCAGCCCGACCACATATCTCCACGGTTTTACCTCTAGATCGCGTTTCTGCGGAGCTCGGGCGGAGCCCTGCTGAGATTAGATCACCACCAACCTCCGGAGCTCCGTCACGCTGCTGGAGAACTCATCTACCTCTCCGTCTCTCTTGCTGGATCAAGAAGGCCGAGATCATCGTCGAGCTGTACGTGTGCTGAACGCGGAGGTGCCGTCCGTTCGGCACTAGATCGTGGGACTGATCGCGGGACGGTTCGCGGGGCGGATCGAGGGACGTGAGGACGTTCCACTACATCAACCGCGTTCACTAACGCTTCTGCTGTGCGGCCTACAAGGGTACGTAGATGGAATACCCCCTCTTGTAGATGGGCATCACCATGATAGGTCTTCGTGCGCGTAGGAAAATTTTTGTTTCCCATGCGACGTTCCCCAACAATAATTATCTCATTGTTGGGGAAAATAAGGTAAGGAGAATAATAAAGAGGAGAAGAAAGAGGAGAAGAAAGAGGAGGAGGGGAAGAAGAAGAAGAAATCTAGAAGAAGGAGAAGGAGGAGGAGGAGAAGAAGGAGAAGGTATTTTTCTTCTTCTTCTTCTTCTTCTTCTTCTTCTTCTTCTTCTCATCCTCCTCCTCCTCCTCCTCCTCTCCTCTTCTCCTCCTCCTCCTCTCCTTTTCTCCTCCTCCTCTCCTCTTCTTCTCCTTTCACGGCAAATTTCGGCATGACATGTCCCAATTCCAAATATCACATGTCCACATATGACATGTCCACTTCAAATTCTCATATAATAGGAAGAACAATATAGAACTTGAAGCAAAATGCAAGAGTCTTTTTTCCTCGCAATATTTGGAACTAGTGTTAATCAATTCTGGTTTTTTTTCTTTAAATAGCCTATATAAAACTTGAAGAAAAATTTGCAACCTAATAAAAATTAACCTAAGTAACTTAACCTAAGAACCTAATAAAAATTAACCTAAGTAACTTAACTAAATTAACCTAAACAACTTAAAGTAAGAACCTAATAGCAACAAGAACCTAATAACAATAACCTAACTAAATTAAGCTAAGTAACTTAACTTAACTAAATTACCCTTAGCAAAGAGGCAAAGAGAGGAAAGGAGGGCCGGAGGACTTACAAGGGGCTAGGGGAGACGTGAGCGACGAGGTGGAGCTCGGGGGAAATGTCGGCGGCAAGGTGGACCAGGGGCACGGAGAGGAGGGGGCGGTGGTGGAGCAGGGGGTCGCAGGGAAGAGGAGGCGGTGGTGGAGCAGGGGAACAGAGAGGAAGGGCGGTGGTGGAGCAGGGGCACGATGGTGGAGGAGGGGGTCGCAGTGAGGAGGAGGGGCGAGCTCCGGCGGCGGGTCGCGGGGAGGAGGGAGGAGGGAGGACGAGCTCCGGCGGCGGTGCAGGGAGAGAGTCGGGGGCTATGGTGAGCCTTTACGGGGGGAGAGAGGGGGTGGGGTGGGGGTTGACGACGTTAGGTCTAGTTGCCTCTTTGCCGTCTGCCCCCGACGGCAAAGTGGTAACAGGCTGACGGCAAAGAGGTGACCGTTATGGGTTAGAGGGCGGTGTGGGGTGGGTTCTTTGCCGTCTGCCTGCATGTGCTTTGCTGTCAGCTGGCAGACGGCAAAGAAGCACCAGATGGCAAAGATGATGTTTGCCATCAGCGTGCTCTTTGCCGTCATGTTTTGGGTAGCTGATGGCAAAGAGTGTCTTTGCCATCAGCCAGCAGACGACAAAGAAGCAGCAGATGGCAAATTCTCTGATTCCAGTAGTGAGTGACATGATATGACCATGATCTTGTGCTTTTGATCTCCATCTCCAAAGCATCGGCATAATCTCCATCGTCACCAGCGCCACACCATGATCTCCATCATCATGATCTTCAACATTGTACTGCCATCGAGGTTGTCACACCTTGTGCTACTAATTTAGCAATAAAGTAAAGCATCACCAAGCATTCAAAAATAATGACAACTCTATGGCTCCTGCCGGTTGTCGTAGCATCAACATGCAAGTCGATATTAACTATTACAACATGATCATCTCATACATCAAATATATCACATCATGTCATTGGCCATATCGTATCAGATGCATGCCGTGCAAAAACAAGTTAGACGTCCTCTAATTTGTTGTTGCAAGTTTTACGTGGCTGCTATGGGTCTCTAGAAAGAAATGTTTCTTACCTACGCAAAACAACAACGGCGATATGCAAGTTGCTATTTAACCTTCTACAAGGACTGCCTTTTTTCGAATCCGATTCAACTAAAGTAGGAAAGACAGACACCCGTCAGCCATCTTTATGCAACAAGTTGCATGTCAGTCGATGGAGCCAGTCTCTCGTACGTGGACGAGTAAAGTTGGTCCGGGCCGCTTCATCCAACAATACCGCTAAATCAAGAAATGACTAAGGAGTGAAGCAATATAAATATGAACACCCTCAAACTCCTTTGTGTTTTACTCGATATGTCATCTATGCATCTACCTAGCTCATGATGCCACTGTTAGGGAACGTTGCATGGGAAATAAAAAATTCCTACGTGCAAACACGATGTATCCAAGGTGATGACCATTTACAAGAGGAGAGATTGAATCTACATACCCTTGTAGATCGCTAAGGGAAGCGTTCAAGAACGCGGTTGATGTAGTGGTATGTCTTCGTGATCCAATCACGAAACGTCCCGTGATCTCCCGATCATGTGTCGAACGGACGGTACCTCCGTGTTCAGCACACGTACAACTCGATGACGATCTCCACCTTCTTGATCCAGCAAGAGGGGGTGGAGAGGTAGATGAGTTGTCCGACAACACGACGGCATGGTGGCGGTGGTGGTGAACTAATCCGGCACGACTTTGCCGAGCTCTACCGAACTAATCTAGACGAAGGAGACGATCTTTGGAGGAGAGGGCAGCATGTGGCTTTTTTTAGCTCGTGGATGCCTTCAAGACCTCCACTATATATAGGAGGAAGAGGTAGGTGGGATGCCTTGGCCCCTCCTCCAAGGAGGAGAGGTTCGGCCGAGCCAAGGGGGGAGAGTCCTCCTCCCACAAGGGAGGTGGACTCCCTTGGGAGGACTCCTCCTTTGTCCTTGGCGCATGGGCCTCTTGGGGCTGGCTGCCCAAGCCCACCACGGGCTGGTGTGCCACCTCCTAGGCCCATGTCGCCCCCGGGGTGGGTGGGGACCTCCCGGTGGACCCCCCGAACCCTTTCGGCACCCCTCGTATAATACTGAAAAACCCCGAACCATTCCGGAACCCGAATACCACTTCCTATATATAAATCTTTACCTCCGGACCATTCCGAAGCTCCTTATGACGTCCGGGATCTCATCCTGGACTCCGAACAACCATTGGTCACCAACACACATAACTCAATAATACCGAAACGTCACCGAACCTTAAGAGTGCAGACCATGCGGGTTCGAGAACTATGTAGATATGATCAAGACACTCTCCGGTTGTCGGGGGGATAACCCCGGGGTAGGCTCATCAAGCCTATTCCTTCATTTCCGGCCCAACGGACATGGAAGTATGAAGATTCCCAAGGCCCAAGTCTTTTGGCCGGCTAGGCATCACCTACTGGCTAGAGGACGAGGCGGCGACCTTTCTGGCCGGCCAGGCAACCCCTGCCGGCTAGAATCCAGGCGGCCTCCCATTCAGAGCCGGCCTGGTCCCGCTAGCTGGAATGGGGAGGAGGCGGCCACACTCAAGCCAGCTGGCCAAGCGGGCTAGGCGGCCGAGGATCACAAGTCACATCAAATCGTAGGTCAGGAAGAGACCTCACGATTAAAGGTAGCTACGCGTCAGCAAAGGTACAGGATCAGGGTGCCCGGCAGGTACGAGCGTCGGCGGCCACGCCGCTGACCTACCCCGGCTCTGATCCATCACCTAGCATAGTGTCGGACCGTCACACTCCCACTCCATTACAGCACTCGGCGTGGGGAACAGTATCGACAAGACAAGACCCTTGCGGGCCCGTGGCCAGCCGGCGAAGCTGCCAGCCGGGTCCCACACTTGTACCCTTTATCCATATTGTAGGCCGGCGGGTTCGTCTATATAACCCCCCGGTCACCCTCCATTCTGAGGTACAAGGGGCCGGTCCTTCCCCAGTCATTCAACACAACACATTCACCAACCACAAAGAGAGAGGTAGAGACGAGCCGGCTGCTCCCCTCTTCCTCCTCCCAACACAGCTCCAGGAGCGACATTGTACTCTGTTCCTATACATCAAACACTCCGGCAGGATTAGGGGTATTATCCCTACGGAGAGCCCTGAACTTGGGTACATCGTGCGTCCCATGTGTGTACCAACCTCGTTCCCAGCGCCCACCTTTGTCCCTTTGGTTCTCACCGACTTTAGCCTACCTATGGCATATGTTGTGAGTATTCACCGACACCGGTCAATAACCAATAGCGGGACATGGATGCCCATATTGGCTCCTACATATTCTACGAATATCATTATCGGTTGAACTTCTATGTCAAGGATTCAGTTAATCCCGTATGTTATTCCCATTGTCCTTTGGTAATGTTACTTGCCCGAGATTCGATCGCCGCTATCTCTATACCTAGTTCAATATTGTTACCGACAAGTCTCTTTACTCGTTCCGTAATACAAGCTCCCGTGACTAACTCTGTAGTCACATTTCTCGCAAGGCTTATTGTGATGTTGTATTACCGAGTGGACCCTAAGATACCTCTCCATCACACAGAGTGATAAATCCTAGTCTTGATCCATACCATCTCAACAGACACCTTCACACATACCTGTAAAGTACCTTTATAGTCACTCAGTTACGTTGTGACGTTTGATACACACAAGGAATTCCTCCGGTGTCCGGGAGTTGCATGATCTCATGATCATATAAAAAGCTACTTGACATGCAGAAAACAATAGCAGTAAACTGACATGATCATATGCTATGTTTATTGTATGGGTCTTGTCCATCACATCATTCTCCTAATGATGTGATCTCGTTATCAAATAACAACACATGTCCATGGTTAGGAAACCTTGACCATCTTTGATCAACGAGCTAGTCCGTTAGAGGCTTACTTGGGACCAATCAATACAATTCTAGCATTGATAATAAACGATGATCTTGAACAAGGAAATATAATAATAACTATTTTATTATTATCTCTAGGGCAAATTTCCAACAGTTCGCTAGCCCTAGTTCGTGGCATCGCCGTGTACATTGCTGACATGTTTTGTTCGCGTTTTTGTGCATATGATTTGAATGTTCGCCATGTATCGCGCCGATAACGAGGATCAAGAGTCCAGGTTCCTTCACGTGTTCTCCTGGGTCAAGTCGTGCAAGAAGTGGAGGGAAGTTCGGCTCGCTCTCGACGAGGCTAAGGAGACCTACAACCTGGACGCGCCTGCCCCGCCTGTGGCAGAAGGGCGCCCAGATGGCACCAAAAAAGCCAGGGCGGCGAGGGACGCGTCGCCCGCTGCCAAACACTTGCAAGCTTCGATCGAGCAATGCATCACCGAAGCTAAGAGTAGCGCTGCCAAGAGGAAGGAAAAATCTAACGCGCGGTGGTCGGCGTTGATGGCGAACCAACACGTCAAGCTCAACCTTCTCAGGACCAACGTCGTTGCGAAGAAGAGGAACACCGTCCTGGCGTTCTTGAACGGGGCACACACATCAACGATGGACGAGCGTGTAAAGGCTTGGTACTTCACGGAGCGCGGCCTGATCTTAAACCAGATGACAGTGCATGTGGCGACTGCAATGGTGACCGCGACAGAAACCACTCCGATGACCCTGACACAAACCACACCGACGACCCCAACAGGAACCACGCCGATGACCCCGACGAGAACCATGCTGACGACCACGCCAATGACCCCGACAGGAACCATGCCGACAACAAGACGTACAATCCTGGCGAGTCCCACGGCAGAGGAGCCGGCAGTTTTATTCATTCTATCCTTTCCTTTTGATCGCCGAACTACTGGGTGTGTTGATGCCGAACTATGGCATGCTGATCGTCGACTTGTGGCATGATGATCGCCGAACTTGTGGCGTATTTTTGGCAGCGGGAAATACAAATTTAAAAACGTTGGCATCTAGGGGCCGAAACTTGGGGGCGCGGCTGGAAACTCACTCGCCCCGAGGGCAAAAAAGCGTGAGCGCAACGCCAAAAAGGCTTTCGCCGGGGTGCGCTAGGGGCCAAACGGCTGGAGATGCTCTTATGCTTCTATGGTTGTGTCGAGCCCAATAGGGCGACCGTGCGAACCAACAGAGGTGAGCGTACTAGGCATGCGTGTTTGGTTGTCCCTCAAGGTGTTGCGCGGTGAATACGACCTTCCATAGGTGTGGGTTACTTCGCTGTCGGAGGAGGACTGGACTGGTTTTCTGCTTTGCTTCTTCGAATGGGATGGGGCCCACTAAGATTTTTTTTAGAAACGGAGGCAAAAGATTTTCCTCATAGATTAATTAAGCCGGAAAGAGTTACCCAGTTAATTAATGGAAAACTAGCGAAAACCGATACAAACCTACCACATGAGGATTACTCATGTAACATAAAACCCCATAAGCACAAAATCAGCCCGACAGTCATATCCAACACATAACGACCACGAACCTCCACACGGCTACATCGCAAACACATACCCAACCAGTATACCTCTGCCGAAGACCACGAGCACCACCAAAAACAAAGACACAAGTCAGACCGAAGAGAGTGAGGATCATCCATCAAGCAGAAGTGAATGCCTTCCCCGCGCCAGAATTCTTCTTACTTTTTCTCTTGATGAGAGCCTCTTCCACAATCGTCTTGCCAGATCCAGGACAAATCGCCTCCAAACGCTTGAGCAAGTTGTGAACCTCTATCTCTAAGAGAATCTCATCGACCTTGTCATGCACATATACCACCTTTCCAACGGTCACGTGCAAGTGGGTTACCGCAATGTTAGAACATCCACGGTCCATAGAGGTGGGCATCTGGCTGGGCAACAAAAGGTCAGGCGCCAACATACCGACCGCCTCAACATCATCAGCCACAGAAACCACCGACATCACAACATCACCCACGGGAACCACTGACACGGTTGACCCATGCACCTCCAGTTGCTCACATGACATAGGTGAATCATGACCCTCACACGCCATCTCATGCTCGATGCTCGTGGATGAGGGAAGGGCACTAACATCGAAAACTTTGTGCTCCATGAAATCGAGAGGTAGGATGGCCGATTCATGACGCCCAACGGACTTAGGCGAGCAAGGGATTGCAACGTCCAAGTCACCACACTCTTCGACATCAATTTTCTAGCTAGACCCCTGATGACCCACAAGTATAGGGGATCTATCGTAGTCCTTTTGATAAGTAAGAGTGTCGAACCCAACAAGGAGCAGAAGGATCTGACAAGTGGTTTTCACCAAGGTAATATCTCCAAGCACTGAAATTATCGGTAACAAGTAGTTGTGTAGTGAGATGATTCGTAGCAAGTAGCAAGTAACAAAAGTAACAACGGTGCAGCAAAGTGGCCCAATCCCTTTTGTAGCAAGGGAGAAGCCTAGACAAAGTCTTATAGGAGGTAAAACGCTCCCGAGGACACATGGGAATTTCTGTGAAGCTAGTTTTCATCATGTTCATATGATTTGCGTTCGCTACTTTGATAGTATGATATGTGGGTGGACCGGCGCTTGGGTACTGCCCTTACTTGGACAGGCATCCCACTTATGATTAACCCCTCTCGCAAGCATCCGCAACTACGAAATAAGAATTAAGACAAAGTCTAACCATAACATTAAACTAGTGGATCCAAATCAGCCCCTTGCGAAGCAACGCATAAACTAGGGTTTAAGCTTCTATCACTCTAGCAACCCATCATCTACTTACTACTTCCCAATGCCTTCCTCTAGGCCCAAATAATGGTGAAGTGTTATGTAGTCGACGTTCACATAACACCACTAGAGGAAAAAGAACATACAACACATCAAATTATCGAACGAATACCAAATTCACATGACTACTTATAGCATGACTTATCCCATGTCCTCAGGAACAAAAGTAACTACTCACAAAGCATAATCATAATCATGACCAGAGAGGTAATGAGTAGCATCAAAGATCTGAACATAAACTCTTCCACCAAGTAATCCAACTAGCATCAACTACAAAGAGTAATTAACACTACTAGCAACCTTACAAGTACCTATCGGAGTCGCGAGACGGAGATTGGTTACAAGAGATGAACTAGGGTTTGGAGATGAGATGGTGCTGATGAAGATGTTGATGGTGACGAGTCCCCTCCGATGAGAGGAGTGTTGGTGATGACGATGGAAGTTTCCCTGGCAGGATCGTCTTGCCGGAGCTCTAGATTGGTTCTGCTCAAGTTCCGCCTCGTGGCGGCGGCGAATCCTCCGAAAAGCCTCCTCTTGATTTTTTCTAGAACGAAACCCAGAAGAGGGGAGCCAGAGGGCCAAGTGGGAGCCCACAAGCCCCCTAGGAGCGGCCTTCTAGCAGGCTTGTGGCCTCCTGCTGGCGCCCCTCCGGTACTTCTTCGGCCAGTATTTTTTATAAATCCCAAAAAAATCCTCGTTGACTTTCACAGCTTTTGGAGTTGCGCAGAATAGGTATCTCAAACTTGCTCCTTTTTCAGGCTAGAATTCCAGCTGCCGACATTCTCCCTCTTCATGTAAACCTTGCAAAATAAGAGAGAAAAGGCATAAGTATTGTACCGTGAAGTGTAATAACAACCCAAAAAGCGATAAATATCAACATGAAAGCATGATGCAAAATGGACGTGTCAACTCCCCCAAGCTTAGACCTCGCTTGTCCTCAAGCGAAAGCCAAGATCAATAAATATGCCCACATGTTTAGAGAGAGAGGTGTCGACAAAACAAGATACGAACATGCAGGCATCATGATCATTGTCAGAACATCAATACCAACATATTATCTCTCATGCTAAAGTGATAAGTCCTTCACAAAGTAAAGTATGGATCAAGAGCCTTACCGAGAATTAACAACCGATAGCCTTTAGTCATTGAAGCAATTGCAATTTATCACAACATCAGAAAGAGTCAAATAAGAGCTTGTAAAGCATATCCACATACTCAATCATCTTTTTGTCTTCTACAATTGCTACAACTCACGTGGTACTCATGAGATCAAAGTTTCAGCTGAACACAGAGAAAGATAGGGGCTTATAGCTTCGCCTCCCAACCATTTACCTCAAGGGTAAAGTCAACAATAATAATTCATGAACACTTACTTCCAAGTTGACATATGAATATAGATCTTTCCCTAGCATATGACGTTAGCCAAGATAAAGGAGAAATAAGGAATTGGTGTAGATCACCATGACTCTTTCAAGGGAAAAAGTAAAGGTACAAGATAGGCCCTTCGCAGAGGGAAGCAGAGGTTGTCATGCGCTTTTGAGGTTTGGATGTGCGGCCTCTTAGTGTGAAGGAACGTCACTTTATATTGCCTCCTGTGATAAAGAACTTTATTATGCAGTCTATCGCTTTTATGTCTTCCTCATCATAGGTTCGTATAAAGCTTATTTTCCACACACTAATAGATCATACATAATTAGGGAGCAATTTTTTTATTGCTTGCATCGATGACAACTTACTTGAGGGATCTTATTCAATCCATAGCTAGGTATGGTGGACTCTCATGGCAAAACTGGGTTGAAGGCTTATGGATGCACAAGTAGTATCTCTACTTGGTGCGGGAGGTTTGGCTAATATGAGGTGGAAGCAATCGTCACATGCTAAGGGATCTCTAGTCATATAACATTGTTCGGAACCAAGCAAACACAATTCATTTGTTGTCTTCCTTGTCCAACATTCACTTCTAAGCATGTAATAGTGTAGTGAGTGTTCACAATCATAGATGGTGTCAAAGATGATATATTTATATGTGAACCTCTCCTTATTTATCACTTCCTATGAATTGCAATAATGATCAAGGTCTACGTTTGTCTACCCTCAAAAAGTTTCAATCATCATTCTTTTTATATGTGAAGCCATCACTTCCCATAAGATCATTACAGGATCTTTCATGCTTTTGTTCTTTTATCATTCTCTTGATCATGGCATGAAGCAAGACCCTTAACTAAGACAGTCTTTATTATATGGCTCACGAGCTCGAATACATCGGGGGTGACACAAAGCAAAACTCAAGTCTAAAAGACTAAGACCTTTATTCTACTAGAGAAAGATAAAACCAAAAAGGACCAAACTAAGAAAAGGTAAAGGCAAAAGATGTGATGGTCATACGATACCGGGGCAACTCCCCCAAGCTTGGCACAAGCCAAGGGGATTGCCCATACCCATGCTCAGTTGTCTTCCTTTGGAGGTGATGGTGGTGGAGTTGTTGCAACATGGGTTTGATCCTCCGTCTTCCAAGGCATAGGTGCTTGATACGTATCAAACGTATCTATATATTTTGATGGTTTCATGTTGTTATCTTGTCAACTTTGGATATTTTATGTACATTTTATATCTTTTTTGGGACTAACTTATTAATTCAGTGCCAAGTGCCAGTTCCTGTTTTTTCTCTGTTTTTGACTCTTTACAGATCTGATTTTGGAACGGAGTCCAAACGGAATAAAATCCCCGAAATAAATTTTTCCAGAACAGAAGAAGATCGGGGGACTTTAGGGCCAAGGTAGGAGAGCCACAGGGGGCCGACAAGCCCTGTAGCCGCCACCAGGGGG
Organism: Hordeum vulgare subsp. vulgare; assembly: GCF_904849725.1. Lineage (NCBI taxonomy): Eukaryota > Viridiplantae > Streptophyta > Magnoliopsida > Poales > Poaceae > Hordeum > Hordeum vulgare. The sequence continues at coordinate 581,998,084 of NC_058521.1, forward strand.
TCGGCGGCTACCAAGCTTGTGGCCCCCCTGGAGCTCCCCTGCCCTAGCTCTTTAACCTATAAATTCCCTAAAATCCCAGAAAAAATCAGGGCATCCACGAAAACACTTTTCTGCCGCCGCAATCGTCCGTTTCCGTGAGATCTCATCTGGAGACCCTTCCCGGTGCCCTGCCGGAGGGGACTTTGGAGTTGGAGGGCTTCTTCATCAACATCATCGCCTCTCTAATGACTCGTGAGTAGTCCATTTCAGACCTACGTGTCCATAGTTAGTAGCTAGATGGCTTCTTCTCTCTCTCGGATCTTCAATACAAAGTTCTCCATGATCTTCATGGAGATCTATCCGATGTAATCCTCTTTGGCGGTGTGTTTGTCGAGATCCGATGAATTGTGGATTTGTGATCATATTATCTATAATTTATATTTGAGTCTTTGCTGATTTCTTATATGCATGATTTGATATCCTTGTAAGTCTCTCTGAGTCTTGGGTTTTGTTGGGCCAACTAGATCTATGATTCTTGCAATGGGAGAAGTGCTTGGTTTTGGGTTCATACCGTGTGGTGACCTTTCCCAGTGACAGAAGGGGCAGCAAGGCACGTATCGTGTTGTTGCCATCAAGGGTAACAATATGGGCTTTTATCATGGATATGAGATTGTCCATCTACATCATGTCATCTTGCTTAAGGCGTTACTCTGTTCTTATGAACTTAATACACTAGATGGATGCTGGATAGCGGTCGACGTGTGGAGTAATAGTAGTAGATGCAGAAAGTATTGGTCTACTTGTTTTGGACGTGATGCCTATAGAAATAATCATTGCCATAGATAATGTCACGACTTTGCGCGGTTCTATCAATTGCTCGACAGTAATTCGTTCACCCACCGTCTACTTGCTTTCATGAGAGAAGCCACTAGTGAACACTACGTCCCCCGGGTCTATTCACAACTATCGTCTCCACATTCACTTTTACTTTGCTTTGTTTACTTTTTTGCTTTCAGTTCTCACTTTGCAAACAATCTATAAGGGATTGACAACCTCTTCATAGCGTTGGGTGCAAGCTCTTTGTGTTTGTGCAGGTACTTGTGACTCGACGCAATTCTCCCCTCTGGATCGATACCTTGGTTCTCAAACTGAGGGAAATACTTACCGCCGCTGTGCTACATCACCCTTTCCTCTTCAAGGGAACACCAACGCAAGGCTCCAAGGCTGAGGGGAAATCCTTTGCATATTTGCCAAGGAAGTTCCTATAGGTGTAGCCCATAGCTGCAGGATTCCTGGCGCCGTTGTCAGGGAAGGTCTGTTGTCGCAGTAGCAGAAGGATTTCTGGCGCCGTTGTCGGGCAGGACGATCGCTTGCCGAGGAATATCAAGACAAGAATAATCTTCCGTCAACACGCCTATTTCTGGCGCGGGGAAGGAGAGATCAAGTCAAGATCTATCCAAGTAGGTGTCACAAACTCATCTCTTGGATTTACTTTTTTTGCGAGTTGCCTCTCGTTTTCCTCTCCCCCACTTCACATTTGTCGTTTTCATTTGCCTTTCTCCTTTTCCGTTTTCTTTTGCCTTTTGCCGTTTTCCTTTGCCAGTTTTCTTGCTTGCTTGTGTTCTTGTTGGTTTGTCGAAGTCATCATAGCTGAAAACACCAAACTTTGCGACTTTTCGAGTACCAATAATAATGATTTTATTAGTACTCCGATTGCTCCCGCCACTAGTGCGAAATCGGATGAAATCAACGTTGCCTTGCTAAATCTTGTTATGAAAGAGCAATTCTCTGGCCTTCCTAGTGAAGATGTCGCATCCCATCTCAATACCTTCATTGAACTTTGCGATATGCAAAAGAAAAGAGATGTGGATAATGATGTTGTTAAGTTGAAGCTATTTCCTTTCTCGTTGCGAGATCGCGCAAAAACTTGGTTTTCTTCTTTGCCTAAAAATAGTATCGATTCTTGGGATAAGTGCAAAGATGCTTACATATCCAAGTATTTTCCGCCGGCTCATATTAGCTCTCTACGTAACGATATCATGAATTTCAAGCAACTTGATCATGAACACGTTGCACAATCTTGGGAGAGGATGAAGTTAATGATTAGAAATTGTCCCGCTCATGGCTTGAGTTTGTGGATGATTATACAAATCTTTTATGCTGGTTTGAATTTTGCTTCTCGCAATATCTTGGACTCCGCCTCAGGTGGAACGTTCATGGAAATCATGTTAGGAGACGTTACAAAACTCCTAGACAATATCATGACCAACTACTCTCAGTGGCACACTGAAAGGTCACCTACTAGCAAAAAGGTACACGCTATAGACGAAATTAACTCGCTTAGTGCTAGGATGGACGAGTTGATGAATTTGGTTGCTAGTAGAAATACTCCTTTAGATCCTAATGACATGCCACTATCTTCTTTGATTGAGAGTAGCAACGCTGGTTTGGACGTAAATTTTGTTGGTAGGAACAATTTTGGCAACAACAATGCTTTTAGACGAAACTATGTTCCTAGGCCTTTTCCTAGTAACTCCTCTAACAATTATGGCAATTCCTACAACAACACTTATGGAAATCACAACAAATTACCTCTGATTTAGAGAGTAATATCAAATAGTTCATCAACTCTCAAAAGATTTTCAATGCGTCCATAGAGGAAAAACTACTCAAAATAGACGATTTGGCTAAGAGCGTTGATAGGATGTCTTGTGATATTGATGCTTTGAAAGTTAGATGTGATCCTCCCAAGGTCAACTTGGATGAAACTTTAAAAGCTATGAGTGTCTCCATGAATGAGAGCAAAGAAAGAACCACCCAAATTCGCGCTAGGCATGAATGGTTTAAACGGGTGTGTTCTAGTGATGCAAATCACGAAGATCTTAAAGTGCTTGGTGTGACTCCTCTGGAATCTTTGTTTTCGCGTGTCAAACCTATTGATGAAGGGGCTGGATATGAATCCACTTTGGTTGAAAAACGCCCCAATGATTCTGAGTCCACCTATCTTGATGATAAAGGTGTGGAGAGTGGAGTAGAAGAAATCAAAATATTGGGTAGTAATGAAACTCCCACTTTGGATTTCAAGGAATTCAATTATGATAGTTGTCCCTTGTTTGAATGCATTTCTTTGATGCAATCCATTGCAAACTCTCCACATGCTTATAGCCAAAGCAAAGCCTTTACCGCACATATCGTAGATGCTATGATGAAATCTCTTAAAGAGAAACTCGAATTAGAAGACTCTATACCTAGAAGACTTCATTATGAGTGGGAACCTACTATCAAAATCAAAATCAAAAACTATGAATGCAATGCTTTGTGTGATTTGGGTGCTAGTGTTTCCGCGATTCCAAAGTCTTTATGTGATATTCTTGGTTTTCATGAGATTGAAGAGTGTTCTCTTAATTTGCATCTTGCGGATTCTACTGTCAAGAAACCCATAGGAAGGATCGATGATGTTCTTATTGTTGCAAATAAGAACTATGTACCCGTGGATTTCATTGTACTTGACATAGATTGCAATCCTTCATGTCCCATTATTCTTGGTAGACCTTTCCTAAGGACTATTGGTGCTATCATCGATATGAAGGAAGGGAATATTAGATTTCAATTTCCTCTAAAGAAGGGCATGGAGCATTTTCCTAGAAATAAAATAAGATTGCCTTATGAATCTATGATGAGGGCTACTTATAGTTTGAGCACCAAAGATGACTATACGTGATTCCATCACCTTTTCCCTAGCTAAGGGCGTTAAACAATAGCGCTTGTTAGGAGGCAACCCAACGAATCTATCCTTTTTCTTCCTGTTTTGTGTTTTCCACACTTTCATAATTCTGTTATGATGGTGTTTTTTGTGTTTCTTTTGTGTTTGTGCCAAGTAAAACCGTTATGATTAGTCTTGGGGATGATCGTTTGGTCATGCTGGAAAAGACAGTTTTTTTCTGTAAGAGATTTTGAGTTGATTCTTTTTGCTCCTGATTGCTATGCAAATTCTTCAGACTGTTGTAATTTTTTAGAATTGTTGAAGTACCAGAAGTATACGAAGTATACAGATTGCTACAGACTGGTATGTTGTTAACAAATTCTGTTTTTTGTTGAGTTGGTTGCTTATTTTGATGAAACTATGGATAGTATCGGGGGGTATTAGCCATGGAAGATTGAAAATACAGTAACCCAACATCAACATAAGTAGAATTTAAATTTGCTACAGTACCTAAGGAAGTGGTGGTTTGCTTTCTTATACTAATGATATCACGAGTTTCTGTTTAAGTTTCGTGTTGTGAAGTTTTCAAGTTTTGGGTGAAGTTCTTATGGACAAAGAGATAAAGAGTGGCAAGAGCTCAAGCTTGGGGATGCCCAAGGCACCCCAAGTTGATTCAAGGATGTCGTAAAAGCCTAAGCTTGGGGATTCCCCGGGAAGGCATCCCCTCTTTCGTCTTCAATCCATCGGTAATGTTACTTGGGGCTATATTTTTATTCACCACATGTTATGTGTTTTGCTTGGAGCGTCTTGTATCGTAGGAGTCTTTTATTTTTGTTGTGTAACAATCTTCCTTGCTGCACACCTAGAGAGAGAGACATGCACTCACCGTGATTTTGTCGAGCTTCACTTATATCCTTTGGTTAGACAATTCAGCTCACATGTGCTTCACTTATATCTTTTGAGCTAGTTGATTTTGCTCTATGTGCTTCACTTATATCTTTAGAGCACAGAAGCGCGTGGCTTGGTAGTTGATCTATGCTATGAAAGTAGTCTCAAAAGGGGTAGTTATCCAAAGGGATATGAAAACTTCCATCTCCATGTGCATTGAATAGTTAGAGAAGTTTGATTCCTCTCAATTAGTTTTGAGATATGGTTGTGGTAATATTTAAGTTACGTTAGTATGGTGTTGTGGATCTAGAAATACTTGTGTTGAAGTTAGTGATTCCCGTAGCATGCACGTATGGTGAACCGCTATGTGATGAAGTCTGAGCATGATTAGTCTATTGATTGTCATCCTTTGTGTGGCGGTTGGGATCGCGCGATGGTTTATATCTACCAACCCTTCCCCTAGGAGTAAGCGTTGAATGCTTTGTTTCGATTACTACTAAAATTTTTGCAACAAGTATATGAGTTCTTCATGACTAATGTTGAGTCCATGGTTTAGATGCACTTTCACCTTCCACCATCACTATCCTCTTTAGTGCCGTGCAACTTTTGCCGGTGCACAAAACCCACCATATAGCCTCCCTCAAAACAGCCACCATACCTACCTACTATGGATTTTTCAAAGCCTTTCCGAGATATATTGCCATGCAACTACCACCATGACATGTGCCACCACTTCTACATTGCCATTGCATGATCGTAAGATAGCTAGCATGATGTTTCCATTAATGTCTTTGCCATGCTAGATCATTGTCACGGTACACTACCGAAGGCATTCCATATAGAGTCATCATTGTTCTAAGTTTTGAGTTGTAAGTGTGATGATCATCATTGATGGAGCATTGTCCCATGTGAGGAAATAAAAGAGGCCAGCGAAGCCCATTTACAAAAAGAGGCCAAAGATGCCCACCAATAATAATAATAATAATAATAATAATAATAATAATAATAATAATAATAATAATAATAATAATAATAAAAGAGGCCAAAGAGCCCACCAAAAAATGAGAGAAAAAGAGAGAAGGGACAATGCTACTATCCTTCCACACTTGTGCTTATTAAGCACCAATATCTTCATGATTGAGAGTCTCTCGTTTTGTCACCACCATATAGCTAGTGGGAAATTTTCATTATACAACTTGGCTTGTATATTCCAATGATAGGCTTCCTCAAATTTGCGTTAGGTCTTCGTGAGCAAGCAAGTTGGATGCACACCCACTAGTTTCCTTTAAGAGCTTTCACATACTCTTAGCTCTAGTGCATCATTTGTATGGCAATCCCTACTCATTCACATTGATATCTATTGATGAGCATATCCATAGCTCATTGACATGCCTAGTTAATTTAACCATCTTATCCTTGTTTGTCTTGCAACCTCCACCACACGCCATTCCACTTATAGTGCTAAAACCATGGCTCACGCTCATGTATTGCGTGAGAGTTGAAAAGGTTTGAGAAAGTAAAAGTGTGAAAACAATTACTTGGGCAATACCGGGGTTGTGCATGATTCAAATTCATTGTGCAAGGATGATAGAGCATAGCCAGACTATATGATTTTGTAGGGATAACTTTCTTTTGGCCTCGTTATTTTGAAAGTTCATGGTTACCTTGCTAGTTTCCTTGAAGTATTATTGTCTCCACATCAATAGCAAACTATTGTTTTGAATCTAATAGATCTGAACATTCACGTCACATAAGAGGAGTTACAAAGGACATCTATGCTAGGTAGCATGAAAGCATCAAAAATTCATTGTTTATCACTTCCCAACTCGAGGACGAGCAGGAGTTAAGCTTGGGGATGCTTGATACGTCTCAAACGTATCTACAATTTTTGATGGTTTCATGCTGTTATCTTGTCAACTTTGGATGTTTTATGTACCTTTTATATGTTTTTTGGGACTAACTTATTAATTCAGTGACAAGTGTCAGTTCCTGTTTTTTCTGTGTTTTTGACTCTTTTCACATCTGATTTTGGAACGGAGTCCAAACGGAATAAAATCTCCGAAATAAAATTTTCCAGAACAGAAGAAGATCGGGGACTTGAGGGCCAAGGCAGGAGAGCCACAGGGGGCCCACAAGCCCTGTAGCCGCCACCAGGGGGCGGCGGCTACCAAGCTTGTGGCCCCCCTAGAGCTCCCCTGCCCTAGCTCTTTCTCCTATGAATTCCCTAAAATCCCAGAAAAAATCAGGGCATCCACGAAAACACTTTTCCGCCGCCGCAATCTTCCGTTTCCACGAGATCTCATCTGGAGACCCTTCCTGGTGCCCTGCCGGAGGGGACTTTGGAGTTGGAGGGCTTCTTCATCAACACCATCGCCTCTCCAATTACCTGTGAGTAGTCCACTTCAGACCTACGGGTCCGTAGTTAGTAGCTAGATGGCTTCTTCTCTCTCCTGGATCTTCAATACAAAGTTCTCCATGATCTTCATGGAGATCTATCCGATGTAATCCTGTTTGGCGGTGTGTTTGTCGAGATCCGATGAATTGTGGATTTGTGATCAGATTATCTATGATTTATATTTGAGTCTTTGCTGATTTCTTATATGCATGATTTGATATCCTTGTAAGTCTCTCCGAGTCTTGGGTTTTGTTTGGCCAACTAGATCTATGATTCTTGCAATGGGAGAAGTGCTTGGTTTTGGGTTCATACCATGCGGTGACCTTTCCCAGTGACAGAAGGGGCAGCAAGGCACGCATCGTGTTGTTTCCATCAAGGGTAACAAGATGGGCTTTTATCGTAGATATGAGATTGTCCATCTACATCATGTCATCTTGCTTAAGGCGTTACTCTATTCTTATGAACTTAATACACTAGATGCATGCTGGATAGCGGTCGACGTGTGGAGTAATAGTAGTAGAAGCAAAAAGTATCAGTCTACTTGTTTTGGACGTGATGCCTATAGAAATAATCATTGCCATAGATAACGTCACGACTTTGCGCAGTTCTATCAATTTCTCGACAGTAATTCGTTCACCCACCATCTACTTGCTTTCATGAGTGAAGCCACTAGTGAACACTACGGCCCCCGGGTCTATTCACAACTATCATCTCCACTTTCACTTTTACTTTGCTTTGTTTACTTTTTTCTTTCAGTTCTCACTTTGCAAACAATCTATAAGGGATTGACAACCCCTTCATAGCGTTGGGTGCAAGCTCTTTGTGTTTGTGCAGGAACTTGTGACTCGACGCAATTCTCCCCTATGGATTGATACCTTGGTTCTCAAACTAAGAGAAATACTTACCACCGCTGTGCTACATCACCCTTTCCTCTTCAAGGGAACACCAACGCAAGGCTCCAAGGCCGCGGGGAAATCCTTTGCATATTTGCCAAGGAAGTCCCTATAGGTGTAGCCTGTAGCAGCAGGATTCCTGGCGCCGTTGTCAGGGAAGGTCTGTTGTCGCAGTAGCAGTGCTCCATCATGGAAAGTTGAACGAGTCTCCGGAATCCTCAAATCTGCAGCCAACCGTATTCATTTAAATTTATACTCATACTCACAGTTTTGATTCTGCAGGTCATAGATCTGGGCTTGGAGGTGATCAATTCTATCATAGAGGCTGAGAGGTGCTTCCCAGTGTCATTGGCATCGATCTTGTGCTTGTTGGTGAACTCCGTAATTATCATGTGCTTGGCGTTGAGTCCACGCTCCACCATCCCTTGGCACTTGAAGACCTGTTGCTCCATTGCTTAGAGCCTCGCGTCCATGCTTCCGGTCTTCTTGGGCCCCTCAACATCACGGATGTGCAACATCCCCTCACGCATCTCGATAGATTGAGGGTGTTGCAGCACTCCCGCGAGGTAGGGATTGATGACCTTCTCGAAGATCTTGTCCTTCTGAGCTTTTGGGGACGTCATAGCGATCTAGATCTGCAACAGAAACAGGCTCGAAACGAAAATAGAGGAAATTTGCGTGATACGAGGGTCAGACCTTTCGGGGAAATATATAATGATTTTTTCCAGACCATAAGGAGTACTCCGCAAGAAAACGGAGTCCGGGAGGCACACGAGGTGGCCACAAGCCCCCTAGGCGCAACCAGGGGGGTGGCCCGCGCCTGGCAGGCTTGTGGCCTCCTCGTGCGTTTACCGGACTGCTTCAAATTTTTCTACTTTTTCAAAAATTCCAAAACGGAGAAAAAATACTACTGGAAAAGTTTTTGAGTCTATTTACTTACCGAATCACATACCTCTTCGTTTTTGGAGTCTGAAACAGGCTGATAAATATCCCTTAGGTATTCCTCCACAGTTATGGTATTGATAATATTGCTTTCAACATTTATGGGAGTACCTGAGATATAATGCTTGATTCTCTGCCCATTTACCACTCTCGGAAAATTACTTTCCGTGTTATTGATCTTGATGGCACCGGAACGATATACTTCCTCAACAATGTAAGGACCTTCCCATTTAGAGAGAAGCTTGCCTGCAAAAAATCTTAAACGAGAATTATATAGCAAGACATAATCACCTACATTGAACTCACGCTTCTGTATCCTTTTATCATGCCACCTCTTAACCTTTTCTTTCAACAACTTGGCATTTTCATATGCCTGAGTTCTCCATTCATCAAGCGAGTTAATATCAAATAACCTCTTCTCACCAGCAAGTTTGAAATCAAAGTTGAGCTCTTTGATTTCCCAATAAGCCTTATGCTCTAGCTCAAGAGGTAAATGACATGCTTTACCGTACACCATTTTGTACGGAGACATGCCCATGGGATTCTTATAGGCAGTTCTATAAGCCCACAGTGCATCATCGAGCTTCTTAGACCAATTCTTTCTAGACCTATTGACAGTCTTTTGCAGAATTAGTTTAATCTCTCTATTGCTTAGCTCTACTTGACCACTGGACTAAGGGTGATAGGGAGACACAATTCTATGGTTGATATCGTACTTAGCAAGCGTTTTACGGAAAGCACCATGAATGAAATGTGAACCACCGTCGGTCATTAGTTATCTAGGGACTCCAAATCTAGGGAAAATAACTTCTTTAAGCATCCTGATAGAGGTGTTGTGATCAGCACTACTAGTCGGGATAGCTTCGACCCACTTAGTAACGTAATCAACAGAAATTAGGATATGAGTATACCCATTGTATTTTGGAAAAAGTCCCATATAATCAAAGCCCCAGACATCAAATGGTTCAATGACAAGTGAATAGTTCATAGGCATTTCCTGACGTTTACTGATATTACCTATTCTTTGACATTCGTCACAAGACAAGACAAACTTACGGGCATCCTTGAAGAGAGTGGGCCAATAGAAACCTGATTGCAATACCTTGTGTGATGTTCTATCTCCCGCATGGTGTCCTCCGTAGGCCTCGGAGTGACACTTCTATAGGATCTGTCCCTGTTCATGTTCAGGTACACAACGTCGAATAACACCATCTACTCCTTCCTTATAAAGGTGAGGATCATCCCAAAAGTAATGTCTCAAGTCAAAGAAGAATTTCTTCTTTTGCTGGTATGTGAAACAAGGTGGTATATATTTGGCAACAATATAATTTGCATAATCAGCATACCACGGTGCACTACGTGAAGTATTGATGACATTCATTTGCTCATCAGGAAAGTTGTCATCAATAGGTTGTGGGTCATCAAGAACATTCTCCAACCTAGACAAGTTATCTGCTACTGGGTTCTCAACACCCTTCCTATCGACAACATGCAAATCAAATTCTTGTAGCAAGAGAACCCATCTGATGAGTCTAGGTTTAGCGTCTTTCTTCTCCATGAGGTACTTAATAGCAGCATGATCAGTGTGAATAGTGACTTTGGAATCAACTATGTAAGATCTGAACTTTTTGCATGCAAACACGACTGCTAAAAATTCCTTTTTAGTAGTGGCATAGTTTCTTTGGGCACTGTCTAGAGTTTTACTAGCATAGTGAATAGCATTCAACTTCTTATCAACTCTTTGACCTAGGACAACACCAACAGCATAATCGCTAGCATCACACATGATTTCAAAAGGTAAGTTCCAATCAGGTGGTTGAACAAGAGGTGCAGTTATCAAGGCCTTCTTAAGTATTTCGAAGGCTTCCTCACAATCATCGTCAAAAACAAAAGGAATATCCTTTTGCAAGAGATTAGTAAGAGGCCTAGAAATCTTAGAGAAGTCTTTAATGAACCTTCTATAGAAACCAGCCTGACCAAGGAAACTTCTTATACCTTTGATATCTGTGGGGTATGGCATTTTCTCGATTGCATCAACCTTAGCCTTATCGACTTCAATACCTCTTTCAGAAATTTTATGTCCTAAGACGATGCCTTCATTAACCATAAAGTGGCACTTCTCCCAATTCAAGACAAGGTTGGTGTCTTTACATCTCTGCAAGACTCGATCAAGGTTGCTAAGCCAATCATCAAAAGAAGACCCGTAAACGGAGAAGTCATCTATGAAAACCTCAACAATCTTTTCACAAAAGTCAGAGAATATAGCCATCATACATCTTTGAAAGGTGCCAGGTGCATTACATAAGCCAAAAGGCATACGTCTATAAGCAAAGGTACCGAAAGGGCAGGTAAAAGTGGTTTTCTCCTGATCAGCTTGTGGTTGAAACCATAATAACCGTCTAGAAAGCAGAAGTGTGTGTGTTTAGACAGTCTTTCTAGCATTTGGTCAATAAAAGGCAAAGGGTAATGATCTTTCCTAGTGGCTTTATCCAATTTCCTAAAATCGATCACCATCCTATAGCCAGTAATAATCCTTTGTAGAATCAATTCATCCTTATCATTAGGGACAACGGTAATACCTCCCTTCTTAGGGACGCAATGCACCGGACTTACCCAATCACTATGAGTAACAGGATAGATAATACCTCCTTCCAGGAGCTTTAGTATTTCTTTTCTTACTACCTCTTTCATCTTAGGATTCAATCTCCGTTGATGATCAGCAACTGGTTTGGAATCTGGATCATTTTTAATCTTGTGCTGGCATAGAGTGGGACTAATGACCTTAAGATAATCAAGAGTATATCCAATAGCAGCACGGTGCTTCCTCAGAGTTTTTAATAACTTATTTTCTTCATGCTCCGAGAGGCTAGCACTAATAATAACAGGATATATCTCTTTCTCATCAAGATAAGCATACTTAAGAGTATCTGCCAACTGTTTCAGCTCAAAAACAGGATCACCCTTTGGTGGGGGTGGATCCCCAAGCAGTTCAACTGGCAAATTATTTTAAGGATAGGATATTGTTCTAAGAAACTCTATCTATATCATCCCTTTCATCCATATGCATATCATTTTCATGCTCAAGCAAGTATTGCTCTAAAGGATCAGTAGGAGGCACGACAATAGAAGTTAGGGCAATAGTTTCATCCTTACTAGGCAACTCTTTTTCATGAGGTTGTCTACCAAACTTGGAGAAATTGAACTCGTGTGACACACCTTCAAAACCAACAGTGACAGTTTGCTTCTCACAGTCAATATGAGCATTGACGGTATTGAGGAAGGGTCTGCCAAATATGATGGGACAAAAGCTATCTTGGGTGGTAGCAAGAACGAGGAAATCAGAAGGATACTTCGTTTTACCACAGAAGACTTCAACATCCCTAACAATTCCCACAGGGCAGATAGTATCTCTATTGGCAAGCTGAATAGTGACATCAATAGGTTCTATCTCGACAGGTGCAATCTCGTCTTTAATTTCATCATATAAGGATTGAGGTATTTACACTAACACTAGCACCCACATCACGTAAACCATGATAGCAATGATATCCTATCTTAACAGAAACAACAGGCGTGCCAACAACAGGCCTATGTTTGTCTCTAGCGTGTGGTTTAGCAATTCTAGCAGCATCTTCACAGAAGTGAATATCATGGCCATCAACATTGTCGGACATGAGATTTTTGATAATAGCAATGCTAGGTTCAACTCTAATTTGCTCAGGGGGTGTAGGTGTTCTAATGTTGCCCCTACGTATCACAGTTGAAGCTTTAGAATGATCCTTTATCCTAACAGGGAAAGGTGGTTTCTCAATGTAAGCACTGGGAACAATAGGATCATTGTAGGCAATGACTTTCTCTTCAACTGGATTGGGTTTAACTACATTGACTTCTAAGGGAGGATGATATTTAAACCACTTCTCTTTGGGGAGATCAATATGAGCAGCAAATGATTCACACAATGAAGCTACTATCTGAGAGTCAAATCCATACTTAGCGCTAAAATCACAAAAAAGTATTTGTTTCAACAAAGGATTTAACGCAATCAAACTTGAAATTCATACCTGAGTCCTTACCTTCTTCAAGCTCCCAATCTTCAGAGTTGCATTTAATTCTCTCCAATAAATTCCATTTGAAGTCAATATCTCTCTTCATAAAAGAACCGGTACAAGAAGTGTCAAGCATGGTGCGATCATCATGAGAAAGCCGAGCATAGAAGTTCTGATTGATAATTTCTCTCGAGAGATCATGGTTGGGGCATGAATATAACATTGATTTAAGCCTCCCCCAAGCTTGAGCGATGCTTTCTCTGTCATGAGGCCAAAAATTATAAATATAATTCCGATCATGATGTACTAAATGCATAGGATAAAACTTTTGATGAAATTCCAATTTCAACCGATTGTAGTTCCATGATCCAATATCATCACATAGCCTATACCATGTCAAAACCTTATCCCTCAAAGATAAGGGAAAGACCTTCTTCTTGACCTCATCCTTGGGCAAACCTACAAGCTTAAATAAACCACAAACTTCATCTACATAGATTAGATGCAAGTCTGGATGTGATGTTCCATCTCCTCTAAAAGGATTAGCCAGCAGTTTCTCAAGCATACCCGAAGGAAATTCATAGCAAATATTTTCAATAGGTGCTGCAGGTTGAGGAGCAACTCTTTGTGCTTCCGAGGTGAAGATACCACGAACAAGCCCCTCAAAGGATTAGTTTCCATAGTGACAAGTCACAATAAATTTCAGCACACAATATAAATGTTCCCTTACCAAATTCCACTTACCAAAGGCGCTTCACTCCCCGGCAACGGAGCCAGAAAAGAGTCATGATGACCCACAAGTATAGGGGATCTATCATAGTCCTTTCGATAAGTAAGAGTGTCGAACCCAACGAGGAGCAGAAGGATCTAACAAGTGGTTTTCATCAAGGTAATATCTGCAAGCAATGAAATTATCGGTAACAAGTAATTGTGTAGTGAGATGATTTGTAGAAAGTAGCAAGTAAAAAAAGTAACCATGGTGCAGCAAAGTGGCCCAATCCCTTTTGTAGCAAGGTACAAGCCTGGACAAAGTCTTATAGGAGGCAAAACGCTCCCGAGGACACATGGGAATTTCGGTCAAGCTAGTTTTCATCATGTTCATATGACTTGCGTTCGCTACTTTCATAGTTTGCTATGTGGGTGGACCGGCGCTTGGGTACTGCCCTTACTTGGACAAGCATCCCACTTATGATTAACCCCTCTCGCAAGCATCCGCAACTACAAAAGAAGAATTAAGACAAAGTATAACCATAGCATTAAACTAGTGGATCCAAATCAGCCCGTTACGAAGCAACGCATAAACTAGGTTTTAAGCTTCTGTCACTCTAGCAACCCATCATCTACTTACTACTTCCCAATGCCTTCCTCTAGGCCCAAATAATGGTGAAGTGTTATGTAGTCGACATTCACATAACACCACTAGAGGAAAAACAACATACAACACATCAAATTATCGAACGAATGCCAAATTCACATGACTACTTATAGCATGACTTATCCCAAGTCCTCGGGAACGAAAGTAAATACTCACAAAGAATAATCATAATCATGACCAGAGAGGTAATGAGTATTATCAAAGATCTGAACATAAACTCTTCCACCAAGTAATCCAACTAGCATCAACTACAAAGAGTAATTAACACTAGTAGCAACCTTACAAGTACCAATGGGAGTCGCGAGACGGAGATTGGTTACAAGTGATGAACTAGGGTTTCGAGATGAGATGGTGCTGATGAAGATGTTGATGGTGACGTGTCCCCTCCGATGAGGAGTGTTGTTGATGACGATAGCGATGATTTCCCCCTCCGGGAGGGAAGTTTCCCCGACAGGATCGTCCTGCCGGAGCTCTAGATTGGTTCTGCTCAAGTTCCGCCTCTTGGAGGCGGCGAATCTTCCGAAAAGCCTCCTCTTGATTTTTTCTGGAACGAAACCCTTCTTGTAGCAGAAGAGGGGAGACAGAGGGCCAAGTGGGAGCCCACAAGCCCCCTAGGCGCGGCCAGGGGGGAGGCTGCGCCTAGCAGGCTTGTGGCCTCCTGCTGGCGCCCCTCCGGTACTTCTTTGGCCTAGTATTTTTGTAAATCCCCAAAAATCCTCGTTGATTTTCACGGCTTTTGGAGTTGCGCAGAATAGGTATCTCAAACTAGCTCCTTTTTCAGGCCAGAATTCCAGCTGCCGGCATTCTCCCTCTTCATGTAAACCTTGCAAAATAAGAGAGAAAAGGCATAAGTATTGTACCGTGAAGTGTAATAACAACCCAGAAAGCGCTAAATATCAACATGACAGCATGAGGCAAAATGGACGTATCAACCCCCGGGGTGATGCCGGCGGTAAAGCCACAATCGATATCTCAGGGGGGGTCTACCTACAGTTGTTCGACGGACAGGCGTAAAACTGGATCCTCACACAGGTCCCGAAGCTCAGGCATGATTTGCAGCACTGGAGTCACAACCACATCATTATGCAGTCTCTCAGAGGCTGACGAAGGCGAGTTAGTTCTAGCATGAGGGGAGAAACGACCATGAAGCTTAGCTCCCCTATCGATCTCGAAGCCGTCATCAGGCAGAACCAAAGGTTGCAAGACATGAGCATTCGGCATCACAGGTGACGCCAGAGAGAGTGTGCCCAATGCAGGCTCAGCTCGCTCCTTGAAGCTCTCCATCCTTAACATCCAACCTTGAACGGATTCAACGACATCAAGTAGAGGTCGGATTGTCTCCTCAAGCCAGAAGGAAGCCATACCAAGGGGCTAAGAGCGCAAAATGTCGGCATGCCTCTTTTTCTCACTATTATGAAGCACAAGTGTGGAAAAAGATAGTAGCATTGTCCCTTCTCTCTTTTTCTTTTTTTTTATTTGGGCTCTTGGGCCTCTTTTTCTCTTTTTTTTATTGTGGGAAACTTTGGCCTTTTTTTATTTCCTCACATGGGACAATGCTCTAATAATGATGATCATCACACTTTTATTTACTCACAGCTCAAAGCTCAGAACGATGATGACTCTATAGGAAATGCCTCTGGCAGAGTACCGGGATGTGCAACGATCTAGCTTGGCGTATGACGTTGAAACATCTCGCTAGCTATCTTACGATCATGCAAGGGCAATATGAGAGTGACGGCACAAGTCATGAGACGGAACGGTGGGAGTTGGATGGCAATATATCTCGGAATGGCTATGAAAATGCCATAGTAGGTAGGTATGGTGGTTGTTTTGAGGAAGGCATATGGTGGGTTTGTGCACCGGCAAAAATTGCATGGTACTAGAGAGTCTAGCAATGGTGGAAGGTGAAAGTGCATCTATAGCATGGACTCACATTAGTCATGAAGAACTCACATACTTGTTGCAAAAGTTTTTATTAGTAATCGAAACAAAGTGCTAAACGCATACTCCTAGGGGAAGGATTGGTAGGTGTAAACCATCGCGCGATCCCAACCGCAACACAAAGGATGATAATCAATAGATCAATTATGCTCCGACTTCCTAACATAGCGGTTCACCATACGTGCATGTTACGGGAATCACTAACTTCAACACAAGTATTTCTAGATTCACAACACCCTACTAACATAACTCTTAATATTACCAAATCCATGTCTCAAAACTAATTGAGAGGAATCAAACTTCTCTTTCTACTCAACGCACATGAAGATGGAAGTTTTTGTATCCTCTTTGGGTACCTAACACCTTTGGGACTACTTTCATAGCACAAACCAACTACCAAGTCACGCACCGCCGTGCTCTAAAAGATCTAAGTGAAGCACATAGAGCAAAATTATCTAGCTCAAAAGTTATAAGTGAAGCATAATGAGCATTCTAGCAAATTCACGATGAGTGCATGTCTCTCTCAAAAGGTGTGCAGCAAGGATGATTGTGACACAACAAAAAGAAAAGACTCATGCGATACAAGACGCTCCAAGCAAGACACATATCATGTGGTGAATAAAAATATAGCTCCAAGTAATGTTACCGATGGATTGAAGACGAAAGAGGGGATGCCTTCCCGGGGCATCCCCAAGCTTAGGATTTTTGGTGTCCTTGAATTTGGCTTGGTATGCCTTGGGCATCCCCAAGCTTGAGCTCTTTCCACTCTTTATCCCTTTGTCCATGAGAACATCACCCAAAACTTGAAAACAAAACTTAAACAGAAACTCGTGATATCATTAGCACAAGAAAACAAACTACCACCTCTTTAGGTACTGTAGAAAACTTGATTTCTATTTATATTGATGTTAGATTACTGTATTCTCACTTTTCATGGCTAGTACTCCCTGATACTATCCATAGTTTCATCAAAACAAGCAACCAACTCAACAAAAACAGAATCTATCAAAAAGAGACCAGTCTGTAGCAATCTGTATACTTCATATACTTCTGGTACCTCACAAATTCTGACAAATTACGACTACCTGGACAAAAGGCATATCAACCAGAAGCAAAAATAATCAACTCAAAACCTCTTTTTGAATAAAAATGAAAAATAATCGCGTGAGCATAAAGTTTCTGTCTTTTTCCAGTAGGACCAAACAACCATCACCAAGACTAGTCATAAAGGTTTTGCTTGGGTCAAACACAAAAAGAAACAGAAAAGACACAATCATAACAGAATTATGATGGTGTGGACGCAACAAAACAGAAAGAAAAATATAAATTCATTGGGTTGCCTCCCAACAAGCGCTATTGTTTAACGCCCTTAACTAGGCATAATGCGATAGAATCACGTATCGTCGTCCTTAGTCCTCAAACCATAAGTAGCCCTCATCATAGATTCATAAGGCAATCTTATTTTGTTTCTAGGAAGATGCTCCATGCCCTTCTTTAAAGGAAATTTAAATCTAATATTCCTTTCCTTCATATCGATGATAGCACCGATAGTCCTTAGGAAAGGTCTACCAAGCATGATAGGGCATGTAGGATTGCAATCAATGTCAAGCACAATGAAATCCACGGGTACATAGTTCCTATTTGCAATAATAAGAACATAATTGATCCTTCCCATGGGTTTCTTGACAGTAGTTTCCGCAAGATGCAAATTAAGAGAACACTCCTCAATCTCATTAAAACCCAGAACATCACATAAAGACTTTGGGATCGCGGAAACACTAGCACCCAAATCACACAAAGCATTGCATTCATAGTTTTTGATTTTGATTTTGATAGTAGGTTCCCACTCATCGTGAAGCTTTCTAGGGATAGAAACTTCCAATTCAAGTTTCTCTTCAAGAGATTTTATCATAGCATCGACGATATGATCGATAAAGGCCTTGTTTTGGCTATAAGCGTGTGGAGAGTTTAGCATGGATTGCATCAAGGAAATGCAATCAATCAAGGAGCAACTATCATAATTGAATTCCTTGAAATCCAAAGTAGTAGTTTCATTACTACTCAAGGTTTCGATATCTTCTACTCCACTTTTAATGCTTTTAGCATGAAGATAGATGGACTCCGAATCATTGGGGCATTTTTCAACCAAAGTGGATTCATATCCAGCACCATCGTCATTAGGTTTGACACAAGAAAACAAAGATTTAATGGGAGTCACACCAAGCACTTTAAGATATTCGTGATTCTTATCACGAGAACACGCCCTTTTAAGCCATTCATGTCTAGCACGAATTTGGGCGGTTCTTTCTTTGTTCTCACTCATGGAAACACCATAGCTTTCAAAGTTTCATCAATATTGATCTTGGGAGGAGCACATGTAACTTTCAAAGCATCAATATCACTAGACATTCTATCAACGCTCCTAGCTAAATCGTCAATTCTGAGTAGTTTTTCCTCTATGGGTGCATTGAAAATCTTTTGCGAGTTGATAAACTCTTTGATATTAGTCTCTAGATCAGAGGGTAATCTATTTTAATTTCCATGATTATTGTTGTAGGAGTTGCCAAAGTTATTAGAGGGGTTACTAGGAAAAGGCCTAGGAACATAGTTTCCTCTAAAAGCATTGTTGTTGCCAAAATTATTCCTACCAACAAAATTAATATCCAAGCTAGCGTTGCTAATCTCAATCAAGGAAGACAAGGGCATATCATTAGGGTCTAAAGGAGCACTTCTACTAGCAACCAAACTCATTAACTAATCCATCTTAGCACTCAACGAGTTAATTTCTTCTATAGCGTGTACCTTCTTACTAGTAGGTGACCTTTCAGTGTGCTAGTGAGAGTAGTTCGGCATGATATTGTCTAGGAGTTTTGTGGCTTCTCCTAACGTGATTTCCATGAACGTTCCACCTGAGGCGGAGTCCAAGATATTTCTAGAAGCAAAATTCAAGCCAGTGTAGTAGATTTGTATAATCATCCAAAGACTCAAGCCATGAGCGAGAGAATTTCTAATCATCAATTTCATTCTCTCCCAAGATTGTGCAACATGTTCATGATCAAGTTGCTTAAAATTCATGATATCATTACGGAGAGAGATAATCTTAGCCGACGGAAAATACTTAGATATATAAGCATCTTTGCATTTGTTCCAATAATCAATACTATTTTTGGGCAAAGACGAAAACCAAGTTTTTGCTCGATCTCGCAACAAGAAAGGAAAAAAGCTTCAATTTAATCACATCATTATCCACATCTTTCTTCTTTTGCATATCGCAAAGCTCAATGAAGGTATTAAGATGGGATGCGGCATCTTCACTAGGAAGGCCGGAGAATTGCTCTTTCATAAAAAGATTCAGCAACGCAGCATTGATTTCGTATGATTTCGCATTAGTGGCGGGAGCAATCACAGTACTAATAAAATCATTATTATTAGTATTCGAGAAGTCACAAAGTTTGGTGTTTTCACTCATGGTGACTTCAGCAAGCAAACAAGCACACAAGCGAACAGAAAGCAAGCGAGAGAAAAGGGCGAACGAAAAACGCAAACGAAAAAGGCAAAAAAAATTGTAAATTTTTGTTTTTCAGAAGTGGGGGAGAGGAAAACGAGAGGCAAAAAAGTAAATGCAAGAGATGAGTTTGCGACACTTACTTGGATGAGTTCTTGACTTGATCCTCCCCGGCAACGGCACCAGAAATCCTTCTGTTGCCTCTTGAGCTTGCGTTGGTTTTTCCCTTGAAGAGGAAAGGGTGATGCAGCACAGGAGCAGTAAGTATTTCCCTCAGTTTGAGAACCAAGGTATCAATCAAGTAGGAGAATCGTGTCAAGTCCAGAGTACCTGCGCAAACACAAAAGAGCTTGCACCCAACGCTATAAAGGGGTTGTCAATCCCTTCAAGATTGATTGCAAAGTGAGATCTGAAGGCGGAAAGTGCAATGAAGTAAAAGTGTAAGGCTGAAAATATGGTGTGAAGTAGACCCGGGGGCCATAGTGCTCACTAGAGGCTTCTCTCAAAATAGCAAATAATACGGTGGGTGAACAAATTACTGTCTAGCAATTGATAGAACCGCGCAAAGTCATGACGATATCTAAGGCAATGATCATACATATAGGCATCACGTCCGAGACAAGTAGACCGATACTTTCTGCATCTACTACTACTACTCCACACATCGACCGCTATCCAGCATGCATCTAGTGTATTGAGTTCATGCCGAACAGAGTAACGCCTTAAGCAAGATGACATGATGTAGAGGGATAAACTCAAACCAATGATGAAAACCCCATCTTTTTACCCTTGATGGCAACAACATGATGCATGCCTCGCTACCCTTCTGTCACTGGGTGAGGTCACCGAATGGTATGAACCCAAAACCAAGCACTTCTCCCATTGCAAGAATCATAGATCAAGTTGGCCAAACAAAACCCACAACTCAAAGAGAATTACAAGGATATGAAATCATGCATACAAGAGATCAAAAGAAACTCAAATAAGATTCATAGATAATCTGATCATAAATCCACAATTCATCGGATCTCGACAAACACACCGCAAAAGAAGATTACATCGGATAGGTCTCCATGAAGATCATGGAGAACTTTGTATTGAAGATCCAATAGAGAGAAGAAACCATCTAGCTACTAGCTATGGACCCGAAGGTCTATGGTGAACTACTCACGCATCATCAGAGAGGTCATGGTGTTGATGAAGAAGCCCTCTGTATCCGAATCCCCCCTCCGGCAGGGCACCAGGACGTGCCCGAGATGGGATCTTGCGGAGACAGAAGTTTGCGGCAGCGGAAAAGTATTTTCGTGGATCTCTCGCGCAATTTTGGAATTTTACTGAATTTATAGGCGGAAGAGGTAGGGAAGACGTGCTACAGGGGGCCCACAAGCCTGCTAGGTGCGGGCCCCCCTGGCTGCGCCTAGGGGGCTTCTGGTGTCCCCTGCAGGCCCCTGCCTTGGTTCTCAAGTTTGGTGCGTATCTTCTGTTCCGGAAAAAATCTTTTCGGAAGTTTTATTCCGTTTGGACACCGTTCAAAATCCTCATCTGAAAAGGGTCAAAAACACGGAAAAAACAGGAACTGGCACTTGGCACTGAGTTAATAAGTTAGTCCCAAAAAATATATAAAAGGCATACAAAACATCCAAAGTTTGACAAGATAATAGCATGGAACCATCAAAAATTATAGATACGTTGGAGAAGTATCACCTCTCCAAGGTGGTCCGCATCGGGATATCCATCGAGGCCACGGAGCCAACAGGAGCAGCAACGATTGATGCCCAAGTATCACGACCAAAGGTCTTCGAGATGGGCGAGGATTCTTTCTTAACCTTGCAACGAGCTGAAGCTTGTTGGTCCCTGAAAGGAAGGCGGGGCACTGTCGACAGAGAAGGGCTTCCCAGAAAGTTGAGGGGACGCCAGGCATTGCGGCACTCATGTGCCCTATGTTCATTCTCAAGGCACCGAGAACACCTAAAAGGATATCCACAAACCGCTGCAAGGTGACCAGGAAGAAGGCATCTGCAACATCTACCACGAAGTCAAGCAGGAACTGGACGGGGAGCCAATGGAGGGACTAGAGAGTCTGGACGTCGCACCTTGCACCATGGCGGTACCTCCTGCCAACCTTCACACGGATCCGCATCACACGGCACGCGCGACTGAGTAGCCAGAACTGAGGATTTTGTAGCCACCGACGGCGTCTGCGGAGCCATATCATCATCATCCTCATCTTCTTCTTTGTCGGCAAGGGAGCTCTACAAAACAGAACGACCCATGTCCAGACCCGACACAGAGCCGGCAGAAGTTGAGGATGGCATTGCATCCAGAATAGTCAAGGACAATGTAGCGCAATCAGCAGAAGTTCTGGATGATGCTTCAGCAGTAACAGCCAAGGGTGACGATAGGGCTTCCGTCGGGGCCAGGAGGGACGTAGTAGCATTGAGAGTAGTCGGGGACAACACGCCCACAGCCACAACGGGCGTTGGGGTTCATGGCGTGACGCGGGCAGAAGCAGCATCAACAGAGCCCAGCGATGGCAGGGACCCAAGCCGTGGCGGCGGCAGGGACCCAACCCCACAATCCTTTAGGCCAAGGATTGCAACCGATGACTTGCTAGTCAACTGAAGCGAAATTCTGGGGTGTTTGCATATGATCATCCTTCGGTGACTTGCGCGCTGAATAGCACCTCCCATGTGTGTGTTATATCGCTTCTCGAGAAGGGCACAAATTGGTTTCTGGTTCATGTGTTCGAGAGGGAGTGGCGTCAGCATGCTCACTAGTAGAAAATTGCCCATTTGTCCCAGTTCCAGAGGCCCATTAGCCCGGTTCTGGAACTGGGACTAAAGGATCGGGACTAAATACCAAAACCTTTCGTCCCGGTTCTCTTACCAACCGGGACAGAAGGGTCTCCACGTCGCCGCTGCTGGGATCCAGGTAGGAGGAACTTTAGTCACGGTTGGTCACACCAACCGGGACCAAATGGCATCCACGCATCAGCATCTGGCAGAGCTGGGTTTTTTAGGGGGGGTGGGGGATTTTGGAGGGTTAGTTTAGGGGGTTTTGGAGGGTAAATTTAAGGGGTTTCTCCGTGCTTGGTCGAACAACAAGTTTTCGTAAATATATCCGACGCTACTACATATATACAATATAACATCTTTTACCATCCCTAACATCATCTAATTAAGATCGAATGACAAACAATCCACATGGTATTCTCCGTCTTTAGGTATGACGTGGTCAATAATGAATCCCGCCAATTCCTCTTGAATTGTTTGTATGCGATCATATGGTAGGAGTTCATCCCGCATCTGCCAGATCTAATTTAAGGAAGGGGGTCAATACATGCATATATATGAATAAAACTCAACACAATTTATGGTAATATATAAAATAAAATTTTGAATATTGTTTACGTACTTCAAATAGTTCCTTAGAGAAGCCCTGCTCAGATGTCGAGTGGGGAATGAATTCGCATACATAGTATCCACATAAAATAGTCCCTTCTTTCTGGTACATACACTTTACGAGAATAGAGTTCAATCAAACTGATAAGCAAGCATGGTAATGATATATTCATGAAAATTTGAATCAATTAGAGATGCGCAGAACTAGCTAGTACTACTTACTATGGGGTGCGTAAATCGCAACTCTTTGTTTAAACCGAGAACCTTATTGGCGAACTTCTTCCAAACCCTGTCATGCAAAGAAAATGATTACTTGATATCAGGAAATTAAGGAAAGTTGCATGCCGATATGGTCCCGGTATTGACTGAACTTACTTCTTGAGCATTGGAGTCATGTCTGCATAATCCTCTTCGGCTTTACGTCTCGAGTCTAAGACAGTTACTAATGCACTGCCAATGTTAATGGATATCAGAATAAAGTGGTAGCTGCGCACACATATATAACTCATCAATTACATTACTTAACCTCGAGTAAGCGAAACCGAGTATACAAAGAAGACAGCAACACTCACTTGAAGTTGTAAGAAAAGATTATTTTCCTTTTGTTTGGATGTATAAGTAACGAGTTTAGCAAGTTCTCCTCGATCTCTTTGATTGAGTTTCGTATCGTCAATTCGTTTACGGCATCTGGACTAATGAACCCAATGTCGAAGATTCCTGCTTTTTTAATTCGACGATCTTCAATATGCATAATATATATAGTGAGGATAATTATATATACATGCAATGAACGAGCTGAGCTAGAGACTTAACTATAGAAGTAATACTTACAGACAGTAGGAAGTCATGAGTTGTTTGTCGAGGGCTAGTTGATTGTATAACTGAAATAACTCCTCAAATTGAATAGGAATCATGGTAAGTCCAATGAATTGGTGCTCTGGTTTCACTGCCACATACATAGCGTCTTTCCCAGACTCCTTGCAGGTTTTCATGTACCACTCATGCAATTTGTGCATCATCGTTGTTAGAGGAGGAGGATCAGGTTTGACGAGAGGCTTCCAGTGCACGTATTTATATTGTTCTTTTGTTACCTCAGCCATTTAAAAATTACATCATCCCCCAAGTAATCATCAGGATTGGTACCGGCACCATCCCCGGATGATTAGCAATGACGATATCGCTAGAAACCTTGAGCGGGGGCACGATTGCTTCTCCTGTTAGCCGAGCTAGGGAATTGTTTTCCCACTTCTTCGTTCTGCTAAGTACCTTGCATCACTAGAAGTAGTTCCCGACCGCTGCGCTTGCGCATATGTCTTTTTAAGAATGCGGACATAGTTAGAATCCGGCGGAGGCGGTGGTGCTTGCTTCAGTTGATTGATAGTGTGCTCCACTTTCACAGGATCTAGCTTCTCCTTTTGAGGTGGAGTTTTCTTTGCAAAATGGGCCCTCAATTCGGTACGACATATGTCCTCGTTTTCCTGCTTGGTCCACTCATATGGTAACTTTTCCAAAGGCTTGAGAGATGGACCGTATCTGAATTGCCTCCCGCCTCTACTTGGACTGCTAGCCGCTGGAGAGAAGGATGCGTCTCTCTTCCGCTTGAGAGAAGGAGGCGGACTGCCCTGACGCGCCGAAGGAGCCGGAGCGGCGGCGTTTGTCTTCCGACGTTGCCGGTGAGGCGAAGGAGGAGGCGGACTGCTCTGACGCGCCGGAGTAGGCGAAGTGCCCTCACATGTCGGAGGAGCCGGAGAAGGAGGCCAAGTGCCTTGATCACTCGCCGGAGGAGGAGGGGGAGGAGGCAGAGTGTCGTGAGTCGTCGTCGTCGTCGTCGGAGGAGGAGGCGGAGGCGTCCAGTTTGGAAGCTTGATGAACTCCTTCTACCATAGACATGTACTCCTGAGAGCACGAACCAGATGATTCTCCCCTTCACCTGTAGGGTGGTCAAGCTCGAGCTCCTCAAATCCCTCCATTACTTTATCCACTATCACAACAACATAGCCATGTGGAATCGGAAGCCAGTGAAAAGTTCTGTTGGGTTGAGGAGGTGCAACAGAGCTAACAACCGCCTTGAAAGTGAGGTTCCGACATTTCATCATAAGCTCGCAATGTTGAGCCTCCGTGATAGTATCCACGGGGTAGCTAGGAGCCGTGAAGTCATGCTGAACTGGCTCCGTGGAAGCCACGCTGCTTCTCCGTTAAGATGGCGGGGTATCTTCTGGGGTAGCTTCGTGCCGCTGAGATGATTGGCCGGTAGCTCGCTGGCTCTTGAGTTCGTCAAGCTTTTGTAGTCTTGCATTGATCTTCTGCATGTCGCTCAGCTCTGCTTTCCTATTTCTCTCCCGGCTTCTGTAACTGTCTGCGTCGGGAAACCCAACCTTCCACGGAACGGGGTCTGGTGTGCCTCGTTTTCATCCAGGGTGCTCAACATTCCCTAGGGCCTCAGTCAGCTCGTCCTTCTTTGGGTCGGGAATGAACGTCCCTTCCTGCGCTGCGGTGATATACTTCTGAAGCTTGTTGATGGGCATTGCAAGTTGCTCGTCCGTCCAACGACACTTCCGTGTTTCAGGATCCAAAGTTCCCCCAACCCCGAAGAACCAAGTCCTTGAACGGTTTGGCCAGTTCATTGTCTGTGGTTAGACCCCTTTAGCAATCAGGTCATTCTTAGCTTTGTCCCACAACGGCCGGGCTTTGAGGTAGCCACCCGACCCCGTGTGATGGTGATGCTGCTTCTTTGCGGCATTGTTCTTGTTTGTCTGTGACATTTTCTTACTCTTGTCCGATGTCTTGTAGGCCACAAATGCGGGCCAGTGATCTCTTATCTTCTCAAATCGGCCGATGAATTCTGGATTCTTCCCTTTGTCGACAAACATTGATTTCAAATCATTCTTCCACCTCCTGAATAGATGTGCCATCTTCTTAACAGAACACCACCTTGACCAGTGGCTCTATAACTGGCTTATTCCGAGCCTCCTCTGACGATAGGGTGAAATTTGTCTTTAGCGCGGTCCAAAGATCATCTTTCTGCCTATCGGTGACATAATCACCTTCAGGGACGTCGTCGCCCTTAGGCTTATTCCATTGCTTGATGCTAATCGGGATGTTGTCCCTAACAATAGCTCCGCACTCAGCAGAAAATGCGTCCTTGGTCCGAACGGGTAGAATTGGTAGGCCATCATCCGCGAATGATGTGATCATGAATTTTTCATCGATGCACAACCTTCTCTTCGAGCCTCGTCTCTTTACCGAAGTTTGGCTCGATCCGGAGGGCTATAAAAGAAGAAAAAAGAGTTAATATATGTACATACCTTCTGGCTTAATTAATATATATACCTCGCCGGACTTTGCAACAGCTCCCTCTTCCGTTCGGTCACCAGAGCCGTCATCATGGTCTCCTTCTTCCTCCGGCATTCGGTCACCTGAGCCATTATGATGATGTCCTTCCTCCATTGTTCGATCACATGAGCCGTCATCCTCTCCTTTCACACCATCGGTGTCGTTGATATACGACAAGAAATCACCTCCACCGAGGATTATCTCCCCCAACAACTGTTCTTGTTCCATATTTTCTGCAAATATTTTAGCTCCTTGTATGAATAACCGAATTACACGAACTTCTATGTTTTAAACATGCACACACTTTTTTATTTTTCATTTCCAAATGTTGAATAGTTCATAGATGTACGCTATGATATATATTGCAATAGATCTCAAGAGGCGAAAAGGTTTTTTCTTTCATTTACAACCAATAATCAACTTAATACATCTCGAATTTTATCGAATATAATCTCTTCCACTCGCGGTTCATCATCAAACTGGTCACCCAAAGAGATGTCGTTGTACTGAGGCACGGGCCGTGGAAACCCACAGAGAAGGAACCATAACAGGATCATTGCTCGGGTGAGATCCCTGAAGAACCTGCGTGGTATTGGAGAACCTGGCATCCAACACAACCAAGTATCGACTGACGTGCTCATCCTGCTCCCTCACACGGCGAAGTACCTCCTCCTCGGGGCCGGCTGCCTCCGAACCGAAAGTGGCCCACGCAACCGCCACCAAAGAAGCTCCGGGTCGACGAGGGAGCCCCATTCCTCACCAAGATGCGCGCCCCAGAAGGTAGCACCTCCCAGTGCCAGCCCGGCGGAGCTGATTCCCGCACATGCTGGCGCCTATCAAGCAGGTGGTCGACACCGAGTCGACGACGAGGATGCGGGATGGGCTTCATCGACGTCGAGAACAATTTCTAGAACTATTTAAAGAATAAATATGGAATTAATATATGTCATTGATGATTTGATTGCAAATTCCAATTTAATTAGGTAGCAATGGGCAGGAATAGAGAAACAAATTTGCAGGAATAGAGAAACAAATATGAAAATTCCAATTTAATTAGGTAGCGGAGGAGCTCACCGAGGCCGATGGTCTCGGGGAGTCGCGACGGGCTCGGGGCGGCGACGACGGGCTCGGGGGCGACGACGACGGGCTCGGGGCGACGGCGATGGGATCGGGGGCGACGACGACGGGCTCGGGGCGGCGACGACGAAGTACTCGGGCGCGGCAATGACGACGGGCTCGGGGACGACGGCGACGAGGAGGAGGACTGGATCAGGGGCGGCGACGACGACGAGGACTGGCTCGGGGGCGGTGGCGAGCTCTGGCAGCCTGACGGTATCGGGGCAAATGGGAGAGTTTGGGGGAAATTTTGACAACTCCCGCCTTATATGTGAAAACCTTTGGTCTCGGTTGGAGGCACAAACCGGGACCAATGTCACCCTTTCGTCCCGGTTGGTATCGCAAACCGGGACTAAAGGTCAATTTTCAGCAACCCAAAGGGCGGGAAGAAGAGATTTTTAGTCCCGGTTTGTGCCACCAACCGACACGAAAGGGTGTCATTGGTCCCGGTTGGTGCCACCAACCGACACAAAAGGCATGTGCCAGTCACAACCGCGGTGCGGTTGGATGTTTAGTCCCACCTCACTATCCGAGAGAGCTCGGGAGTGGTTTATTAGCGCTAGTGCGCACACCCTGTTGAGCTCCTCTCAAGTGCACGCTTTCGAGCCTAATCTATCACTTCTTGTGGGCCTATTGGGCCATCTGCGGACCTGAATCCTCGTCCAACTATCTGGTTGGGTTTCTAGTCATATTCACGCCATGGTGGCCCAGTAGGTGGCATTTTTAAAAAAAAATATCTATTTTTTTGTTTTGTTTTTAACTGTATTTATTTTATTTTGTGAATAGCTTTTCTAAAAAGGTAGATTTTCGAGTGATTCTTTTTCCTGCTAATTAATATTACTATGTTTTATCAATATATTCAATTTGGTAGGTTTTAGGTTATATTAAATGTCTGTTTTAATCAAAAACAGATTTGATACAAAAGGGATTTCATTTTTTGAACTTATTTGAACTTCAGACTTTTTGCGTGTTCAAAATGCACCATTAAATGCCACATCATCAATTTTCAACACTTAGTGAGTTCATTTGGTATTTTTCATGCATTTACTGATTTCTTTTTCAGCTAAATGACCCAGAAATTAAAAAGCAATACAAATGAACTCTGCATAGGTTGAAAGTTGGCATGGTATCATCATTTCACCCACATAGCATGTGCTAAAAAGTTGAGAGGGTTGCGGCAAAAACTAGATGCACTTTGTGTGTAAATCGGACAATCTCTTTCGAAGTATCACGGTTTCATACGAAAACTCATGTGTTACAAAAGGGATTTCATTTTTTTGAACTTATTTGAACTCCAGACTTTTTGTGTGTTAAAAATGAACCATTCAAGGCCACATCATCAATTTTCAACACTTTGTGACTTCATTTGGTATTTTTCATGCATTTACTGATTTTTTTGAGCTAAATGACCTAGAAATTGAAAAACACTACAAATGAACTCCGAATAGGTTGAAAGTTGGCATGGTATCATCATTTCACCCACATAGCATGTGCTAAAAAGTTGATAGGGTTGCGGAAAAAACTGGATGCACTTCGTGTATAAATCGGACAACCTCTTTCGAAGTATGAAGGTTTCTTACGAAAACTCATCT
The DNA here is from genome assembly GCF_904849725.1 of Hordeum vulgare subsp. vulgare. Taxonomy (NCBI): domain Eukaryota; kingdom Viridiplantae; phylum Streptophyta; class Magnoliopsida; order Poales; family Poaceae; genus Hordeum; species Hordeum vulgare. The sequence goes on from NC_058521.1 coordinate 582,027,193, forward strand.
CTTAAAAAGGGATTTCATTTTTTGAACTTATTTGAACTCCAGACTTTTTGTGTGTTCAAAAAGCACCATTCAAGGCCACATCATCAATTTTTAACACTTTCCGACTTCATTTGGTATTTTTCATGCATTTACTGATTGTTTGAGCTAAATGACCCAGAAATTGAAAAGCACTACAAATGAACTCTGAATAGGTTCAAAGTTGGCATGGTATCATCATTTCACCCACATAGCATGTGCTAAAAAGTTGAGAGGGTTGCGGCAAAAACTGGATGCACTTCGTGTACAAATCGGATAATCTCTTTCAAAGTATGAGGGTTTCATACGAAAACTCATATGTTACAAAAGGGATTTCATTTTTTTCAACTTATTTGAACTCCAGACTTTTTGTGTGTTCAAAATGAACCATTCAAGGCCACATCATCAATTTTCAACACTTTCCGACTTCATTTGGTATTTTTCATGCATTTACTGATTTTTTTTTGAGCTAAATGGCCGAGAAATTTGGCATGTATCATCATTTCACCCACATAACACTACAAATGAACTCTAAATAGGTTGCAAGTTGGCATGGTATCATCATTTCACCCACATAGCATGCGCTAAAAATTTGAGTGGGTTGCGGCAAAAACTAGATGCACTTCGTGTACAAATCGGACAATCTCTTTCAAAGTATCACGGGTTCTTATGAAAACTTTTCTGTTACAAAAGGGATTTCATCTTTTTGAACTTATTTGAACTCCAAACTTTTTGTGTGTTCAAAATGAACCATTCAAGGCCACATCATAATTTTTCAACACTTTCCGACTTCATTTGGTATTTTTCATTCATTTACTGATTTTTTTGAGCTAAATGACCTAGAAATTGAAAAGCATTGCAAATGAACTCTGAATAGGTTCAAAGTTGGTATGGTATCATCATTTCACCCACATAGCACGTGATAAAAAGTTGAGAGGGTTGCGGCAAAAACTGGATGCACTTCGTGTACAAGTCAGACAATCTCTTTCGAAGTATGAGGGTTTCATACGAAAAATCATGTGTTACAAAAGGGATTTCATTTTCTTAAACTTATTTGAACTAGAGACTTTTTGTGTGTTCAAAATGAACCTTTCAAGGCAACATCATAAATTTTCAACACTTTGTGACTTCATTTGGTATTTTTCATGCAGTTGCTGTTTTTTTTGAGCTAATTGACCCAGAAATTGAAAAATCACTATAAATGAACTCTGAATAGGTTGAAAGTTGGCATGGTGACATCATTTCACCCACATAGCATGTGCTAAAAAGTTGAGAGGGTTGCGGCAAAACTGAATGCACTTCGTGTACAAATCGGACAATCTCTTTCGAAGTATCAGGGTTCCATACGAAAACTCATTTGATACAAAACGGATTTCATTTTTTTGAACTTTTTTGAACTTTAGACTTTTTGTGTGTTCAAAATGAACCATTCAAGGCCACATCATCAATTTTCAACACTTTCTGACTTCATTTGGTATTTTTCATGCATTTACTATTTTTTATGACTTCATTAGGGTTTTATTTTTAACGATTTTCAATTTCAAGGTCATTAGTTTCTACACGAAGTTGAGAGGGCTACAACAAATTAAGCATGCTATGTATATGTGGTCGAAATGCATGATGCCATGAAAAGTAGAAAATGAAGTTAGAAAGGGCTAAACCATTCAAATTTGGAAACTAATGGCACTAACCGAAACTAGACATATATACATTGGTCCAAGCAGTACATAATAATACTCGTCCAAGCAGTACATAATAATAGTTAGCACAGATATATATACAAGTGTTCGCCGTTGTGAACACTACTCATCTGAATCAGAATGTCCCCAAGCTGGTGTGAGGTGATGCTGGCCATAGTTCATGATTCGAATCTTGCGGTACAACTCGTATGAAACGTATGCATCTTTTGATGCATACTCAATGTTGATAGGGTCAAGTGGGGTCCTCTCCCACTGTTTGTGTTGATACTTTGGAAATTTTGTCTTCATATTAGCGTACTCCTCGTCGATCAAGGCGACTGTCATATGAGCCATCGAAGTCCTCTCATGTTGAAACCTGAATATGTCTTGCATATCAATGTGGCAGTCAGCTGGTATCTCAATACCAAAGTTGTGCCTCATCTTCAGCTTGTCGTTCCTTATGTCAATGCTAGCAAAACGTATGCTGCTGCGAAGGAAGTCCATGAGTTCTGGACAATGCTTGTCACTACTGCAACAGGAACAAATTAAAATGGAACAAATGTTACATACTACTGCAACAAGGAAAAAATGTTTCACTACAACTAAAGAGAAATTTATCTTTAGGATTCAAGTGGAACATATTGCTATCCTATGCAATTTTCATATCCTATGAATTGATCAAGAAACCCTCAATTAACTATCCAATGAAACATATATAGAAACTGCATATTGCTATCCAATGGAACCTAGAGAGATCACTATATGCAATTTTCATAACCTTGGACCAAAGAAAGCCTCAAAATTTACCTCGCCCATTGGAAGACCAAGACATGGAGTTTGAAACATAGTTGGTTGCGGCAACACCTTGTTGATTGGCCGTGTACTCCAGATCAAGCCCCAAAAAATTCGCATGCTCCTCCGTGGCGTCAAGCCATTCCTGCAACTGTCCAAGAAAATGCGGCACCTCCCTGCTATCGTTCATGTACACGACATCGAGTTGGGTCGTTCCATGTGCGAGCACCTCTCTGAAGCGAGTTCTTGGCATGGTGGAAGAAGAGAAGGGAAGACGAGAGGGGAGGAAGAGAGGAAGAAGAGAGGAGAGCGGGAGAGGAGAAGAACAGAGAAAGGCGAGAGACTCTGCTTCGCTTGTGCTTTTCATCGCTGGAAACGACGCGGCAGGCGAACCGTTTGGACCTTTAGTCCCGGGTTGAGCCACCAACCGGGACTAAAGGATGATACAAACGATTGCCACCACCACTTAGTCCCGGTTTGATCCACTAACCGAGATTAAAGGGGGATACGAACGGTCGCCGACCTATTGGTCCCGGTTCGTGTATGGAACCGGGACCAATGACCCACGATGCCCGGTCGGCGCCCTAGCCTCATGTACCGGGACCAATGACACTATAGCTCCCGGTTCGCGTGTGAACCGGGAATAATGGAATTTCAGGCCCTCGACCAAAGTCCTTTTTTCTACTAGTGGCTAGCTTTGTGTTAAGCGGCCGGTTCATCGATTTCTAAGTCTTCTGCGTCAGGATCCTTGGGGGGTGGATTCGCAGTGGAAAATTGACCTCGTGCTAGCGTTGGTGTAGCTAAAACACCATCGTTGGAGATCAAGCCACCATGAGCATATGTTGGAGAGCCGTTGTAACTAGGCTCTGTGGCAATAGATCTAACCTGCAAGGTTGGTAGACAACTAGATTGAGAGATTGAAGTCATTTCAAGACGATAATCGGTGCAATAAGTGTGATTCTAAATGGCAAGGACAATAAGTGATTTTTTTTCAGGTGAGACACGAGTGGTTTGGATTGTGTTATGGGTGCGTATCTCTTCGGTTTTCGACGTAAAAGTGCTCATCTCTAAGCCATAATAAGCTAAGAAAAAAGACCCAACTCACGACCCAGAAACGGCACGGCAAAGTGCACGTCGCCCGCAAGTTTTAGATATACACAGCGGAGTAAGTTCCTCTTATATTCGATACAAAAACCCAACGAATGTACCTAGATTTCCTCTGTTTGCTCGTATGTGGCGTGGAAGGGAGGTAGCACGAGCGTGGAAACCTAGCTAGAGTTCCAGCAGCCGATCGGCTTGGGTTCGGGTAGCTGCCCTACCTCCACCAACCGTAGGTGCGATCGCAGCGCAGGCGCTCTGATTAGGTGGTGATTCCGATCACAACATCCAAACGTGCAAGCCTAGAGCTTTCCCCGTCGGCCGTCGGGTTACATCCATCCGGGTCTGTCCATTTGCACGGCCGGTATCAGCAGCAGTATGCGTCGATCGATCCATGGAGGCGAGATGGCACTTCACAATTATTCGACCGGGCAGGGGCAGGTTTGCTTGCTTGGTCCCCCATCATATGGGCTAGGGCTATGAGAGTGGCATCGCTGGCCGGAGTGGTGACCGGTGCCCGAAAGCACGCCGCAACGTTGACATCCCACCCTCCATTAGCACCCCCACTCTATATGATTATGTACGTGCTTATGTGCCGGACGGACCAGCTAACCAAATCTACCCGACTCGGCTCCATCGTGCGTCCACGTGATATCACCCCGTATGTGAAAAGGTTTATTTTACATAACCAACACCTTTTTTTTAATACAATGCAGACATAGACGTCCATACATTTTGAAATTGACGAAGTTGTTAGGGATGAATGCATAGTGGATGAAAACGCCTCCTCACGCTGAACGCAAACCGTCGATGTTAAGTGTAGAACATGAAACTGATGGATTGAGAATACCAATGTCTTGCTAACCATCCAAGCACAAGTTCGTCCGCACATAACAAACTAACTAATTAGCGGATAAAAACAGCATTGACCTTTTGCAACCATGTCACATACACACGCGCGGACAGAAAACTGCCAGTACATGTTTTAGTTGAAGCTCTTCTTTCCAAGAAATGTTTTAGTTGAAGCTGAAGCCGCCAAAACTACCGGGCCAGCCGGGACCGACCAGCGGAAACAGAAGCCGCCACCCGCACACAAGGAGTGCAAAGCCGGGGGGCCGCGCGTACGTGCGGTTGTTCGCTCGAGCTGCCCAGTGCCGGCCATTTGGGCGTACTCGCGCGCTCAGACGACGACGACGATGCCGCCGCCCGGCAGCGGCACATGCATGGCAGGTGGCGCACGCCCGCCACAGGCCACGGCACGGCCGGCCGGGGCCGGCGAGGTAGCTAGCTAGGCTAGCTAGCCCGTGCATGCGTTCCATTCTAGCGTCTGCGCTGTGCATGGTGATGGATTGGACATGTCCCCGTCTCCACTGTGAATCACACCACGTCGCCCGCGCTTGTCCGTCCGGATAGAAGGCTCTGCCTGCCATGCCATGCCAATGCCATGCCATGCAAGCAATCAAGCCATCGCACGCGCGCACGATCGACGGACGGACGCACGCACGGCATGCATACAAAAAAAATCCTTTCTCGTCCTAGGCACCGCCACCTTTTATGCCCTGTACGACGTGCGCAGGCGTACTGTGCGTGAGCTAGCTAGGTGGCTAGGCGGCGTGTGCCGCGGTTCCCCGCTCGGAGACGTCCAATCCGCGCCTTAACCATACCCCCGCCGGCCGTGCATGCAGGTATCGGTATGCATGCTTCTACCTCACCGTCGTGTCGGTGACGTGCTTGCATGCACACAAGTTTACTCCCTCTACCATGGCCTGTAGGACACGACAGGTACTGCTACTGATTTCTTTGGCTTCAGTTTCACTAGCCAAACATTTGTTTTATGGTAGCACATTCCTCCATTTAGAAGAATGAATTCCTAAACATATATATATTCTATGGGAAACGTAGAAGCTCATGCATGTCTTACAAACCCGGATGCATGGAGGAAGTAACAGTGATACTACTGTCCATGGCAGAATCAGGAAGTTGAAGAAGACGGCTGGGCTATGCAGCATGGGCTAATTAAGGTCCCGCCGGAAATGCATGCGGTCGATCGATCGATCCATCCACCCGCCAACTGTAAAGCGCAAGATCCATACAAAAGAGACGTGCAAACAACGCCGCGGCTAGCTAGCTTGCTAGCCACAGCGCGCGGCTAGGCAAAAATTGGCCTGATTACATTGCCGGTGTATGTATGGGCTGCCTACAAAAAAATTAGACTCCAACGCCATGCCATGCATTGCATGTAGGCGCGATCCAGTAGCGCATTTACACGTACGCTACGAAGCCTACAACAACGTAGGAAAGCTAATAATGTACGACACGATCGAAGAAAGAATAATATGAATGTACTACTGGTCTGGTGTGGTCTGGTCTAGTGCTATGATGATGGCACTTGCCTTCCTAGCTCTGCGCGAGGAACTCCCGGACGACGGACACGTAGAGCTGCCGCTGCTTGGCGTCGCACGAGTCCATGGACAGCGACCGCCGCATCGGCTGCACCGCCGCGAACTCCCCCTTCTTCCTCGTGTCCACCGCCTCGTCGCCCACGCTCTCCGCCTTCTTCTTCCGGACGCTCCTCCCGTCGCTCCACCTCTCGCGCTCCCCTCTCACCTCGATCACGATGCTGCCGCCGCCATCGTCGTCGTCGGTGGCGGTGGCGAGACGCTCGTCCCGACGGAGAAAGGCCGGCGGCGGCGGCCGGTGATGGTGCGGGGCCGGCAGGGTGACGTCCCTGCGGCAGAAGGGGCACCGGGCGCTTCCCTGCAGCCAGGTGTCGATGCAGTCGATGTGGAAGGCGTGGGAGCAGCCGGGCAGCAGCCGGACGCGCTCCCGCTCCGCGAACTCGCTCAGGCACACGGCGCACTCCGACACGGAGATCCTCGGCGCCGCCGCGCCCTCCGCCGCCGTGAACCTGACGACGGGGAGCATGCGGATGAGCGGCAGCCCGAGGCCGCGCTTCTCCTCGGCCGCCGCCGGCGGGGACGCGCCGGGGTTCACCGACGCCGGGCCGCCGCGCGAGAGCAGCGCGCGCAGCGGCTGGCACCTGGTGACGAACGCGTAGTAGCCCGCCAGCAGCGCGAACGCCGCCAGTATCCCCACCACGGTGATCACCACCATCGGGACGCCCGCGCTCGACGACGGCGGCGAGGGGGGCGGGAATGCCGACGCCGAGCTCATCTTGTAGGCAGCCGGCTAGCTAGCCCGCGCGCGCGCGCGCTCTCGCTCTCGCTCGGCCTCGCTATCCGGTCGGTCGGACGGACGGATGCAGTTAAGGGCGGAAAGAGAAGGCGGCAGCAGGATTCCCTCCGGCCGAGAGAGACGTGGAGCGGCTCGTAGTTTGTACTGACAACCGATGGCGCAACAGCACGGTGCAGCGACCGAGCCGAAGCCAAGAGGCGGGGTGAGGGTGAGGTCTCTCGCTGGCGGGGATTTCACGGGAAAAGGCATGGATGGAGTCTTGCATTTCTCCTTGGCACGTGTCCGGGGAGTGAACGCTCCCGATCGCACGACCCGATCCGTAGATGCAGTCTTGCGTTTAGATGGCTGGCGGTGGCAGTTGAGCTGGTGAAGAAAAACGAGCCGTACGCGCCGTATGCAGTACGTGCACGGGTAACCACTAATAACCGGAGAGGCAGAGATGGCGTGACCAATTTTGTCCATGGGAGTCGTTTTGGAGGTTGACAATCGGGTGCAGGAAAAAAGACCCCGTGTTTTGAATGATGGGGGCCGGGCAGGTGGTTAATTTCGAACCCACAGTGACTGCATGCATGTGATTAGCAGAGGCCTAATTCCCGTACGAGCAGAGCGGACTGAAATGTCACGCTGGCTGACTGGGAAACGGGCGAGAAAGCACAGGAGGAGCGAGGGAGGGAAGGTTCCTACGTTATACGGGCTCCCTCGGCAAAATGCAAAAATTAAATCCAAAATCAAAACTAATTCATAAAATGAACTTTCCCCGAATTTTTTATCCAGCTGACCCTTTTTTGTGATGTCTTTGTCTTACGCGCCATACTACATTGTGTGGCGTCCGAGACCTCGTGTAACGTCTAAGGCATAGGCGTCATCATACATTGTGTGGCCCCTAAGGCAAAGGCGTCACCTAGTGTAGCGTGGCGCCTGATTGTCGGACGTCACACAAAAGGGTCAGCTGGGTGAAATTTTTTCAAACGTTGTTTGGTTTGTGAAATACTTTTGATCCTGGGTCAAATTTGTCAAATTTGCTGGCTCCCTCTTCGGGAGGTAAGATCATCTCTAGCAGACCCCATATAACGCCGACCCGTCAAACACGTTTACAGTTCGCGGAAAAACGGTTTTACGACCGGCACGGGCGAGGGCAGAGTCAGACCCCTTAAAATGAACCTGTAAAAAAGATATCCGCAGCGTATGCTCTTTTACGGGTCGGCACGAGCTACGGCGGAACACATCCCTTAAACTTAAACTGTAAATCGAATTTTCACTTACATTTTTTCCCCACATCTTTTCTTCCTCTCGCCCATGTCCATGATCAACTAAATTTGTTCCTAAATACGAAGTCGCCAATTCCTGAATCCATCCAGGAACTAGCTAGCTAGCTCCTCCGTTGTAGGATCGAAAGTATGTCTAGAGGGGGGTGATTAGACTACTTGACAAGATAAATTTTTTGCATTTTTCCAATTCTACTTGAGAGGCAGCTACGACAATTATAGCAGGTCAAGTACACCCTACACATGCAATTCTAATAGTATAGCAGCGGAAAGTAAAACATGCAAGTGTAAAGTAGAGGAGTGAGGTAGGGAGATCAAACGCATGAGGTTCACGCGGCGATTTTTGACACGGTTCCGATAGGTGACGCTATCGTACGTCCATGTTAGTGGAGACTTCAACCCATGGAGGGTAACGACTGCGAGAGTCCATGGAGGGCTCCACCCACGAAGGGTCCACAAAGAAGCGGTCTTGTCTATTCCACCATGGCTTCCGTCCACGGAGGACTAGTCTTACTCACGGGAGATCTTCTTGAAGTAGCGATCTTCTTGCCCTTACAAACATCTTGGTTCAACTCCACAACACGAAGTAGGAGGCTCCCAAGAAACACCTAACCAATCTAGGAGGCACCACCCTCCAAAAGGTAATGGATGTGGTAGATCAATGAACTCCTTGCTCTTGTGCTTCTAAAGATAGTCTCCTCAACACAAATCACTCTCTCATAGAATATGCATAGGTAGGAGAGGTTGATTTGTTGGAAAACAGTTTGGGGAGGCTAGGGATCAAGTTTCAAATGATAGGATTGGAATATCTTGGTCTCAACACATGAGTAGGTGGTTCTCTCTCAAAAATGGATCTGGCGGTGAAGTGTGTTTTCTGAGTGCTTCTCCTACGAATGAGAGGTGGGTGAAGTGGTATATATAGGCAGCAGCCAAAATCCAACTGTTACACACAAAAGGGAAAACTTGGTGACACCGAAGTTCAAAACTCAATGGTACCGATTAGCACAAAGGTGTGAACTTTAGAATCTCGGTAGACCGATATATGAAACTCAGTGGCACAGAAAAGGTGACTAATGGTCAGATGACCAAACTCAGTGGCACCGACACTCAAACTCGGAAATTCCGATTTTGTGTATCTTGGCAACAGAATGTTGGTCACACTGGACTCGGTAGCACCGACTAGGTTTCGGTTGCACCGATTTGGTGGGAATGGCTAGGTTTGTGTGTGAGGTCAAACTCGATGGGTCTGATATGGAAATGATAGTGACACCGAATTTGGGAATGTGGATCTTGACAGAGTGGGTATGTGGGAAAAATGACTGAGTGTTTGGTGGCTAACTTTGAGCATTTGAGCAATCAGTTCATTTTACTAACTCATCCTCTTTTATAGTATTGGCTTTCCTATGGACTCAAAAGTGATTTCTCACAAATATAAAATGAAGAGTCTTCTAGATTGAAACTTTGAGCCAATATTGTTCCTTTCTTGCATCCAGGGGCATCTCCACAAAAACCTTCAGCCATAGCATCTTTTGAACTTTTTCTGAAATATACTTGGAAAACATATTAGTCCAATGATGCATATGTTGTGATCAATTATCAAAACCACCCTAGGGAGCAATTGTGCTTTCAATCTCCCCCTTTTTGGTAATAGATGACAACATATAGATCAAAGCTTCGACAACAGATATAATCAATGATTAGCATCGACGCTTTGAGAAGTATGTGAAAAGCAAGAGCTCCCCCTAAATTTGTGCATTATTGAAAATTTGCGTTTGAATGCAAATGCACAATCGATTAGGATCATGGGCCATTCTTCCATGTCACATATATCTTGGTGGTGTGCAAACAAAATAGGAATGAATAACAATACACATGGCACCAAAAAGATAAGTGAATGATCATCATAGAGATAGCTAAGAGATAATAGTGTAGCACCAGACAAGATAAAGTGTATGATCAATCACACAGATAGGATAAAGTCATCCAAAAGACCAAAGTTTGTAAAACCAAATGAGAGCAAATAGGATCAAAAGCTCTCTCTCTCTCCCTCTCTCTCTCTCAGACTATGACCAAAAAGTTCAAAAGTATAGAACTACTCGTCTCTCTGGGCAGCTCATGACGGAGTCGACAGAAGAGCGTCTACGAAGGCTTCTGCTAAATGTCATGGAGCTGGAGGAGTTGATACTGAAAGTGCTTGAGCTGGAGCTGGTGCTGAAGGTGCTGAAGCTTGTGCTGAAGATGTTTGTCTTGTCTCCTGAGCAGGTAGAACAGCTCACTTAGGCCTGGTGCTGGACTGAGTAGTAGTGGGAGGAGGAAACTCTTCCTCATCATAATCATCATCTTAATCTTCCTCATCTCAGCATGGGATCTTCACTGAGTCAACTTCATGTTGAAACAGTTTGACTATAGTTGTCAACTTAGAAACCTTCACATCCATGTCATGAAACTTGGTTTCCACGACTCTCTCAAGGCTTTTCTGACTTTGCAGTATCTCCTGGATGTTCTCCTCCATGCCTTGGACAGAGCTAACTAGAAATCCCATTTGCTCAGCTTGAGTTCTGAGTTGTGGAACTAGTGGTGGCCTATTTCTAGCACCCTCACCTTCTGCAGCTGAGTTGGGATCATTGTCGTCCATTACCACTTCATTGTCTTCAAACTATAGATGAAGATGTAGATGGGGACGATAAAGTAGATATGTGTCACGCCCAAGATGCGACCCTATCCTCAATTTGGCACGAGGGCCTCGTCAGGGTTAGAAGCGCATCTCGTCGTGTCGCAAGAATGGATATCGTTACAAGTACATGTACTGAAAAGAAGAGACACATAATAGAATTGGCTTACACTCGCCACAAGCTA